>NC_089980.1:87295348-87598378 GCF_036417845.1 Apteryx mantelli | reverse complement strand
TTTGTCTGTTATTACATGTCCAAAGAGTCCAAACTACTGAAACCTATTTCTTTCACGTAAGCGAAGTATGAACATTTTACAATAGTTCAACAAGCATAACCATCGTGAGTGAGATATCCAAACTGTGCTTAACAAAAATTCCTACCAAAATGAACTGCCAGAAATTGTATTAGGATAGTATAACCGCTCAACATTAGATGAAAATGAAAGAAAAATCTCTCTGCTGCTGGTCTCAGTGAAGTCTTCTCTGTTCACATATGACAAGCCTGTAATGTCTACTGTGATATCTCTCTCTAACAGTACTAAACATGCTGCTTCTAACATCCTGAAATTTAAAATTGCCCATTTTTGAATATGGGCCCAAAATTAACACTGCTTATTGTCAGAATAGCCTTAATGTAGTGTCCTAAAAAAAACTGGAGAAGGAATGGAAAAGTCTTGGCATGCAGCCCCTGAACAAAAGTCCTTTGACCACCAGTAAGAAACTGCGTAAGCTCTAAAAAGAGCAGGGACAGTAACAGCACAAGCAGAGTTTCAGGTTCAACTGTGTTTGAGTGTTTTAGAGGTCAAAACCTAAATAATTGGGGAGTCCTGACCTACTTGTGCCAGACCAATTTCAATACTAGAGATTCGAAGGAGGGACTGCTGATTACATGGCTTTTGTTTTCTTGCACAAAATGCTATTCCCTTTATTTGAACAAAATAAACCATTTTCCCCTCAAAATGAGTGGGATATGCATTTAACACAAAATGTTCTGTAAAGTATATAATTCTTAATGTTACTATTCATGCTGGTCTGTTCAGCATTTTGTTCCATTTTATTATTTTGTGCTTTGCAACAGAAGAGCTGGAAAAAGTATACATCTGCATATTTCTATATTACCATTAACAGCATGTTCTATACAGCTCACACTTCTAGTACACAGCACTTAAGACATTTCATTTTGTTCTCTTCCATGCCATTTTTTCTTTTCTAACTTTCATTTTAGACACTATTGCATTTTTAAGTATATTTTAAATGCTTAATTTTATCAAATTATTAGCATGTCTATGTCTCAATACATATAGAATGCATTAATAATTCAAAATACATTATTTTTATTTTAAGCTCTACAAGAGAAATTGAAAAGCCAAAGGACAATTTTAGATTCATTTCTTGTCCTAAATTAAAACATTAATACAATCAGGCATATTGGAAACTGAAAGAAGATAACTAATGGGACACTACAATACTGGGATAAAAAAATACAGAAAAGAATAAATTGTGCTGGGTGTGTAACAGAAATGCGTGTTAAAAAGAGTTTAAAAGCAAATCTAAGTAACAAACCAACCATTTCAGTGACTAGCAGAGAAGATGCACAGATTGAAATTTCAGATAGAAATAAGTTTTGAGGTACATTACTACCTGACCAACCAGGATAGTGACACTGATTGCAACAGAAACATCATCTACTAGGAGACATCAGAAAGGTAGCAAGGGCAGAACATGCAGTTGGACATTATGTTGATGGAACAAATATGACAAAAATGATATTTTTAGATCCCACGTATGATTGCTTCATGGTCAGCAGCACATAACAGGAAAGACAACCCATGACTCGATCACACTGAGTAATGTATACAGTCTAGACCAAAAATTCATAGTGAAAGTGCCACTCAAGCACCAACTATAATGTACCTAAAAATAATATGCTTAAATGAGCAACAAAGGCCAATAAAATTACCACGGTTGTGCTAATCTTCAGAAAGGGGAAGTAAGAAAAATGAGGATGACTATTAAAAAAGCTAAAAGTGGCACCGAAACCAACTGAATCCTTACAGGCAACAGCAGAGACTACAGAAGGATACCATATAGGAAGCACAGTGCCAAGGGGATACAGCTTACTAAATAAGCTGCATCTCACTAAATAAAATCTTGATACAGAGTAAAATGAAATCATCTGACTAAGCAAACAGCAAAATTAAGGGGACTATTACAACTAAGTCATCATTCAAAAAGCTGATATTGCATTCAAATGAAGAAAACAGAAAGGATTGCAAACTCTGGAAAATTGATTGTAAAAACAACACAGGTCAAAAAAGGATTTAAGGAGCAACTAACTATGGGATTCAAATAGTACTAAATCCTCCCAAACACATCAGGAGCAAAAAGACTGCCAGAGTCTGCATAAATGATCTGGCAGAGGAGGGAGAAAAAGAGAGGACAGGCAATCAGTACAGTTAGAAAATACACTGAAGATACAAATTTATTCAAGGTAGTAAGGATGAGTGCCTTTAAAGAACAGCAGAAATGCCTTACCAGTCTGAGTTGTCAGGTAATAAAACAGCAGATAAAAACCAGCGTAGGTGCACATTCAGTGGCACATGTAGGAATCCTACCTTCATATACAAAACAAGAGGTTCTGAGCCAGCCAGTAACACTAAGGAGCAAAACAGGGGGGTTATGCTAGATAGTTCCATGAAAGCATTAGTTTGGTGCTTAGCAGTAGTAAAAAAAGCAAATTAGGAAATTTAGGAAACATTAGGAAAAAGAGGAAATATTAGGAAAGGAAAAAAAGAACAAACCAGAAAAAAAAATGTAGTAATACCATTCTACAAATCTGTGCTTGGCCAATACTTTAAATACTGTGTGAAGCTTTTGCCTGTTCCTTCCTATAAAACTCAAAGCAGAACTGGAAAGGGTTCTGAGGAGGGCATGAATGGCCTAGGATGTGAAATGCACCCATACAGGGAATGCTTGGGTACACTGGGACTTGTTCATTGCACACGAGCTTGGGAGCAGCTATAAGAGAGGCCTGAGCAGCACGGGGATTGTGTTTACTGTTTCTTCCAATAAAAAGAACTAGGGGATGTCACATGAAGCTAGAAGGAGCCAGGTCCCAAACAAACATGTGGTAGTACTTCAAACAATGAGGGGACACTGAACACAAGCAGCTCACAGGAGGTCAAACAAAGAATAGACAAATACTTGGGAGAGAGATCCACTGCAGGTATCTAAACAGACTAACCCCAGTAAGTCCACAAAGCCCCCCAAGCTGAAAATGGTCAGAAGCTGAAAGAATATTAAGAAATATATGTGCTAACCATATCCTTACTCTTCTCTAGACATCTGTTTGTGACTACTGTTGCAAACAGAATACTTGGCAAGATAGTTTGGTGCAGATTTCATTAACTGGTTAGTTATCTGGGTGCAATAATTTTGTACAAACCAGTAACAACAAACAACTCACCTTACACAGACTGAGATAAAATAGTACAATAAGATATAATAACCTCATACAGATTTAAATATTTCAAAGATAATAAAAGAGGGGAGGCACTCAAATTGCCTTCTGCTGTCTGTGAACCTATGCTCATGCTGAAGTTCATATCTTTAGAAGCCCAAACCTTCCTTGAAACTTAGTTCCTGAACCTATGAAAGCTAGGTAAGATTGCTATTCTAGTTAAAACAACAACAACAACCACCATTATAATCATTTATTTGAAATAATCTTTACTCTGAATTTTAAGCATTTTCCTTTTTTTGCTTCCTTTTCTTAAGAATTTGTACATTTTCTCTCATTCTGTATCAGCAAAACTATTGTTTTCAAATACCTCTGTGTATTACTGGAGGACATTAACTTGACATGTCACGGCTGTATTTTTCTCCTCTATATTTACTTGTTGTATTGCATGATTAAGTAAAACATTAAGTAAAATTCCTGTTATCTACTGCTATGAAAGCCTAATCTACTTGACATGGATGCTTTGAACATTTGTGCTTTACAAGGTAATCACCAGTGGTTAACAAAGGGGAAAACGTTAAAAAAACAAAAACAAACAAACAAACACAGTCTTGAAGCCTCAACCGTTATACAGACCACTGAAAACTGTGATATACTCTGCAGAAGGGAACATTTTAACCAGAACTTACACTTTCTTCAGGTAATACATGGAAACTCAGCTTACTTCAGAATAGACCTCTCAGATGGAAGAATTTACAGAATAAGGAAGATGTGCATCATTCTTTCTGTTACTATAGTGCTTAGAAGCTGCAGCTGTAGACCAAGGCTCTCTTGTGTTCTTGGTTGCTCAAGTGGCAAGCGATATACAGCAGGACTTAGGTGAGAAAGTCCAATAGGGCCACTTATGTAATATGTTTTCTTTAACAAAGCTCCATTTGAGAACTACCTGCAGTACTACACAGCCTGAATGTTAATTGAAAGCTATTCCAGAACCACACTACTCTGGATGGTTAAACACTCCTTCCAATTTGTATCCTAAATGTATTCATACCCACTTTATATATATTTGTTCTTTTGCCAACACTGTGGTTTATCTTAAGTAACTCTTCTTCCTTCAGTGTTTGCCTTTTGATGTACTTACGGGGGGGGGGGGACCCACAACTCCTTTAAACTTTAATTTTATAAGTGAAATAAATCACTCTCCTAGTCCTTAACTGCACCTGTTCCAATCACAGTTTATTGTTCCTGAATACAAAATTTCGCATTAGATCTTTCCAGTGCTTTGTAAAATTGCACTATTTTATTCCTAATTATTTCAGAAATACTTCATCTGCTACAGCCTAGTATCAAATGTGCCTTTTACAGAATTTAAATCCATTTTTGGGTCTCAATTTTTCATCCGCTGGTCAACTAGCTAGCACTCCTCAGTCTCTCCTGCATTCTTCTACTGAAAAATGCACATATATAATAAATGCATATATATATAAGTGTGTGCGAGTGTGCAAGCAGCTAACCCTACTAAAGCTAAAGCTATCTTGAATTCCTTTGGAGTTCCCAGAGTATCCTTTGATGCTAGACATTTATCAAAAAGAAGCTGAAGGATAGATTTCTTGTCACAACATGCTAATATGCTTGTTAACTGAAGCCTTTAAGACACAAGACTGTTTTGTGAGTCTTGTTGGTCAATTTTTCTCCACCTATACACACTCTTCCAATATTCCAGAGCTTCATTTCTACATTTAAAATAAAAAAGCAAATTATTCATCAGTATATTCCCAAAGCGTAGCTCTATTAGTGGTCAGAAGGACTTCCATACATGAGTGCCAAAGCACTTTATTTACTAATAGGAAGTAAAAATGCCTTCTATCACTCAGTTTTATCACTCCTTCCATTAAAATCACTTCTTGGTAGTAGTAGATTTGGGAAAAAACAACAACAACAACCACCCATGATGCAAGTGTAGATCAAGGCTTAGAGAAAATATTTTTGATTTGTGACTTGCACAGAAGCAGCAGCATACCCTGTGAAAATAAATCTGGCTTCATCCACTTGGCATAAAAAGCTGAAAGTTCTTTTCAAGCACTTTAAAAATGCAGTTTCTCCTTAATAAGCATTAGCAGTGCAAGCAGCACTACGGGATAAACATTTCAACTAATCTGCCTTAAATATTCATTGTCCATCTTTTAGATTAATGAAAAGGGAATAGATATTTGCATCTGATAACAAGTTGTTTCCACTGATAAAGTTAACATTTGTCTGGAAAGTAGTGCTCATCCTTCCACAAAGATTCGGGGAGAATTCTGTGGAAGCAGCTTCCCCAGTAGTTCTGACAATGAACCAGTGGCTGACTCTGAAGAGGAAAGGAAAAATTATCAAGCTATTTCGCCATAGCTGAGAGATCCAGGGGACATAAGCTGCAAAAGAACTGTTACTTTAAGACTATGAAAGCACCATTTGGTCAGAGATGTGAACAACTAACATCACAGGATGATATTTACAGCCAGCACAAAAAGTGAATTTATCTTTACTTCAGCTAAATTTAGAATTCTAAACCAAACCACTCCAAAAACCCCAGACAAGGTGCATATTTGGAACTGGTATTACAGATGTTCCAGAAAAAGGCATATACCTTTGATTATCAAATGATACCAAAAAAAACCCAGAATACATAGTGAATTAGTGATGATAATGGTTATTCAACACAACCAATTTATACCCCTTTAGGGTTCTGCACGGTACTCTTCAGCCTGCCTCCAGCTGAGAGACTTTGTTCTAGAACAGGGAATCCCAAATGACGGTACAAACACCTCTGATGGTATATTCAGTCCTTGAGAGCTGCACACAGTCCAACACAGAGCTGTAATTTTAGACAGTGGTTTCCACTGCCAGTGATGTACTCAAAAAAAAAAAAAAAAAAAAAAAAGGCTTGGGAAACCCTACTTTAAAATAGGATTCTGAAAATAGATATAAAAGGATCACAGTCACCCTATCTTAGTTGATTATAGACAGATGAACTAAGAAAAAGCATCCCCAATTATTTTTTTCTGCTATAGAGTATCATACTATATTTAATTATAAAAGGATATTTCATCCTTTCCTTAAGCGACATTACCAAGATAAAATATCATTACCAACTAACCCTGAAGAACAATTATATTCATCTAAATGCAAACAAAAAACTTGTGAAGAAAAGGAAACATTACTGTTCCTAAGCCTTCCTGAAATGAAAAGGTTTAGAAAAAGTAACATTGCCTTTTCTTCAAAAATTCTTCTCTTAAGTAGAAGGCACCAGCAGCAACGTCACACCCCAGTTACTCTCTTTTGTTACCAATGTGCGTGCTCAGCTAAAATCTTTCTAACACACTAGTATTTAGTGGCATACTTTAGAGGGTAGGCTCACAGAATGTTTCATAGCCTAGATGCCATGTCTGCTAAATAAAATAAACAAAAAAGGGACATACACACCAGAACTGTAGTCATAAATATATACATAGATTCTTTAGTGTTATGAGATGACTGTAATCATGTCAGGCAGCCAGACTAAGATCATGTAATATGACTTCTTCATAATTTTTAAAAGGCAAGGAAACATAATTTTAAGTGTTAAAAATGCTAGGGATAAATTTGCAGACATAAAACTGCTTTTAAAATTACTCCTTTAAAAATTTTCAAATTAGAATAATAAGCTTGCCGCAGGATATGCAGCATAAAGAACAAAAGACGCGAAGGTGGTATGTACACTTTTTGATGTCATTACGTAACAGTTATTCAGTGTTGCAATACAGACCCCAAACTGATCTAGGGCAAGGTAATCAGCTCAGTTCTATTAAAATAAAATCATGATGAACTGAAACAAAAAAAATTTTAAAACCCACTCTATGAAACAAGATACAGTTACTATGTCACATAAAAATAGGAGGTATGTACTCCAGAGAATAAATGTTAAGTTTGCTTTTGACACCCTAATAGGTGATTACCTACCTTTTTCTTCCTGAACTCCTCTTAGCAAAGAGACATTAAAGACTTCAGAGAGCTAACTCAGGTGTTATTCAAATATGAAAGGAAAAAAACGCATAAGCTCCCAACCATCACATTAAAATAAAACCTCATATTCTACTAAATTGTCTGAAAGGAAGCCTCTATGTTAGTCATAGGAAATCAGAGTCCCTGTCCCAAAAGCCTGTGGAAGTCACAATCCTACAAACTGATCTTTACGGAATGACTCTGTAGTTCCAACTAGTCAAAATAGTTTCTAGGAACGAAGCCAAAAATCAAACTGATATAAAGCTATTAAAAGACAGAAGGAATTTTTGGAAAAAAAACCAACGTTGTGATCAAAGTGGACACAGTTTTTATGTTGTGAATACAAGGCATTAACAACAGTGGGTTTTGTTTTGGTAAAATATATATATATACACACACATATATATACATGTGTGTGCGTGCATATTTTTTGTGTGTGTGTGTGTGTGTATTTATTCAGGGGTCCAAAGTCCCTCGAACAGATGTAGGTAGTACAAGTTCACTTTTTTCTCTGTATCTAGTTTTTAATCTTCTACCTGAAGGACAAGCAGTTTATATTTTTGCGTATGTTACCACAAAGATGACAAGCCTCTGCAGACACCTGTTTTTTTTACACAATGTATTATTCCCCTTTTTAGTATCAATCCTCCTTACTGTGCAGAACCTTTCTTATCCCATTTTGTTTTTACTGTTACAGAAGAGCAGCCATACCAACACAAAATACCCAGCTCAGGATCCTGTTTCTGACGGTGGCTACTTATGAGCGCCTACAGAAGGCATCTAAGAACAGTGCAAGTACAAATACGCTTCCCTTGTATAACTAAGCAACTTTTCACCACCTGCAAATTAGGTACTTCGTGAATCGTAAGTTGTATTCACATTTGTGTTTTCTAACAGAGTATCTATCTAATAGTTTTTCTAACCAATTCATACTTTCAGCATATATATCCAGTAGTAATTAATGCCATAACCTAATCAAGCATTATGTGGAAACCTACTCCACTGTAAAACCTCTGCTTCATAATTTCACTCACTGTCCGCTACCCTGCTTATGAAAACCAGCACCTGATGCAACTTCTTCATGCATTCATGATATGTTTCTCTGATACTCTCCTTCAAATGTCCTTTTTTCTAAGCTGAAAAATCCCAGTCCATTCAATCTTTTCTGTAGAAACTGAGGGAAAGATTTTTCAGTTCTATAGAATATATAATTATGTCACACTTCAGTCTGAAATCTGTTGTTTCCACTAAAATATTGTGGGTTTGGGGGCAAGGGGGAGGAGGTTTGCTTAATGAGCTATGCTCACTTCTTGACTCTGTTACGCCTCAGCAAGCCTAAACAACCTTTCTGGACATAGTACATAACTTTATTAAAGCACCAGAAGCAAGATTAAATGGAAGCATGAATCTTTTCCACAAGTGGTCCAAACTGAAACATGGATATTTCTTAAGGGGAAATAATGCCATCTTCTCCCTACTATGCATAGTTCCTAGCTTCTCACCTCTCTCTTACAATTTTGTTTTTGCATCTTTCAGAACAGTAACTTGAAAATTAAAAAAAAAAAAAAAACAAAAAAGGCTATAAAAGATGACAGAATCCATTTCAAATCATTATGCTTCTCAAAGGATTTTCAGTCATCTAAAATTCTAGCCGTTCACCTAGAATTAAACAGGTAATTCAGACTGAACAGCATGGTACTTTGTGAATTGTTTCAGCTGTTCTGTGAGTATAAAAATCAGAACCAGAACTATCCCCTTCAGCCTATGCAGGAGCTCAGCTTTTTCACATAAGGTTACTCCCTGCAAAAACTTTAACTCTTGCCGCTATAGAGGCACTATAAAAATTCTTGGTTTCCATATTTGTGTCCATTTAAAATTTTGATTAAAAATGCATCTGCATGTAAATTATACACAACTGTTCACATTTTGTTGTGCTAAAGTATCTAATTCATACTCTTCCTCTGCCTTCCTATTCTATTCTTGCATATAAATGCAACTGAAGTGCTTTGTGCAATGCAAAACAATAGTTTCCTTGTACGTGCAATTTTGCCCACTTCAGGTCTTCAAGTATGCAATTAATTTGCTGATTTTCAAAATAACTCAGACAGCATTCACTTAAAAGTTAATTTAATTTCCTAACTCCTCACTTACTATATTTAATGAAAATGAAAGCACTTTTACTAGAGCATAAGCTATATTTTAAAGTATAGTTGGTAACTTTCCTTTGTTTATGGCCTTAGAAGATGTCAAATTAGTATCCAAGTATTTTATTTGATATTATCAAAAGGGGGAGAATGTATTTACTACTGTTTTAAACAAGAATTCTGGGTACAGGGGTGCATTTTTAGAAGAGTTATATAATCTTAAAGAGTTATATAACCTGTGCACATGATGAGAAGTATCAGTACCAGGCGGGGGGAGACAATGAGGAGGGAGGAGGGAAAAAAAAAAAAAGTCATTTCTAAAAATGACAAATCTTCTCAGAGATCATATTATTTTTTTGTCCAGATCCTTATGCCTGTTTATTTTTGTCTTTATCTTATTTCCTTACATATTCTTTCCTTTTTCTTCTTTTTATTAGCTGAATATTATTTAGCTGAATATTTTTTAGCAAATATATATTATATATATATAATATTTTTAGCTGAGTATTTCTCCTCTGTGTTTCAATTCTGTTTTGGCAGCTTGGATCTCTGACTGTTCTTTCTTCCAGTCATCAAAAAGCTCCACGTTGCTGGGTGAAGAGAATGCATTATCTCACTCAGCGTGCCAAGGAACAGAGAAGACGCTTAGGTCTGTGATCTGTTGTTAGCGCTTCTGCAGATAACATAAGGACTAATACAAAAAGTCTAAAGCAAAATTGGATGATTACTGTTATGACACCTGTTGCTTTTCCTATTGGCAGCACAGCACATTTTTTGTGTCTATATACATAGTTCTCAACTTTCTAAACCACTCAAATTTATTTTCTTTCATGTCCTGTAGCTGTTTAAACTAGTCTGACAACTTGCAGATTGAGAAACACTGTGCACAATGCAAACTGTTTCAAGTTCCATTTACTAAAGCACTTTTCTTATTTAAATGTTCTTCTTTATTGTACTGAATACTCTTTAGGAAGGATTTATGGAGTTTTTTGTTGGTGGAAATAAAAGGATGAGTCACTAATCAACTCTTTGCAAAGAAACAGAAGGGAAGAAAAGGAAATTGTTGTATTTACATAATCTGATAGAATTCTAGAAAACTTCTTATAGTTCAGATGTGTTTTAAAAACTGTTATTATTCCCTTGCCAATGCATAAAACTCAGGTAATGGGCAGATAGAACTACTTGCTATTTTTAGAGGAACACCTGCTAACACACACAAACCCTGTTTTTCAAGTTTCCAATCAAGCCATTGAGAACAAAAGTTGTCTGAACTAGGTATAGTTAGATATAATTAGCTGCAAACATGAAAACATCTTTAACTCTTCTACTTCAAAACTACGTATACTCATATCATATCTTCACTGTGAAATAACAAGTAAACCTGGAGTTTTATTCAAGTGTAAGAACAGCTATACAACTAGATCACTCAATGAAGTAATCATAATTTCATCAGCTGCATGGTTTTATGCCAACCTCAGACAACATCTATCATAAGATAGACGCAACCTGAAACCGCCTACCATTCCAGAAGACGACAAGCTGTAACACGATTTTCAGTGTTACCTCATTCCTCCTTCTTTCACCCACCTCCCACCCATTTCCTAGGGGAGGGGGAGAAGGAGAAAGTACAGAAGAGAATGGTGAGGAGAATTTTCTGTTTGATAATCAGCATTAAAAAAAAAAAAAAAGGCAAAACAAGCACAAACAAGCACACACCTACATTTAGCACAGGTATTAAGTCACAAAAATTTACCATTATCTAATAGTACAGCTAATATGACACTAGCTAAAGTGAAAGCTAGTTAGCAGCTACTGTGAAATGATTTGATTAATCAATGTAGTTCATTTATTGTGGAGAATCACCAAATTGGATCAATGCAGAGGCAAACTATCCTTACCCAATGAAAATCTCTCCACATTATGGCTGAGGAACAGAGAGAAAGGAGAACAGTGGAAGTCAGTACTTCTGTTGCATAAACTTACACCTATTATATGAACAGAAAACACTTGCTGCTATAGAAGCAAATGCAGTTATTTGTAATGTGTTTCACTCACATAAGCTTCACTGTTCGTTTGTGAGCACCCCACACACATAAATTTGGATTCTTCTTGACCAGAAATATTTCCTTTTGTTGCATCATCTCCGCGTTAGCATAGCTGAAGGTGTAACAGATGAAGTCACTATTTGCGCATCATGTGTGTGGTGGCAGGAAGCCTCAGTTGTAGAAATTCCAATAGTAGAGATAGAGGTAGGTCACAGAGTGCACATACAAGGACAGCCTCTCAATGAATTACAGCCACCATAGGTTAAATCTCTTGAACTGATTGATCACACTGATTCCATTCATGGTGATTATCAACTCACTTTATAAAGTCTATGTAAATTCCAGGTCCATGTGTTCATCAGGGACACAAAGAATCATAGAGCTGTTTGGCTAGAAGGACTTCTGGGGATCACCTAGTCCAACTCCCCTGCTCAAAGCAGGGTCAACTAGAGCAGGTTGCCCAGGATCATGTCCAGTCAAGTTTTGACTGTCTCCAAGGATGGAGACTCCAACATCTCTCTGGGCAACCCATTCCAGTGTTCCAACACCCCCACAGTAAAAAAGCTTTTTCTTATGTTTAAACAGAATTTTCTGTATTTCAATGTGTGCCTGTTGCCTCCTGTCCTTTCACTGGGCGCCACTGAGAAGAATCTGGCTGTTTTCTTTATGCTCTCCCATCAGGTATTTATGCTTATTGATAACATTCCCCCGAGCCTTCCCTGCTTGAGCCTAAACAGTCCCAGCTCTCTCAGCCTTTCCTCGTATGAGAGCTGCTCCAATCCCTTAATCATCTTTGTGGTCCTTTGCTGGACTTGCTCCAGCATGCCTCTGTGTCCCTTGTACTGGGGAGCCCCAGACCTCGGCACAGCACTCCAGATGTGGTCTCACCAGTAGATAGAAATAATCACCTCCTTTGATCTGCTGTCAACACTCTTCCTAGAACAGCCCAGGATGCTGTCAGCCGCCTTTACCACAAGGGCGCTTCAATGGCTCATGTTCAACCAGGACCCTCATGTCCTTCTCTGCCAAGCTGCTCTCCAGCCAGTTCACTCCCAGCCTTTGCTGGTGCCTGGGGTTATTCCTCTTCAGGCACAGGATTTTGCATTTCCCTTTGTTGCACTTCATAAGGTTCCTCCCAGTCTATTTCAGCCTGCTGAGGTCCCTGTGAGCAACAGCACAATCATCTGGTGTATCAACTACTTCTCCCAATTTTATAAATTTTGTAAAGACCGTCAAACTTTTTGTCATGACTTTTCTGGAGCAAAACTTACCAAGAAAACCTATCCAACTAGGAACTGCAGTGAAGAAACAAGAATAAGGAAGAATACCATTAATTAATTACTGTTAATACTGCATGTGCCAAGCCAGTATAGAACATGGTTGTCCTGAACATTCTTTATAATTCCACAGAAAGCTTTCAGTAAATTTTTTACATTCCTGAAAAGCAGTTACAATGAACTGACCCAGAGAAGTGGGTGATAATTTCAAATAACTTCAGCTTTGCCTTAGGGAAAAAAAGAAAAAGAAAAAAAAAAAAAGATCTGTGCTCACAAAACAGAACTAAAGTACACGTATTTTGTATAAAAGCACACAGGCTCTCCGTACAAACTACACAATTCCAGACATTTGCTACAAACCACAGCTTTGCAGCTCTGCAGATCAACCATCAAGCTATCCTGTGCTTGCTTAGACTCTCCTACTTTAAGAACATCAATGCGGGCAGACAGATTCACTATAACCCTATCAGGGACATAGGTGTTATTCAAGCTTATAAATGGAGAAACTTAGCAATAAAGATTAAGGGTCCAAACCTGCAAAGTGACACCGCCTTCAAATTCATTTCAATGCAAATCAAGATAGAATAATTCCTCACAAGGTTATGTTCCAAACAATCAGCATGTGCACAGAATAAACCCACAAATCCCAGGCCTCTACACCACCACAATATCATAGGCTAGAAAATAACAGCCAACGTTGTCCTTGCCAAATCATTTTCAACGCAGCAAACCTCATGTTTGGTTGGTTAAATCAAAACACAGAGAGAAAAACATGACCACCAGAATACTTTAGGCCTGTTTGGAGCAAAACTATTTTCTGAATGACATAATTGAAGATACACATGCAACCTACCATCCCAATTCATCTGACATGAAATCCACTCTCTTTATTTAGGACCTTTCGAACATAGTGGGGGGAAAGGGATGCAGATCATATGAGTTGTTGTGTAGTTGCACTCTGCTCCTTACTGCCACCTGCCTGAAGGGCCTTCACTCCCCCCATATGACAGATGCACATTCAGTCCCATGACAGAGCAGAGGCTACAGAGCTCCATAAGAGACAGAAGAAGGAAACAGACTGCTGCTGCCTAATTCTTCATCAACACATTCTGAAGGGTCTTCAGGAAACAATAGAGTTGTGAGCAAACTACATAAATCGTTGTGGTGCCACTCCTGGATGCTGTCTTTCCAATAGACATAAGCAGGGATCTACACTGGTGCCTTTGCTGTACTGCACCTGTGCAGTAAGCGCTAGTCCTGTTAGACCTAGGCAGGTTAAGTACATTCTAAAAGTGATCATATGACAAGAAGAAGGCTGTGAGAAATATCTCCATAATGCCTCTAGATGAAGCTATATGGCTCATATGGAAGACAACATGGAGAAAAGTCCATCTTATGATAAGTTTGGGGAAAGCCAGAGGTCCCGTATAGCTAAAGGAGTTTGTCTTACAATTGGACACTAAAAACCATACTATTTTACAAAAAGAGATCACTTTTGATGATTCCATTGCTAATTTGAAGACTACCTCTCGTAAGGCTTCTGTCAGTTAAAATAAACTTTTCTCCTTCTGTAAGAGACACATTCATGAGATGTCCACCTTTACTGGTAGCATTATTTCTGCATTTTAATCCAGTGAAATGCCAAACTGATGTTCCCTATTCCTTTTCAGTCTTTTTTGCCATAAAAACTGTATACAGTACTATAATAATGGAATCTACTTCTGTCACCAAAAAAAAGAAAAAGAAAAAACAACAATATCACAGCAAGAGCCCCTTCCCTCAATTACAGTTAACAAGGTTGTCAATTTTCAGCTTTAGTATCCAAGCACCCTCTTAGAGACACAGTGTTTAGGTCAGCACTGTTGGGTGACCTGGAACTTTGTAGCTCTCTAAAATTTAATTTAATTTTGAAATTAAATTCTGGATGCCAGAAAATGAGACAGAGTAGTTTTGAGAGGCCTAAGGAGTATTAAGGCATAAGGAGTCTAGGTACTTGGCTCTTCTTCCAAGCTTCTGCAATTGTACTACTTTTAAGCAACCTGTAAAAATTCTCTATGCCTTTAGCTTTTCAACATATAAGAAAACAGGTATTTCCCCTGCTTCTCACATACTAAAATTAATACATTACTAAAATTAATTAAAGCTTGAAGTACTTAAACACCTTTAAACAAAAGATGCTGCATAAACAGAGAAGTCTTGAGGACAGCATGATCTGCAGAAATATTTCAAACTGGCATAGTAAAGGAGAAGAAAATAACCATTCAGGTTGTACTGTGTTTAGATGTTTTATAAAATTAGTATTTGTGATGCAACAGATGTTAACACCTTCTGTGTCTTACTTCTAAAAGTATGTATTTGCTTCTCTATGTTATAGATGAGAAATATTCTGTTCATTTAAGAAAACTTCCATAAATATCCAGTATCTCTCTGCAGCAGTTGCATATGCATTAAAAGTCACCCTCAAACTGATGCTGCCCACACAGTACAATTACTCATTTAATCCAGAAAAGGTACTTTAAAAGAGGGGTCAAAAGCATCTTTATATCAATAGAAATTTAAAGAGGACAAGCCCTAGAAATTAGAGCAGACCAAAGTCAAAAATCACACTTGTGGTCATAGCCCAAGAGCTCCTATTTCCTTACAGACAGTCAAAGAAAACCAACTGTGACCATGCATGCTGGGTAGCTAAGGGAGTGCAATTTCAAACTCAGGATTTTTCTTTCCAAAAAGTTTTAAGTTTCTATGAAGAACCGTTCACAACAGCAACAGTTTGGGGATCTCAAAATGTTAACTCAAAATTTGCCCACTTTCATGCTTTAAGCTTAGGAATTCCCAGTGCTCAGGCCTCATGAGCTCCAGCAGCAACTTCATTCATGCTCCAAGACCCCTAGTTCAGACACTGTTGCCTGGCCTGATTAGCCCTACCAGCTTTGCCTGGAGCTTGGGATCCCAAAACACAGGGGAGGCTATCAGACTGCTCTGAGGTCATGCAGATGTATTTCCAACCAACATCACTCTCCAATTTACGAGCTTTGGAATTTATGTAGAGATGCACCAGCCCCTTTGGACAATCTGGCATTTGAATCACACAGGAACGTCCTCTGCTCAGCTCAGTCTGCTCCTCAGTCAACCCAGAGTTATTTGACTCTGCTTACATCCCAGTGTTTACCTGTACATTGAAATTTCCATGCACCTTTTCCTTTTTTTTGCTTCTGTGTGTATTAATGTGCATGTCTTACTGTTGAATCAATCTCGAGATACCTTTATCTTTAAACAAACTTTATGGTACATTTCTTCCCCAAGTCCCAAACATCTATAGTAATTTCTTCCTGCACAAAATACTGGAGACAGAAAAACATAGGAAGAATTGTATGTGCTTAAAGCTTTTGTTTGTTTTTGCTATGGTAATTACTTTGTTTCCAACTACATACAGTAAAACTAAATTAAGACCAAATGATAAAAATTTCATATGCAAAGCAGCTTCCCCTCTGCATAATATGAAATTCAATCACCTGTATCTTCAAAATAATAGGCTGTTTTCATAATTTCCATACACTTAAACTTACATAGTGAAATAACTTATAAATTAAATTGTCATCAAGGGAATTTCCTAAATATTCAGACTACGGATTTGCTACAATTTCTCATCTATGTACCTAATTAAAGTGCTCATCTGGTGAGATTTCAAAAGGTAGAGTTATTTCCCCCCTCCCCCCACCCCGCTTCCCCTAACCTTAAAAGAAAAGGAAAAAAAAAAAACCCACCTCTCTCACTTCTGTTTTTTTCCTGATGCTATTTCAGGTTTCACCCGAGTGCTTTTGGCTAATGAGAAAGTGAGTAGTCGAGAGAATCCCCTCACACACTCAAATCTGAACTTTGGTATAATATTAAACAACAAAAATGTACAAACTGATATGAAATCCCCTTAGTACAGAAACATTTGATCTGTCTCAGAGATCTCCATAATTTGCTGTGGCTGCTAAGCAACAAATGAAATATAATTTGGTATATTTGAATGCATTATTCCTCCTACTGCTCTTCTGACTGAAAAAAATACAGTTATAAAGAGGCTGTTGTCACAGAACAGTATGCTGAGGAGAGGTCCCATGCTTCAGCAGGTATCCTAATTGTAAGCAAACAAATACATTTTTGTTTGCCCTGGAGTAAAAATGAGGAAGTATAAAGATCTTAATGTCCTACAATCTATTTGCAGAGTCACTATTGTTTGGATTGTCATGATTCCTACAGGGATTACAATTTTGTCTAAACTACCTGGCTCATAGCAAAATAATAGTAAAACAGACAGACAGATAAATAACCCCACCTGGGCTTCTCTGAAATCTAGTAGCATACTGGGAATTCATCACTCCAGTCAAAGACTATGCAAGCGGACACTATTTCTAGCTAAGAAAAACAACTGAACAAACCCTCCCTTTAGTATCAATCAAGAACGCTCCCTGCCCGGATATCAGAAACACCTCACTTCCTAGCTTTTGGTTCCCATATAGTACCATTGTACCAGAGCAAACAGAGACTAAAAATCGCATGTAGATTTCATATAGAAGTACAGAGAAATCACAGGCTTCTGTCTTCCAGCTTGCATGTACTACAGATTCAGAAAGACAGTTTTTCAAATTCTAAGAGATCATCCATATCTGCACTACTCCAATTTAAAACGCAAAATGAAGTGCTCTCAAAGGTGGAAAATAACCTTTCAGCTTTGGGAAGGAAAGGAACACCCAGCTTCGCTTCACATCCTTGGAGCAATTATGTTAGATCTGAATTTAAAAAGAGTAATAGCCTTTGGAGTATGGGCAGGCAGCTTGCATTGCTACTACCAGACTTATCTTTGTATTGACTGAACACAAGCATTTTAGGACTTAATTTTGCAGTCTTGATTGGCAAAACAGTAACAAAAACATCAGAATTAGGTAACACAGGAAAGTTGTATTTCTGCACATTTTAATACCTATTTTCCACATAGAAATATTCTGTTGCATTCTTAATCTCTGTCTCAATAACATTAACTTTCTGTGTACTCACTGTTCTAAATATTTGCTATTAACCATCCTATTAACAGACAATCGTTAGCCTGTATAACAACTCTATGAAAAATATTTCCTTTATTTGTCCACATCAGTATGACAGATGCTTTTAATTTCAGCTGCAGTATATAAAAAAAAATTAGATTGGGCTGTTCAGAAAAACCTTCAACAGTGTTTTCCCTTAAAATTTTAATGAACAGAGTAACAAATAAAAATTAATTCCTTCACACACAAATATACCAGATCTCATTCCTTCACCACTCAGAGATCCTTCCTGTTCAAGTTATGAAGCCCACTCAGTGATCCTACCTGTTCAAATCATGTCTTCAAAAGGAAGATTTAAATGTAAAAATGGTAGGAAAAAAGCTGAGTTTGACCTCACTGTTTATGTAAAACAAACAAACAAACAAACAATATCAACTGTATTAATCAAAACAAAGTATGTCAACAGTCTTCTTTGCAATACATGGTAATAAAGCAGGTTTTACTGCAGACATTCAAAAATAATGTTACAGTCAGAATGTGAAACATCTATCTGTTTTTCTTCCTTTCAGTACAGGTAGCACTTTTGAAAGCTGCTAGAATTTACATTCCCCCAAAAAGGAAGTATTTATTCATCTATAAAACAGATTCAGCACATGTAGTATAGATAGACAGTCTACTTGGATGATAACATTGAAGAGGAACACAGACTAATAATGAGTTAAAGTGTCTGTGTAACTACTGTTAAGGCTAGTACCAAGCAACTCCAGGCAGGCCACTACACAACTACTAATTAGCAGCAACTTCTGGTCACTATCAAGATGAAAATGAAAATAGAAGTGTTCCTTATTTAAGAACTTCCAATTGAACAGTTTTAATGGTTACTTTCCAGTATGCATTTAAAGACTTTTAATGAAAATCTTTTTACTGTCTTCATAATATCCCTTAACATGTAAAATGGCACATGAAATTTATAAAACATAGTTCTGCATGAGTGTAGGGTTTGGGGTTTGTTAGTTTTTTTGTTGTTGTTTGGGGGTTTTTTTTACATTTTTAGAGGAAAACTAAGTATGTATAGTACCTACAATGACAGAAAATTACTGAATATTGTTACATTAAATCATAACTTCAAAATTCTAACTTAACTTTCTTTTTGTAGTATCTTATTACCAAAGAAAAAGTTTACATCAAAGAACGGGAAAAAGTTATTGGAGATTTGACTGATTTTCCTTCACAGAAGCAATGTTCTGTAGCATCTTTACTGCAAATCTCATAAAGAACACTAATTCTCAGAAACGCTTCTAAGAATTATTTTGGAATAGCAGAAGAGTTTCACATGGACAATACTACAGGAGATGGTAATTTAACCTGATACGCTCACTGACTAGTGAACTACTCTAATTCAAATTAAATTTAGCACTTCTCTGTTATTTACAGACAGTTTACATTTATGACTTTCCAGTTATTACCTTTAAAGAAAAAGGTTAGAATAGTCAATCAGTTATCCATTAAAGGGAATTAATTTTTTTTGGTGAAATTTCAAAATATGGAAGTATAATTACAGATATACTTAACTATAAATTAACACAATTCACAGATGAACTAAATATCTATCTTCAAAGCCCATCTGGACTAAAGTCCAGACCTGAAGTTTTAGGACTAGACCTTCTCCTGGAATAACTCAATTAATTGGAGTTACACCAGTAGGAAAACAGGCTGTCTTCCTATTATCCTGGTGACGGCGCAACAGAATATGGACACAGTTACCAACAATGTTTCCAAAAACTCAGAGAACTATAAACTCTTTCTGTGGCAGATAAGAGAGGAAATATAGAATTATTCTGTTTAAAATGCTTTTTTTTTTTTTTGTTAAAGTTTTAAACTATACACATTCCAAATAGCTGTTTCCTCACTTCTCCTTCAAAGAAAAAATTAACTCTTGAATTCAAATCTCTCTTAGCACAATAGATCAGAATGCCCTGTAGGTATACACAAGGTTTTAAAATTAATTTCTTCAAATTTAGCAGTTCAACAGAACTGGAAAAACTAGACCTCCCTATAGCTACAATAAGGCTATCAAATACATGAAGCTGAAAATATCAGACACGCACTGAATCCAACACACATTACAGAAGATAAGGACATTTTGATCATGCTTAAGACACATTTTGAAAAGCAAATCTGTTAAAAAAGAAAGAATCTCTTGAAAATGTTCAAGGCCCTTCTGATGGGCATGATTACATCTCATACTCATTTTAGGGGAAAACTATAGACCAAAAAGAATTATCACGCTTAATTATTTTTCATTTAAGAAGTCTACCAAAAAGTAGGCTTTTTTACCGCATACAAAAGGCACCATTCAAACCCATCTCCCTGCACTTCTACCCTCTTAACCCAGTTCTTATGTTTCTCAGCCACGGGGGGGGGGGGAGGGGGGGGAATCTGCATCTTCATATGTAGAGTTCTGTAGGCATAACTTTAATTTGCCCTTTGTGTTTTCCAATCTGATATATCAAAAGTATAGTTTCTCTGCTAGACTGCTCCAGAGGAAAATCTCTATTCCAGTGCCACACCATCTCATTTAGATCACTCTGGATAAGATGATGATGAAAAAAAAACAAGGACTGTTTTTACAAAGTGCTTAGAGTCCAACACTACCCTACAATCAATTTCTGGTAAAGAATATTCACAAAATTCTCTTGTAGGTATGTAGAAACTATTTCCCCCTATAGTTCTTTCTGAAGAACAGACATGTTTTAAAGGGAAAAAGAGAAAGAAGATTCTACTGAATATTTTATCTGAATGATTTCCATCCATTTATCCAACTTCATTATGGATAATTCTTAAGACTAAAGCAGTGTTCTCTTTCAGTTTATTTGTTTCACTAAGTGGTGAAACTTACTGAAAAATCATCACGACCTCCTTTCTTTGGCCTATTTTCTGTTTGATTTAAAAGTCTGGAAATTTTGCCTATTTCTCTAAACTAGAAATCTAAAAACATCCATCTTTGAAGACTGGCCCTTCAAGATGTTCAGGGCCATTTTTCACTTTGATGCACTTTTGTTTCCTGGGTCTTCTTCAGATTACCGTAGATAGTTGGCATGGTTGCATAGAACTTCCAGCTCTGATCCTTTGGGTTTATAAGGTAAAGATATATGTGTGTATATATATGTGTGTGTATATATGTATAAAGAGAATATATATTATAGATAACATGTTGTATTAAGTATAGTATATACTTATAAGTATATAACATGCATAATATATAATATATATTAACGACAATATTGTACATTATTGTATGTTTTTATATGTGTGTGTGTGTGTGTGTGTGTGTGTGTGTGTGTGTACACACACACACACACACACACTCTTACATAACAGTAAAAATAAGGCGGACATTTAGAAATTTGAGGAGCGAGTCATCTGAAACTTTGAGAAGTTCAATAAGAAGTACAAGGAGGTAGACTAGCGCCACGCACCAGTGCAGGCTGGCAGACAAGTGGCCGAGTGGCAGTCCTGCTGAGCCAGACCTGAGGGTTACATTGGACACCAAGCTGAATACTAGTCAACAATGCTTTTCCATTGCACATAAGGCAAACAGCACACAGGGCTACATTAGGACAGAGACAAACAGAACAAGGAAAGTTACTATCTCCCATCCAGGCAATACCCAGAATATTGTTTTCAGTTTTGGGGCTCTCATTTTAAGAAGGATATTAAGAAACTGGAGAGGGTCCCCAAGGATGGTCAGGGACCTAGAACACAGCTTCTGAAGAGGCAGAGCTGAGCAGGAGGCTGGACCACATACCCTGCAGAGGTCCCTTCTAGCCATCACTTCTACAATTTTATGAAAAGACTTTAAAAACGCTAAGGGATTAAAAGGGATTAAAAGAGGAGGAAGATGGAGGAAGATGAAGGAAGATACAGAAAAATGAACCTGATTTTCCTAGTATTCTGATAATTATTTAAGAACTGTAGGACTATTTTCCCTAAGAAAGTAGCATTCAGTATAAAATGAAATGGGAAGGAAGTTTGGAATTACCATCCAAATAAAATGCATCCTTTCACCTGAAGCATAACACATAAAGAAACGATCTAAACTAAACCAATGCTGATGCTATGATGTTAAAATCTGAAACCCTCAAACCATCCACCTCCCCAGTCCACTTATTTTATGAAAAACCTGATCCTTTTAAAATCAACAATCAAAACTTTCATAATGTCAGAAGTGCAGCAAAAGATTTGAAAGGAATTCTCGGCAAAGTTTTGCATGAAATGATAATGAATACTCAGCAATAATTTAATAACCACTTTTTAAGCAGCACAGAGAAAATTCCTGCAGCTTCTTCCCCCATCCTCCTACTCCAGCCATGCAGGTACAGCTGTTTGAGAAACAGATCAGAAAATTAATCCAGGTTAAAAGCAATCCAGCAAACAAAAACAACAAAACCTTGGATGAATACCCTAATCCAGTTTATTATAAAACCATAAAACTGCAGGGTGACATGAAGGCAAAAAACCATCAGCAGGGGCTGCTTAATGAAATTGCTACCGCAAGAAATTCTTAACAATCTACATTCTTACAGGCATATTTCTGAAATTGGCTGAGCCTACAGAAAAATATTACATTCATTTAAAATCCCTCCATTTTAAAAATATAGAAATACAAGAAACACGAAGACAGGATTCCTGCCTCAAATTCTGAGTGTCAACAGTGTAAAAATTTTATACAAGATGATACTAGCCTAGGAACTCCAGTTAGTCATGAAGTTTGAGATTGTACAGGGTTCTTGAAACCAGACATTACTGAGGCTTTGTGCAGACTGTTAGCTTGTTCACCCAAGCATATCATATGGCACTGAAGACTCATACCCACACTGAAATAAGCGGCCCCACAAAATCTTGTGTTGCTATCTTTGTGGGCAAAAAGCACCTGCTAGAAGGCAAGATGAGAACCTGGCTGATATTCTAAGATTACAGGATGAATGACAATGGCTAACAAGATACTAATTTGACTATCTAGATGTTCCTATGAATAAAACAAATACAGCTCATAAAGAAGCTCTAGTAATACCTACATGCTTTTCAGATATGCACTGAATTTCTAAACTCAAGCTGTAGTTTAATTCTCTATCCCACATCCCCTTCCTCCCCTTCATATTTTTGTTACACTTTGTAAATTCAGGTGTGATTATTTTTTTTTAAATAAGCCCCTAATTTAGGATGGATATGCACTTTGATCCTCTGCAGGCTTAGTATTTTTGTTATCTTTCTCTGCTTGCTTTTTCTTCCACATTCTATTTTCAGTCACATTTGCTCCCAATTGTATTTATAAACAGGATTTTGTTTCCTGTAAGGTTTTTTCCTTCTGCTTACTGCTTTTCTCCATATCTTCTCAAATGTATATAACAGATTTCTTCCAAAGCTCCTTCACCTCTTCCTTCTAAATAGCTTCTCTTCACACAAGATTTATCCTCCTCTCTCCTTTTTTAGCTCCCAGATTCCCTTCTTCCTCCTAGTACACATTCTAGCCTTTAACCCCTCTCCACCATCCTACTCAAGCAGTCTATCAATATACAATACACCATTAAAGAAGTCCTTGAGAATATTACAATCAACATCAAAGGGATCAAGGCCTTAAATGAGTAATTTAAGAGAAAAATGGGCAGTTTTAAAAACTAGTTTTCCTAAAGAAAAAAAGAGAACATTTTTACCACAGGAATCACACAGAAGCCTCTAGCAGCCTTCAAATTCACTGGGTATGTGAAAAAAATCACAAACACTTCTCTTTTTCTACCCTATCTAACTCCTCCTTCCACAGTTTGCTGCTGCACTGCTTCACCCATCTCACCTTGGGGATTAACATTTGTGCCTACAAAGATAATGTGATCTACTGATCCCACTCATCCATCTGTCTTGCAGCTCCATTACACCAAGTTTCCCACAGCTATGAAGATAACCACTGTTGCTCCAGCTGAAAAGAACAGAAAAGCTTCCGATTTTGCATGGGAGACTGACCATAACAGGAGTTTCCTCATGTTTTCAAACTTGTTCTCTTCTTGACCCAACTAGGACAAGTTGGCAAGCATAGTGGTTTCTTCCATTCTCATCATTTGCCAGGTTCTCCTCTTCCCCAAGGAGAAACAGAAAAAAATTAAGTATATAAAATACTATGTGAAATTAAAATCCAATGTCAAATCAATGTATTCAAAGAATCACAGACCATCCTCTGCTTCTATTTCAGCTTTTCTGGTAGAGAAGAGGGGTTTTTTTTAATAGCTACAAGTTTTCACCAGCCTCTTCCACTATATGTCTCTTCTTTAGTAATCATATTCATTTTCTTCCCAAAGCCTATCACCAAGCTGGGGAAAAGAACAACTTTGAAAACTCCATATTCCATCCCCATGTGCAGTTCACCTACGCTATGCCAGAAAGTTAAGTGGTCATGAGAGCACAAAAGGCACTTAAAACCTCTTTTTTTTTTTTTTTTTAATTTTGCAACAAATCTGCTAAATCTGTTGTCTGTAACTGGAGAAAAATCAAGTATGAGAGAGTTTGGAGTCTGATTTTCCACTTCAACATTTTCTAATAACTACTGCCAAAGGAAAGACAACAACACTGGCAAGCAAGCAGATATTATGCTGCATTTTACTGGAAGAATTATGTATTCTTTGTAAAAAGCAAAAGTATGTTGAAAGACAGACAACATTTCATTCAAAATGTGTCAATCTACATACAAGCGTAGAAGAAGATGACAGTAAAGACCTTACTTTGTATACCATCTTGGCAGATTTCAAGAGCCTATTTTATTTTGATAATTCTGGCTCATTCCAAAAGCAGTAATACTTTAAAAATTGTTTCCTGAGATGTTCACATAAACTACAAGTTGTAGGGGTAATTTAGCAATATGCAGAAAAAAGACTATTACTGCAGACAAAAACAACACTCAAGGTTTCCTTTAATTCAGTAGCAGAATTTTTAAGACTCACTTGGGAACCTGAAAAACTTCTTCCAGAACATCACTGGCTCACATGGTTCTGGAACTGTTCACTGTTCTCACTAGTAATTTCCTCCATGTCTCCACATCTTTTTTCACCTGATAAACCTTATTCCTTGCTATCTATTTCCTCTAGTTTTAAGGCGATAACAGAATGAAATGAAACATTTCTTTTTAATTAGTAATACTGCTGCTTGGGCTCCTAAAAGAGCAGGGAAGCTCTAAAAATTCTGGTTAGCATTCATTATCATAACTATAGAAGCTATGAGCAGTTAAACGGTATCTAAATTTTTCATAATTGTGAAGAGTTACACAGAAATCCTTAAGGATTTATCACACACATCATCTATCAAAAGGCGACTGGATTTCTCTATGTGTTTCTTTATTAAAATAAACTGTTAAAATAAAAAATTTCACTCAGGATTATTTATCTCCACCAAATGCAGCTGCAATTCTGCCTAGAATTCTAAGAGAAGCACAACCAGAATTTGTTAATAGTAATTGAGAAGTGTTGTTTAGAAAGGTATTTTCTCAAATCCTAGGTATGCACAAATGCATTGAATTAACTGGAAATCTCTTCTAAGAAAGCTTTGCATAGAGTAATGTAAAAAAAGCATATGTGCAGGAGGGGCTAACAAGTTAAATACAAGAAATTTATTTCAGTAAGTTTTTAGGTATCTAACAAAAGGAATTCAAAACTTCTAGAGCAAATTTCACCTTTTCTTATCCTAGTTCTTATTCTAGATTAAAAAAAAAAAAAAAAAAGTTCATTGCCTTTCACAGAATCACAGAATGGTTGAGGTTGGAAGGGACCTTGGGAGATCATCTAGTCAAACCCCACTGCTCAAGCAGGGTCACCTAGAGCACGTTGCACAGGATTGCATCCAGGCGGGTTTTGAATATCTCCAGAGAAGGAGACTCCGCAACCTCTCTGGGCAACCTGTTCCAGGGCTCTGTCACCCTCACAGTGAAGAAGTTTTTCCTCATGTTCAGATGGACCTTCCTGTGTTTCAGTTTGTGTCCGTTGCCTTGCGTCCTGTCGCTCGGCACCACTGAAAAGAGTCTGGTCCCATCCTCTCGACACCCTCCCTTCAGATACCTGTACACATTATCTCCTCTCAGCCTTCTCTTCTCCAGGCTAAAAAGGCCCAGCTCTCTCAGTCTTTCCTCATAAGAGAGATGCTCCAGTCCCCTAATCATCTGTGTGGCCCTTCGCTGGACTTGCTCCAGTAGTACCACATCCCTCTTGTACTGGGGAGCCCAGAACTGGATGCAGTACTCCAGATGTGGCCTCACCAGGGCTGAGTAGAGGGGGAGAATCACCTCCCTCCACCTGCTGGCAACACTCTTCCTGATGCACCCCAGGATACCACTGGCCTTCTTGGCCACAAGGGCACATTGCTGCCTCGTGGTTAACTTGGTGTCCACCAGCACTCCCAGGTCCTTCTCTGCAGAGCTGCTTTCCAGCAGGTCAATCCCCAACCTGTACTGATGCATGGGGTTATCCCTCCCCAGGTGCAGGACCCTGCACTTGCCTTTGTTGAACTTCATGAGGTTCCTCTCCGCCCACCTCTCCAGCCTGTCCAAGTCTCTCTGAATGGCAGCACAGCCCTCTGGTGTATCAGCCACTCCTGTCGGCAAACTTGCTGAGGGTGCACTCTGTGCCTTCATCCAGGTCATTGATGAAGAAGCTGAACAAGACTGGACCCAGTACTGACCCCTGGGGGACACTGCTAGCTACAGGCCTCCAACTAGACTCTGCACCGCTGATCACAACTCTCTGAGCTCTGCCATTCAGCCAGTTCTCAATCCACCTCACTGTCCGCTCATCTAGCCCACATTTCCTGAGCTTGTCTATGAGGATGTTATGGGAGATAGTGTCAAAAGCCTTGCTGAAGTCTAGGTAGACAACATCCACTGCTCTCCCCTCATCTACCCAGCCAGTCCTCCCATCAGAGAAGGCTATCAGATTGGTTAGGCATGATTTCCCCTTGGTGAAGCCATGCTGACTACTCCTGATCACCTTCTTGTCCTCCACATGCTTGGAGATGGCCTCCAGAATGAGCTGCTCCATCACTTTTCCAGGGATGCAGGTGAGGCTGACTGGCCTGTAGTTCCCTGGGTCCTCCTTCTTGCCCTTTTTGAAGACTGGGGTGACACTGGCTTTCTTCCAGTCTTCAGGCACCTCTCCTGTTCTCCATGACCTTTCAAAGATGATGGAGAGTGGCTTAGCAATAACGTCCACCAGCTCCCTCAGCACTCGTGGGTGCATCGCATCAGGGCCCATGGATTTGTGGGTGTCAAGTTTGCTTAAATGATCTCTAACCCACTCCTCCTCCACCAAGGGAAAGTCTTCCTTTCTCCAGACTTTCTCTCTTGCCTGCAGGATCTGGGGTTCCTGGGGGCTGGCCTGAGCAGTAAAGACTGAAGCAAAGGCAGCATTCAGTAACTCTGCCTTCTCTGCATCCTTCGTCACCAGGGCACCCACCCCATTCAGCAAAGGACCCACATTTTCCCTAGTCTTCCTCTTGCTACTGATGTATTTGAAGAAGCCCTTCTTGTTGTTCTTGACATCTCTCGCCAGATTTAATTCCAAACGGGCCTTAGCCTTCCTCGTCGCATCCCTGCATACTCTGACAACGTTCCTATATTCCTCCCAAGTGGCCTGTCCCCCTTTCCACTTTCTGTATACTTCCTTCTTCCGGCTGAGTTTTGCCAGGAGCTCCTTGCTCATCCATGCAGGTCTCCTGCCTCCTTTGCTTGACTTCCTACTCATAGGGATGCACCACTCTTGAGCCTGGAGGAAGTGATGTTTGAATATTAACCAGCTCTCTTGGACCCCCCCCTTCCTTCTAGGGCCCTAACCCATGGGATTCCTCCAAGTAGGTCCCTGAAGAGGCCAAAGTTTGCTCTCCTAAACTCCAGGGTTGCAATCCTACTTAGTGCCCTGCCTCCTCCTCGCAGGATCCTGAACTCCACCATCTCATGGTCACTGCAGCCAAGGCTGCCCCCGACCTTCACATCTTCCACCAGTCCTTCTTTGTTTGTTAGTACGAGGTCCAGCAGCACACCTCTCCTTGTTGGCTCCTCCACCACCTGTGTCAAGAAGTTGTCACCAATGCTCTGCAGGAACCTCCGGGACTGTTTGTGCCTAGCTGTGTTGTCTTTCCAGCAGATATCAGGGTGGTTGAAGTCCCCCATGAGAACCAGGGCCTGGGATCGTGAGGCTACTTCCAGCTGTCTGTAGAAGGCCTCATCGACTTCCTCATCCTGATCAGGTGGCCTGTAGTAAACACCCACAACAGTGTCACCCATGCTAGCCTGCCCTTTGATCCTTACCCATAAGCTCTCGACTCGCTCTTCATCCACCCCTAGGCACAGCTCAATACATTCCAGTTGCTCCCTCACATAAAGAGCAACTCCACCACCTCGCTTTCCTGGCCTGTCTTTCCTAAAAAGCACATAGCCGTCTATGACAGCACTCCAGTCATGCGAGCTATCCCACCATGTCTCTGTAATGGCAATGAGATCATGGCCCTGCGACCGCACACACATCTCTAGTTCTTCCTGTTTATTCCCCATGCTGCGTGCATTGGTGTACAGGCATTTCAGGTGATCGAGCATGCAGGTTTCCCAGGAGGGATACAAGAGGATCCTCCATAGCCACATCCCGTGCGCACTTCCCTGGCTGCATTCACCTGCTGGAGGCGTCCTGACTTGAGCTGTCTTTTGCCAACTACCCTGGCACTATAACTCCCCCCTTCCCTGTCTTTCCTAGTTTAAAGCCCTCCTTACCAGGTTGGCCAACCTGTTGGCAAAGACACATGTGCCCCGCTTAGTGAGGTGGATCCCATCTCTCCCCAGCAGTTGTCGATCTTCAAACAGGGTCCCATGGTCGTAGAAACCAAAACCCTGTTGCCAACACCAGCGGCGCAGCCAGTCGTTAACTTGGAAAGTCCGTCTCCTCCTCCTCTCATCCATCCCCCTCACTGGCAGGATTGAGGAGAAGATGACCTGGGTTCCCAGACCCTTGACCACCACCCCCAGAGCTCTGAAATCCTGCTTGATCCTTTGCATTCTATAATTGAATGGTCAAAATATTATTTCTTTTTCATCCTCTTGGTCTTGCTACACACTTCCAACCTTCAGTTTAAAATTCAACTGCTATTAAAATACTCTTTTTTGCTTATATACATTATAATGAACTGTAATTTACAAAAATAAGTACAGTAGACCACAGCTTATTAGCATTCCTAACTTTATTTGAAAAAGTGATAAACCTCACATTGCTTTGATATATTTAGCTAAAATAGAGATGGAAAGAAAATTATGTATTACAATTTACAGCAATTAGTATTTTTCTTCTTTTCAAGCAAAATGTTTAATTTTCAACTCATTATTTTGGCTGTTAAAATGCTGAGTCTTTCTCCATATACTCACATTAAAGTGTCCTGCCAATGTAAATAAGGATACCCTGACACCTGCTCCAAGTTTGTAATTGGAATAAATTTCACTTGCTTAGCCTTGTGTATGGTGTCTATACACTAAAATGAGTCCTACATGTCAGCATTCTGTTTTACCACAGAATCAGACAACAAAGTTTAGTTGAAGTGAACTTAATTGTAAGTGAACTTACCAAGCAACAAAAAGGCAAAAAGAACTGTGAACAGTAACTGACTCCACGACTTCAGCTATTGTCTCTTGCTCAAATTAGACACTTCCTCAGCAAGTAAGAGCAATTTAACAGAAAAGGGTACCTTTCTAGAGAGAACTGTGAGATGAGGAAAAATCAGAAGACAAATAAAATGCTTATTTGTAATTTTCATCTGGCATCTCTCTCCATTTGTTCTACAGAAGATGCAAGGACAGTGTAATATAGCAGCAGCAACCGCAATGAAGAGTTTACCTTATTGTGACGCTTATACTTTCTAAATCAAAAAGTAGAAATCAATGTTTTGTGAATGTCTGCTGAAATATACTACTTACTTCATTTTTTACTGTTTGGAAGAGAGTTATTTTTAGAAGAATCACCCTTATCTTCAGGTTTGAGTTAAATTGGCCTGTTCACTTTGCGCACTACTTCTTCATACTTTTAACACTAGCTGTTGTCTTTCTTTTATAGCAGCCTTCAAAAAACCCCATTAAGAAAATTAGACCCTTGAGAACACGAAGTAGAACTTCAGAAGCTGTTTAATGGCCCGATGAACACAACTACAAGCCCAAGCAGTAATGTGGATTGCAGAGGTCAACAAGGGATGAACTGAAATGTTGGCTTCCATTAGTTTCTGAATCCTGAAGTTCAAAATGTTCTTACAGAGAGTAACCTACAAATTCCACATTATATCTGTTATCAAGATGCCACAATTGCATGTCCAGGGCCACACTGGATAGGTTTGACTGACCATGGATGGCAAAGCTCCGAGGTAAGGGGAAGGAAAGTATTAGGTGACATTCTGTAAGGGAAGCTCATCCCCGTGCTTTAGAAAAGTGGCAACTTCAAGTACTGTTCTTTCTCTACAAGGGCTACAAAGATGATTAGGGGACTGGAGCATCTCTCTTATGAGGAAAGACTGAGAGAGCTGGGCCTGTTTAGCCTGGAGAAGAGAAGACTGAGAGGGGATCTCATCAATGTGTACAAATATCTGAAGGGAGGGTGTCAAGAGGATGGAGCAAGACTCTTTTCAGTGGTGCCCAGTGACAGGACGCAAGGCAATGGGCACAAACTGAAACACAGGAAGGTCCATCTGAATATGAGAAAAAACTTCTTCACTGTGAGGGTGACAGAGCACCGGAACAGGTTACCCAGAGAGGTTGTGGAGTCTCCTTCTCTGGAGATATTCAAAACCCGCCTGGACGCGATCCTGTACAGTGTGCTCTAGGTGACCCTGCTTGAGCAGGGGGGTTGGACTAGATGATCTCCCAAGGTCCCTTCCAACTTCAGCCATTCTGTGATTCTCCACTGTGGGCATGTGTGAACCTACTGCATTTCTGTATTCCCCGCTCTCATGTGTATTCTGCATGTATGTACCAAGAGGTACAATGGGGTAGGAATGGACAAACCAAACCAGTGTGTCTCAAACCGCAGTAAACTGACTGTTCAGGAGCTTCAAGGAAAAAGGTTTGAAAATGGCTGCTTTAAGCAATAGTTCTGTTTATATTATTGTTAGCTACTTTAAGACAACAAAGGTTTGTAGCAGAATACCAGATTCAGGGATAAGCAATTAAGGATACTGGGCACTGAAAAAGAGAGGCACCACTGAGAACGTTGATTGTTCTGCTCAGTTTCCCTGATGCCTGGAGAAGTAAATCACCTTCATAAATTCATCCTCCATTGCAGTAAAAAAAGTAGATAGCAAACCAGCACTTACGGAGGTGCTACATTTAACTGACTGGAAGGAAAATGGTGAGTCTTTAAACACATGTCCAGAAAAGAACACGGTCTTTCTGAGGCTATAGCATGGGTGAGAAAGAAAAGTTTGTAGTCACATAGGAACTATGATTCCACAGTCCAACAATCCTTATTTCGCTACCAACCAAAGATATGACAGTTACTGTTCAGTTTCATTTTTACTGTCTGTCTTCAAACAGCATTCAAGATTACTAATACGATGTAAAGCAAACCTCAATTATCCAAAATGCATCTAACAACTTTGCTTCGCTCAGCACTGAAATATTGGGAGAAAGGGAAAATCAGTGTTTATTTCAACTGTAACAGAGGGACTGAAACACACAGTGTACTGAACAGGACAACAACAAAATATGATTATTTTCTATTCACATTTGATAAATTATAGATATTTAACTAAAACGATAAATTCTGAACGAAGTGACCTTTAGGTTTTCACACTCAGTGAGGGAAACTTCCTAACTATTTACTATCAACTATTTAAGCAAATTTTCCAAGTACTGATGGCTCTACTAGAGATTTAGTACATGATTTCCTCCAATGCTAATCAAACCTACCAAGAATAATTACTATAGTATATGGGAAAGTTTAGCCCCTATTCTATACATTCAGAGGACATTTACCATAGCAGAAATAGCACACCTAGAAAGTACAGGTTCTTGAGGAGTTTGCATAGGGTATGCCTCTCCACCACGTTAATACTTACCAGACACATGATGATTATCTATGCATTGCCACACTAGAGAGGTGTAGGGCCATATTATTTCCCTTCTCATCACAACGTCACTAAATCATGTAACTCAACTATCCAGGCTGTGTAGCAAGAACAGGATCTATGTTCCAAAGAATATGCATCTATATCACAGAAATGATATTACTAATACATATTCATAGACCAATATATTGCCAAATGGTGGGTGTAGGCCAAAGTAGTTTCACCCCTTCAGATGAAACTTAAGACTGATATTAACATACTAGTGACCTGAGATTTTGGAATATTAGCTTTTCTATCTTTAGGAAAGCTGGAAAGTGGCATTCTTTTGCCCAGCAGAAGCACACTAAGATTATTAAGCAGGAGTCCCACATCATGATCTAATTCTGATTTCATCAACAAAAGACAACTTGTCATACAACTGACATACAGAAATTGAAAAAGGAGTAATGGTGGTGAGGGGAAATTGTTAAAGCCCATATTTTTCAGAAGAGCTCTTAATGCTGATATTCTTCAAAATGCATTGACATAATAAGCTTAATGTTAAGAACAAGCACGGTTTCAAGAAAAATTGACACTCAAGACCTTGCAAGAATATGACCCATCTTTCTACTTTCAAATTACAAAGTTTGGAATACAAATGGTTGGTTTACAGAAGAATTGAGGACTGTAATGTAAGAAGCTAATACACCTTCAGAGACATTTACTCTTTGCTTCTCTCTGGTAGTAGCAAACGCTAGTTATGATGATGATCTTTATAATACGCAACACATCCCCTGAGATTATTAAGTTTCAGCTAGTATCTGCTAGGAGAGAGCCAAACCAGATGCAATTTACCCAACTGCCCAATCCATGCAGTAGCTAACTATATGTTAATAGACAAATTTATCTCTCTAAGGTATCCATTATACACAGAATATATTAAAAAAAAAAAAAAAACTAACAGCCACAAAAACAGAAAACCATATCAGCAGTATGTTTACTTTCTAAATATGCACTAATTACATATTTAGTTGTTACTAATATAATCAACTTTCAGTAACTTTGGATACAACTGACTTTAAGGCACTAGATTCTAATTACACTCATATAACAAAAAACAAAGCATTTAAAACAGAAGGAACATGATTTCTTACCAGTAATTAGCATCATTTTGCCCAGTTAAATCTAGAAATCAAATTAAGTTATAATTTTAGATTTTTAAATAGTTTGGCATGTCACTAAATATATTAAATCTCATCTCCAAAGACTGCATAATTCTACCAAAAATTAACACACTACAGTGAGACCGCTACGCACCAGTTTTATTTTTTCATAAAGAAAATAAAAAAAACCCTTTCTGAACAACAATATTACTATTCTCATTATATTTAAATGCCTTGTGCTCTGTCTTCTGCATCCTAGAATTTGTCTGATCCTTTTAAAGGGATGTAATTCTCTGCATGCTGAACAAAACATGCATTTTCTTTCTATAAGACTGACTATTTCAACATTACTACAGTCTTACAGAAATAAGGTCCTGACGCTAGGTATTTTGGTCTAAAGAGCATCTTTTGAATTACAGTTCCCAAGCACAGGTGAATCAGGCTTCTCCAGAATGCTTTCAACATCAATGTCTAAAGGGTTCCTCATGTTCCAACATGAAACCAAAAGCATTTATTATTTTTTCTGCAACTCAGTGCTAGCTGAACACTCTAAAAATAAGGCTAACAGATGTTCCTTGGGATCTAAATGGACATTAATGTCTTGAAAATTAACACAAATTGCTAATCTGGAAAAAATGGTGTAAAGATAAGTTGCAAGTCATAAAAAGCATATGAAAGCTTAGTGTTGCAAGTCAGACTCTAGGGGAAGGAGAGAAATCAAGATTAAAAACTACTAACGGTGCACATTTGTAAAGTGTTGCAATGCAAGCTAATAAATTCCTGAAAAAAGAGGGATAAACAGGTAGAGAAGAATGAGCCCTTCAAGGTTCTTCCCAGCATTCCAGAAGGTACCAGCAAGCAGAGCCCTTACATCTAACATGCTTCAGAATCAAAACTGACCAACGGCCAGAACAGTAAATTAACATCCAGTATGTTTTAAGACTGCGTTACACAGTTCTTACCGTTTTCTTTTTAAATTTTCCTTTTTTAAAATCATATCTATAACTCTTCACTTAATAAAAATATTCTTTCAAAAAAACAAACAAACAAAAAAACCTCTAATGATTCACAAGGATTCAAAGGAAAAAATGACTGATATTAGGTAGTCTGTCCCTGTACGTAAAAGAACTCACCATAATCAAGGATGGACCAGAACATCCATGCTCAGAAGTCACCTTTGGCAGCCAATACCCCATATGCAAGCAGAGAGCTAGGGGAAAGATCTTGCATTTCTGAAAATACTCAGAGGCAGAACGTGACTCACTTAGATTGCTTCTGTACAGGATTGGCTTTGCTATTCAATGTATTCCCAAGAACAATGAAAGATAGGATTAAGGGACTATTTATGTGATGGGGCAAGAGTCTGAAAATATTTGAAGTACAAAGTTTTTTTCTCTACCAGCAGATTATTCTACCTGAAACTGCCTACAAAGTTACCATTTTAGGACGACACTAGCTATTAAGCTGCCTGTTTACTGAGGGAATACTCCAAGGTATAGGCAAAGAATGGGTTCAGTTGTTGCCAGAAATCCAGAGTTAAGAAAATTTTAGACCTACAAAAGTAAACACGTTCATCAAGATGTCCCATCATTGGAGCACACTGATCCTCCACAAGGTGGCTGTATAGCATGACATCCTGTATTAAACAAACCAATAGAAACTCAGATGGTCCACAAGGTTCAGAGGACAATATTTTGATAACAGTGATCAGATCTCTAATGAATAAGCAGATATTAAACTTGTGAGGAATCTGAAGTTTATGAGAAGACAGCCTATAAATATACTAGAGCTTCAATATATTGCTCTAATATATTAGAGCAGTGGATGTTGTTTGCCTTGACTTTAGTCCGGTTTTTGACACTGTCTCCCATAACATCCCCAGAGACTAGCTGATACAGTGCGGGCTAGACAAGCAGTCAGTAAGGTGCACTGAAAACTGGCTGAACTGACAGGCTCAGAGGGTTGTGATCAGCAGCACAAAGTCCAGCTGGAGGCCAGGCACTACTGGCGTCCCCCAGGGGTCAATACTGCAGCCAACACTGTTCAGTCTCTTCATCAATGACCTACATGATGGGACCAAACGCACCCTCAGCAAGCTCGCAGATGACACAAAACTGGGAGGACAGGCTGATACACCAGGTGGTTGCGCTGCTATTCAGAGGGAACTCAGCAGGCTGGAGAAATGGGCAGAGAGGAACCTCATGAAGTTCAACAAGGGGAAGTGCAGGGTCCTGCACCTGGGGAGGAATAACCCCACGCACCAGTACACCCTGGGGGATGACCTGCTAGAAAGCAGCTCTGAGGAGAAGGACCTGGGAGTCCTGGTGGACAAGAAGGTGAACATGACTTAGTAACACACCCTCATGGCAAGCAAGGCCAACAGTATCCTGGGCCAGTAGAGTGAGGGAGGTGATCCTTCACCTCTACTCAGCACTGGTGAGGCCACATCCGGAGTGCTGCGTCCAGTTCTGGGTTCTCCAGCACACAACAGACATGGAGCTACTGGAGTGAGTCCAGCAAAAGGCCACAAAGATGATGAAGGGACTGGAGCATCTCTCATATGAGGAAAGGCTGAGGAGAGCTGGGATTGTTCAGGCTGGAGAAGAGAAGGCATGGGGGGGGGGGGAAGGGAGAAATCTTATCAGTACTATAAATATCTGATCAGAGGGTGTCAAGAGGATCGGGCCAGATTCTTCTTAGTGGTGCCCAGCGACAGGACGAGAGGCAATGGACACAAACAGAAATACAGGAAATCCCACTTGAACACAAGAAAACACTTCTGCACTGTGAGGGTGGTTGAACACTGGAACAGGTTGCCCAGAAAGGTGGTGGAGTCTCCATCTTTGGAGATATTCAAAACCCACTGGACACAGTCCCAGGCAAACTGCTCTAGCTGACCCTGCTTGAGCAGGGGGGTTGGACCAGATGATCTCCAGAGGCTCCTTTCAACTCCAACCATTCTGTGATTCAAAAAAATCTAAGCCGCTTATAAAAACAAATGTGATAGATCTTAAGAATCAATCCCACCTACTTCAATTGCGATAGAAAGTTTGGCATATGGGTCATCAGGTAAGATCTGAGGAGCCATAAGACTTCCTCTTCTCCTTCAAGGTAATATCACTACCACCAACTATTTTATGAACACTGATGGTGCTGTAAAGATTTAAATAATTAAGTCCCACTCTGAACTTTTCTGCAGATCAGACAGATCACTACACAGAACAATCACAAACTAGTCCCGAGTTTGAAGAAATGAAAATTCATCATCCTGGAATAAAAATAATGTGTTTATTTGCAGAGTAGCCTCAGGTCTGGAATATAATGAATGCTACAATTCTTCTCCAAATAGAAAAAAAATAGCATGAACAGAAATCTTTTCCCTTGATTGTTAATAAAACTTCTTCCCCTTTCCAAGACAAAGACATAAAACTATTTCTCTGCAAGAGAACCTTTTTTCATAGTTAGAAGCAGAACAGAGAAAAGTAGTACTAGATAGACTAGACACAGATAATAAACCCCAATATCTGACTTCCACTTTTGGAAAAGTCATAACTAGTGGAAAGGATGCTTTTGGACTGAATTGTGCAGACTCTCTTGCTATATCATGAAACTTACTGAAGGCAAATTCCCTGAAAGTTCATTCGCAGATTGTTCTTATAGACCACTCAGGCTAGCTAGAACCACAGAATGTATTCAGTTGTCTTGACTGAGGATGTGGACAGTAATGTTTGATAGCCACATGTACAATTCCAGAGAGCAACAGATGGTCTTGAATCTTCAAGACTATGGAATAATGTCAGTTCATTCAGTAGATAATACCATTCTTCAGCTGCAGTCCAGATCCATACAAGACTGAATACTTGTACATGTATTTTCACAAGAGCAAATTTAGACCAAGCTGCAGTTGCAAAGACATCCATTACCACCTGTACAGCAGCCTAGGCCACCTATTACTTCTCCTGAATTCTCCGAGATTTTTTTCTCCTGCTATGAAGATTATAGAATCATAGAACATCTGAGGTTGGCAGGGACCTCTGGAGATCATCTAGTCCAATCCCCTTACTCAAAGCAGGATCAGCTAGAGCAGGTTGCTCAGGGTATTAAGATGTAAGATATCACTATCTTATATCACTGACATTTGCCACACAGGGTAGCTGAGAAACACAGAAGTAAGATTTCCCTCCCCATGTACTACAGAATTTTTGAAAAGCCCTTGTCTCTGAGGTGAGGTTTCCAAAAAAGAGCATCCATGACAAACTCCATTGCTGATGTAAGTATTTGTGGTCATATTCTCAATCCTAATAAGACTGACTGAACATGGGATCACAATTGTAAGAGTTTGGTAATCACTGCCTTCTCACAATGTCTTTTTTTTCCTGATATTAAAGGAGAAAAAATAAAATCAGAGTCAGCTGAGCGTAAAAGAACTCAAACTTATTTGAGGGACTTGGTACTATCTCTCTAAACATTTATGCACACACATTCAGTGGCTAGCGGCTGAACAAAATTTAACAAGTTAAGCATTTCTTTTTTTTACTGAAAAGCTGACTCTGCATACTATTTTTACAAGAGCTGGTTCAAGTATTTCAACTGAAATTCACACACATGATCTAGTTGAAGTACTTGTTATTTTCCTATGGAGTTTTTGGAATTACTTGAAGGTGTGTGCCAAAATCACAGCAGAGGGTGCTGATGAGAACCTTTTGTGGAAAGTTTCTCAGCTACCACAATGGTTCTTCAAGAGTAATGCTACTTATCTGTTACATCTGATCTGGCAGACAAACTGTTTTGAGACACGATATCATCCTGAATATGCCTGAAGGCAAAAGATTCTGGATCCTCAAAACACAAACAGTAGTATGTTCTAGAAACATAGTTGACAAACTTGATTTTGGTAAGTCCTTAGTCATTCCCTTAGAGGTGGCAGTTAGGCACTGCTGGGCAAGCTGCTGTAATACAGTACTGGCATGAGCATTACCAGTAAAAGCAAGTACCTCAGTGTCTATTATTCTTCCAATTTGCCATAACCTGTCCATCTATTATGCTGTGCTGACACTAAACGACAGGCTTACTGCAAAATTAGACTCTCCCCACAAAGGACCCCTATGCTCCTTTGCTGTACACCTTCATTAGTCTACGAAGCTTGCTGGATGGCCTAACAAGGTTTCTCATAAAACACTGATTTTTATCATTTATGTGTTCAAACTAGCCACTCCCATGCTTACAAGTCATTACCATAGTCAACACAAAATGACTTTAGAGTTTCTCTTATCCTTCCACTAACTTTGGCTGCCTTACTTTGTGTAAAACAACAGTTAATTAGGGTCAACATGCAGACAATGACTCCAAAGGCCAGAAATTACAAAATTTGCTACAGAAATAGAAGACTGAGAACACCTCAATCCAATAAATATTTATTTCTTTGAACAGTCATCTCTGCTGAGAAAGAGCAAAGTTCAAATCATTGGTTTGAAAAAAACAGAGCAAGGACTTTAAGCTAGGTCTTGTGTATTCAAGGAAAATAGTCTAACACTGGATGATAGATAACGTATAAAGATAAAAACAGGAATTTTGGAGTGCAAGTAGGGAAAAACATTTTTCTCATTTTCTCCTTTTCTTGCAAAAAGGTATGACTTCAATAAATTGACATTTTCTGAATGTAACCTTTCTTTTGTATTTGCTATTGCAGAGCATAAATTCACATCTATTTTATAGCTTCCAACCTCTCATTTCTTAGATCTGCTCTTCATTTCCTTAGGTAAATAATTCCAACCTTTTCAATCTCTTGAAAACCTTATCATATCCTTTGTCTCAAACTCGCTACAATACTGTGATTTTTTGATCAATAGCAAACTTTGAATATTAGATAAGAATTCAGAAACTTGTATAGAACAGCACTGAATTCTCTATACCAAGCTGTAATCAGAGGTGATTAAAAAAAAGAAATAAATTGAGTAACTAGACACCTCAGCTGTCTGCAATGATGCCCATAGTCTCATTATATTACTACCGTTTATTTAGAATCTTAAGACATACAAACGGTGTCTTATTTTTTTACCTCCATAACAGTTTTGCAAATATTAACATTCAGTTTTACCTGTCACCCTTTTGTCCTTTCACATAGCTTACCTAGATTTTCTCTTATGACCTTCCCAGTATTTCTGAACTTGATTAAACAATTTTGAATCCTCAGTAAATGTTGCTACTTTACAAATCACTTTCTATAGATGATTAATATAAAATATTACACAGATCCTGATTTAAAATAAAACCTTACGCCTACTAGAACTTAACATTTATTTCTATTATTTCCTCACAAGGATTTTGTGACCTGTGGCAATATTTTACCTCTCACCCCATGGCTTCTTTATTCAATTGCCAGCTGTGAGGAGCCCTCTCATACATCTTTAAAAATTTAAATATGTAAATGATTAGAATTGCATGTGCTATGCTATTATTGCTATTAACGCTATTATTGCAATCAAAAACCCTCACAGATTAATGAGGCACAATTTTCCTTGCTGAAGCAGTAAATTACACTAGTACTACTAGTTAGTACTACTAAGTCTACCATTAGTCACTGTGTATTTCTGACTACAAGCAGTTGCAACTGTAAGAGGCTAGTATTATGTGTGTAGGTTTATTTTTTTAAGAGCACTCAGGCTCACGTCAACAATTTTTAGATCTGTTTCCTAGGCAAAGAGAATGTATGAGATCACTTGCAGAATATTTGACAAAAGTTCCTCTTTAAAAACTTTAAAATCTATCAACCAATTTCTACCAAATTTGCCTCAAGTACATCAAAGTTCTCCAAACCTGTGAAAACAAGAGGCCAAATAGAGAACAGAGACTCTATTAACACTCCCAGTAAACAAATGCAGCTTACCAGACAGCAGGAAAAAGAGGAAAGAAACAATACAAATGCTCTAGCTACAGGAAATTTTTAACAGAATTTAATACCTTTTATTAGCTGTCAAAAAAAAAGAAGGATTAAGAATTGATTCCTCTTTTCTAATAAGTTTTAAGTGTCCGGTAAGATACTCTTAATAAGCTACTTCTGAATGGATTCTCTGATGTCTAAAGATTAAATTCATGTTGCAACCATAGTATCTAATTAACACCCAGTCACTAGCAAGGCATAAACTCAAACTATGCATTATTTCTGCTATTTATTAAGTAATTTGTTAAAATGTAACTACATTTCCTATTTTCTACTTCTTTGTTATAATAAATGAACTTACACACACATCAAAGTAGCAAAAGTAAGCTAGCATTTCATTCAGCTTCCCCCCCCAAAATATAAGCTCCTATAACAATAAATCTATTTTTAGAAATGTATATATTTTTGATTATATTTTCTGTGTTTTAACTGATTTAAAAATCATTCAGAGGATTAAGAAACACAGTATTAAAGAATTTCTAATTACACTAATTTACTTTCCTGGAAGTCTAGAATTAATGTTGTGCTGCCTCTCTGATACATTCTTCATTCAACTTGTGTTAGGCACAATTAGATAAGTCAGAATTTAGAAATTTAAGTCTTGATCTTACGAGATGCAGCTTACAGCAACTGCGTAAGCACTTGAGTAGTTCAAGTAGGTTGCACAGAATGCTTCTGACCTCTAGGGAGGAGCTGCATAATTTTTTTTTTGTTTGCAAAGTCATTTGAAATAAGTATGATGGTCTAAGCAGTTGTTTTTCAGCCCTATCCCATATCTGTTTTCTTTTGAAACCAAGTCTTGTAAACATGAAACCTATAGGCTGTAATCTGTGTTAGACGACATCAAGATCCCTCCCAAATACTTAGAGCCAGATATACTGCAACACAGAACTCCTATTGCAATCTGGCGCCTTGGTATCTTTGAGAAACTGGGCCGCAGTCCCAAAAAAAACCCAAAACTGGAAAAGAAGTATTATCATCCTTGCAGCAGTCACAGGCTGTAAGGTGGTGGAAAAGACAGAGCATAAGTTATAAAAAGTGTTTCACTTTCCTAACTAAAATAGTACATTAAGTTGCATCAGATACGTATAAGGGTACAAAGTCCAATCCAAATGCAGTAACAGTAACCCAGTAAGACTTCCACCACAATACCTTTTCTCAGCAGCCAAAAAGCGTAGGAATAAATAAAAATAAAAATAAACTCATTTTCTTCCTAACTGGATGTTTCCCATGGACAACAGAGCCTCATATTTTCATTCAATCCTCTGCTTGATATGTATCTGAGAATTTTTTTTTCCAAACCGTAGATTTACAGATCTGGGTAGATGAGAAGTTAGTGCATATGCAAGTGGGCTGATAGCAGTTTAAGAATGCTACAAAAATTACAGGAAAAAAAAAAAAAAAACAACGGGATTTTCAGTAGCATCTTCTACAGGGAAGAAAAACCAGCAGAAAACACAGGGAATGAGATAAAGCACATCCATCACAGAAAGAGAGAAAAAGAGCTATAGAAGAGCTAATAAAGGAAAAGGACAGAACATATTAAGAACACAGGGAAACAGACTTCATTATCTATTACAGGGAAGAAAATAGTGAAATGAAGGAAATACATTAAATCTTAACTCAACATTTCACGTTCTATTTTTACCCCAGCTTTTTAAGGAAATTAGGCTTATGTAGGATGCGTTGTGTGGGGGGTTTTCCCCCATGCGTTCCCACATACCTTTGAACCTGTTGGCTGATTTCAATCAAATTTGACAGAAGGATAGCGGTCTCAAAGACAATTGCCAAAGAAAACATTAAGTTCATGAAATCAAGATGCTATGAGTGTCCTGGCTTAGGGAAAGGCTGCAGCATGCATTAAGATGTTAGATGATCCACAAAAGGAAGAGACAATAGATGTTCCAAGAAGGAAAAAAATATTCCATTAGCACGTGCAATCATTCCTGAGATTTAAAAAAAAAAAAAAAAAAAAAAAAGTAAGAAGCAGCCAAGGCTTCAGGCTTCCACTGCTCAAGGAACTACTCTTTTAAAATAGTTCTTATTTTTTCACCTGGGGGGAAAAGGAAGAAAGGTACCTGAAAGGTATTCACCACCAGGAGTAGTAACAAACAAGTGCCAAATGGCCCTTTTTATATGCAAAAGAACCGTATAAAGGAAAACAATTTTATCTCCCTTTGGAGAAATAAGAGTCAAAGTGACTGCAAGGAGAAACAGCAGTGAAATAGCTAGATGGAAAGAAAAGCCAGGAATCCCAAATCATCTTCCACCCACTACTTCAGGCTGTTTCATTCAGAACAGGTTTCATCCTCACCCAAAACATATGTTTTCTAGGCCCTGATTAAAACAGAACAACATACTTGCAGTGTATAAGAACCAATGAGAAGACTTTTTAAAAAGCTGTATCAATCTTTTAATTTGCTTGATATCAAGCAACCCTTTCCTAAATTCACAAATATCCAGTTAACAGTTGCTGTGTGTTAAAATATTATCTAGACACAAATGGCAAGCAGTAGTTCCTCAGTCTTTTCAATAGAAGGTAGATTTTAGGCAATCCATGTATAGTACCCGTCTATGCTTTTCTTCTTCCTAATTAAAGCACAGTCAAGTCAGTATTTCATACTAAGAAATTACATCTGAATGCTTGGTAAAAATTAATCTCGTCTACAGTTTAAGCAAATAGAGATTTTATTGAGTGAAACACTGCCTGACTTCTTCCATGCTTACTTATATAGTACCCTGACGGTAAGAAAAAGACAACTAATTCAAACCAGCAAGCGATTCCTATAGGCTGTACAATGACCGCATCTAGAACCTCAAATAATTAAATTTTACTCACAAGTAATCTAGGATATCTGGACACAAGACAGTTTAAGAAAACTATCAAGCTTTGTCAATTAAACACTGAGATTCAAGGATAACAAAGCAGAATCAAGACATTAATCATTCTCAACACAATTCTCAAAACAAAATATTGTAGACTGGTTGCACAAACAGATCTTGAACTATTTCACTTTTCAGGAAGCGCACCTTGCAACTTCAGACAACACCCAGAAGCTGCATGCCAAGAAAACAAGGAATGCAGTCATATGGAACCAGTTAACAATTACTGGCAACAAACAAATCGACCACAGTGAAAGATCCACTTTTGATATTAATAAGCTGTGATTCATGTGAAGTGTCATATAGCTTACCTTATTTACACATTCATCATCCATGTATTTTAAGATAACAAGGCAATTCATAATACCATCTGAAGTACTAGTCAAACATAGTATACTTCAGCTGGTGGAGATACAAACAAAAGAAAGGTCTCAATGTTGAAAACATGGGACTCTTACCTAAAACCCTTGCAAAGTCATTTTCATAATCCTGATTCTAATATACAAAGAGGTACACCTGTGTTTAATAAAAACAGTTCTAAATACAACACTTTGCTTCACCCCTATAATGCAATGAAGTTTTTTTTTTTTATTTCCCCCTAGGTTTTATTCTTTCAACATTTTTAAAAGAATTCAAGTTATTTCTTCTCAAGTTAAGGCATTTAGGTGTGCAATTACCAGAAAGGATAGTAAATGAAATTAAAGCATTTAACTTGTAGATGTCACTATGTGTTCACTGCAATTCTGAAAAAAAACATGCAACATGGAAGGAAATCATAGGTACCTGCAATATACTGCTTCAGGTGCAAGTACATGCAATGTAAATGCCTAACGTGAAAGTGGAAAGCCCTTTAGCATTCTCTGCTTTCCGTTTATTCAGTCCACAAGTGAAACGGGCAGAGAGAGAGGCGTTTTGCTGTCTGGAAAAGTTGGAAGCTGCACGCTTCCCGGGGTGGCCTTGGAAGCTCTCCTGCTACCAGCCAGCCGAGATCTCCAAGACAGCTGAACAATGGTAGCAGTGTTTCAGTGGGCAGATTTGCAGCGAATTTGATCGAATCTGCTCGTCTTCAAAAGGCAGATCGCACGCAGCCCCATCACATCCATCCCCACCTCTGCCCTCCGCAGCCCCAGTTACATAAATTAAGCGGCGGCAGCCAGCCCCGAGCACGCCTCTGGCTCAGACCCGCGCGACCCGCGCGCACCTGGCGGCGGGTGACGTCATCCATCTCCCCCCCCGCCCCGCGCGCCCCCTCACCCCCCCTCCGCCCCAACCGCCCACCCCAGCCCGGGGAAGGGGGCGGGGTGCCTTCCCCTGCCCTCCCGCCGCCTCACGGGGTCCGGCCGCAGGGCGCACGGTCTGGGCGGCCAGGCGGGCGCCAGGCTCCGCCACAACCGCGGCCCCCTCCTCCCCTAACCGCTGGGGGGAGGGGGGGGGAAGGGGGCTCCGGAGCCGCGGGCGCGGGGGGTCCCGCACCTGGCGCGGCTCCCTTTGTGGGGGCGGCACGCCTCGCAGCGCGGAGGGAAGGGGAGCGGGCGTGTGGGCTCCCGCCCCGTCGCGCAGGGCTCCCGCCTGCCCGGCCGCCCGCCCGCCCTTGCCCCGGGGGCTGAGGAGAAGGGGCGCGGGACACTTACTCGCAAGCCCGCGCGTCCCGGCTGCCGTGCGCGGCCGCCCCTCACACCTTCATGCCGCTCGCCGCCGCCCCTCCCTCCGCCTGCTCCTCGCGCTGCACCCGCGGCCGTCGGGCACTGGGACTTCAAACGGCTCCTGCCATTCCGCGCGCGCTGAGGCCGCTGGCTCCGCGCCGGGAGGGCGGGCGGCGGGGGGGAGAGGCGGCGGGGGCGCGTGCGGCTCCGGCGGCGGCGCGGAGCTCCCCCGAAGGCTTCACAATAGACACAGAACAGCGTGTGTGTGTGTGGGAGGAGGGGCTTCTCCCCCGGCGCGCCGAGGCGGGGAGGGAGGGCTGTTTACCCGGCCGCCGGCCCTGGCCTCCCCGCCCGCCTTTCGGGCCGGCCCATGCCCGCGCGGCGCCGCCGCCCCGCGCCCCGTGGCGGCGGGCAGGCAGGGAGGGGCGCCCCGAGCCCGCCCCGGGCGCCGCGCGTGCGGGTCCCCCCCCACCCCGCGAACGGCAGGTGGTACGGTCCGGCCCGCCAGCCCCCGTCTCTCCAACAAGGGGAGGGCGGGGCCCGGCATTGTGACGTGTTCCAAGCCGGCTCTTCGCAGCCAATCGGCGCGGGAGGGGCGGGGCCGAGCGGTCCGCCCCCGGGCTCCGGCCGGGGCCGAGGCGACCCCCGTGCCGCTCCAGGTACCCCCGGGGGGGAGATAGCCCGCCCCGCGGCTACGTCTCCTGAAAAGATGGTGAAAAACCTTCGCGCGGGAGAGGATGTGGTCGCCCGCGAACTGTTGCGCCCGCTCTGTTGAATGTTTTCTTCTGTCGTTACGCGAGGCGCAAGCAAGTGCAAGAAAACAAACAAAGTAAGGGGCTGTAGCCTCCTTTAAGGATGCTTCCGTGCGCACTTGAGGCAGCGGCTGGGTGCGCAGCGCAGCGCTGCCCAGGGGCAGCTGTGCTCTTCCAGGCTTCAGCTCTCACCCCCGTCACCGTTACCAGCGCGTTCCCTGGGAACCGCTGTGGGAAGCCCCCGCTCCCTCGTTTCCCCGGCTAGCGGGACGCTTTGAATCCCCGTGCCCGGGGGGGCGGGACGGCAGCGTCCACCGCCCCCGGGAGCGGCGGCTCCGCGGGGCGTGCGGCAGTTCGTAGTCCCGCCTGGGAGTCCTGAAAGGTTAAATACCACCAGCAAGGGCAGCGAGAGATGAAACCGCCCCTCGGACTGCCCGCGTGGCTCATAGAAAACCATAATTTATATTTTTAAAGCGTATTTGAGGTTTTCCTGATCTCCCTTTTGTCACGCAGCCCCACCCTCCCTTTCCGCCTGGGGGGGGGCAGAGGCGCTCGCCGCGGAGCTGCCAGGACCTGCGCGCTCCCGTCGTCCCCCGCGCCAAGATGTCGGCGGCGATCGCCGCGATCGCCTCCTACGGCGGTTCCGACTCGGAGCCGGACTCGGAGCCTGAGGCCGAGGCGGGCCCGGGCCGCGCCGCCGCCGCCGCCGTCGTCCTGGCCAGCCGCGACGCGGTGCTGCACCTCCGCGCGCCCCCCGCCGCCCCGCCCGCCCTGCCCGTCGACTCGGCCCCGGAAGTGGCCGTGAAGGTAGGCGCTGCCTCCCTGCCGGCCTCCGGCGCCGGGGAGTGCCCGGGCCGGGCCCCCGGCGTTGACCCCGGCCTGCTTCCGGCCGGGGGGGGGGACGCTGCCGTCCGCCTCGCCTCAGCCTGAGGGCCTGCAGCCCGCCGGCCGCGGCAAGGCGGCCCCCTCGGGAGGCCGCGGAGCGCAGGGTGGCGGGGGTGTCAGAGAGCCTGTCGGGGTATTATCATTATTATTATTGTTTTAAACTGTAGCGATTAAGCTTGTTAAAATGTATTACCTCTATCTGAAAGCCGTGCCTTGCTGGGAGTTCAACGGATATCCCTGTCTCTTGTTGCCCTGAGTTGAAGATGCACCGTTTTTCTGTGTAATTTGCCCAGGTGGTGGGGTGAAATCGATACCAACTTGATAGGCTTAGTGCAACTGAATCCTGCTCTGAAGAGCAGCAGTGAAAGCCGATCGCTATTTCTGTTTTCACTCTGATGTTGCGTGGGAAAACTTCGTCTTCTGAGCTCAGGACAGGATTGCATTGGCTCATCTTTGTGACCCTAAGAAGCAGGGGAAGGTGTTGAGTTGGTTTGGGGTTTTTTGTTTGTTTGTTTGTTTTAGTATAGACAACTTGTTTCCACTCAAAAGCATGTTATCTTATTGTAGAGAGTATTGGTGTAATATCATGCTGCTTCCTACTGTCCTAAAATGCTTCTTACTTTGTGTCAAGTAGGTGCATGGAATTCTTCATTTTGTCGTCCTCAGCTAATACATATACTATCACAGATGATCATATTTGCCTGTGCATGTTATTGCACTTATTATATGTGCATTTTGTTATCCCTTGAGGTCTAGAGGTGTGTAACTTCTTGATTTGCAGCCTCTGGCAGACTGTCTTGTACAAACTTTGAAAGGAACGGTAATTAATACCTGTAATGTTTTTTGAATGTGAATGATAAGTGTTGTCTGTGCTCTTTGCTCTTCTAAGGCTGTGGCAACAGGTTTCCCCTTTGCCATGCCAGCACAAATGTTTATACAGTTACTTGGTGAATGACATCAGGAAATTGATGTGGATGAAAAAAAAATCTTTTCAGTTATTTTTCTTTTGGATCAGTTCCTCAACCTGGTTCACAATGTATCTGCACCAATGCACAGTTAAGTGCCCGTTGCAGCAGTGTGAACAAGAAGCTGGGGAGTTAGTTGTGTCAATAGTACATCCCATTCAAAGTTGTTTGCCCAACTGTGCTTTGAAAGGGGGTGTCCACCAACACCTCTAGGACAGTCTCTGTGGCAGGCATTCTGCTAACTGAAATGTTTTATTAAAATCTTGTCTTTCTTTTTTGTTTGAAATCATAGATGAGATGCATATAACTAAAAAATCGATGACTTCAAGCTAAGGCTTACTAAATGCACAGTGTACTGGAGCTTCTTCTAGCAGCACAGTCTCCTTTGAGGAGAAACAGATCGTTTCTCAGAAAAGCCTTTTTTCCGGACTTGTGCTGTTCAAGAAAGGATTACTGGTCTCAAGCTGATGGACAACATGACCTCAACGCCTCCCATGTCTAAAAATGAGAGTGTCCCACCAAAAAGCATGGAAACTTGTTGGTCATTCCCTTAGGAATTTTCCTAATTCTTCAGAATTAGAATTTAGCCCTAACTGAACAAACGTAAAAGAAATGATGCTTAAGGAATTCTCTCAGTGCTGCATTGGAAAAACAGCAAGTTGAGTGAGGAGGAAAGCAGAGTTACAGTTCATTAGTATCACTTTTCACTTGTGCAAATGTTGTTTCGACATGAATAAGGATTGAGTACACTTAAATGCATGGATATATATTACACAAGGGACCAGGAATGGAAATAAGGGAGGAGAAGAGGCCATCCTGTAAAAGAAAGGATGGCGATAAGAGGGGAGGCTAGGAGGGTTAGTCATACAGTATGAATGGCAGCTGCACACTTGTGTGTGGCTTTTTGGCAGTTAAGAATGTAACTCTTGAGTAATTGGTGCTCTGCTTTCTAATTCTAATCATTGTACCTGTTTCTGGTTAGTTATCAGTTTCAGCCTGTTTACTTGCACAGACTTTAGACTTGGATGTACTTTAAGAGAAATAGGTTCCTAACTCTATTAGCAAGGCTTAATTATTACCACACTCAGCCACAGCATTTGTTTTTTGGTGTTAGTTAAATGTACTTATCATATATAGCCCTCAGATGCTACTCCAAGATGTAGTTCTTTATTCTGCAAAAATCAGCTGTTCTTGTCTCTACATCATTCTTGTCTCTACATCGTAAATATAATTGAAAACTATACTAATGAGTTGTAACTGTGTTTAAAAGTTTGAGAGGATGGCTTTAGTTACACCCTTTTTGTTTTACAAGTCTGCGTGTTACAATTTGCCTACTGCTGATCTTGATGTTAAATTTACTCATAGAAAATAAGATTGAGTTATAATTATTGGTTATTTCCATCCAGTAATACTTTTCTTTTAACTAACTTTAAATAGGAAAACTGAATTAAATGAAAGTGTAGATTGCTGCTGCTATCCCTCAGCTCCCGTAAAGTGCTGAAAAAATGGCAGTGTCTTAAGGAAGACAGCAGAGGAAGAAAGTGTGCAGTTCTGGTCCCCTCATCTTAAAAGGGGTATATCAGGACTGCAGAAAGTTCAGAGAAGGACAGCAGCGTTGATCAGAGGTACCATGTCTGTTTGAGGAATTATCGAGCAGGCCAAAATTGGAATAGAGGTGACTGAGGTGGAAATTATGATGGAGATCTACAAAATCATTAAGTGGCATAGAGAGAGAGGTTTGAATACTCACTGCCTCTTCCAGTACAAGAACTATGGGCTAACTAGTAGGAGCTCGATTCAAAACAAACAAAAGGATGAAGTTCTTTATGAATATTCCTATTCATGAAACATAGGCTATTCCTATGCCAAGGAACGTTGTATATGTGAGAAGTTTACATTGCTATAAGAGTCTGGACAAATATTTGGAAAAGATCCATTGGAGGGAAGGGGTGCCAGCAAATACACATTTCTTCAAGCTCAGGAAGTCTGAACTGAAGATAGTTGGAGATTGGGAGAGTGCAGAGAGAGAAGTATCTTCTACGCTTATCTTGTTCTTATTCTCCCTTAGACGTTGGGATGTCTTAAGGCTGCCGTTTTCTTTTCTTTGGAGAGCGGATAGGTGCCTGTCTAGTTAATCAAGTTATGTTTGTCAAGGCTAAATTAGGTTGTCCTGTTTTTCTTCACAGGTTGTGTTTTCTTGGACCTTTGATCCTTCTTGATTTTTCTCTTCTGCACCCTTTTCAGTGGCTTATATCTTACCTGATACATGGTGCCAATATGGCCACTGTATTTCAGTTGAGCTCTTCTTAACAATGCTGAGGAAAGCGGAGAGAAGATATGTAGAGCTGAAGTTTGCAGAATAGTTTATTATGTCTTTCAATACAGTCATATTCAGTAAAACATTACTTTCTGAAAACTTTCTTCTCTTTCAGGTTATATGGAGTTTATATCTTCAAGTGTCCCCTTTAATAATATTGTAACCTGCCAGAAAGCACATATTTGTACCATGTCTGAGTTGCAGCAAACACAAGCTGCCTCTGCCAGTTCCACGGCTGAAGCTTTTACCTGATGATTTCCACTGTGTGCAGAGGAGGGGGCTTGTGATTGCTGATGAGAAGTTTGTTCTTCTCACAAGAAAGAAAGCCCCAATGCAGATAGCTCACCTTTTTCTAAAATGGGTGGTGGACTAGGTTAATGATGGCTGGTCTTGATGGTATACATTTTTGTTTCTGTTACTGCCAGTCTCATAATGGTGTTCAAACCAACATTTATCATATGTTGACCAAAAGTCAGGAATTGGGACATGTTCAAATTGTTGGTAGATAGCTAAAAGCAAAGTGGCATAGTGAAAAGATAACCTCGATGTGTTTCAGCAGCATGTTTAACAGATCATCATTCGATGCACAAATATGTGAACTCATGAGTAAGGCTGGAGGTCTTGGGCAGTGTAGCTCTGCTAAACATAACATGCGCTGCAATTTCAGGGCTCAGTGGTTTTCACATAGAAGGAGTGTGCTTGTGGTGGTCGAGGAGTGAACATATTGTGCGACTTCCACGTGACTCAGCACTGTTCCATGGATGCTGAAGTAGAACCAGAATTGCTGTAATCATCCTGTAGAGGAGCGACTTTCAGGGCACAATCTGTTTCCCTGCTCAATTGCCGAATGGCAGATAATAGGACTTAACAGGGAGAAAAGAGGAGGAAGAATAGAACTGCAAAATTCTTGGCATTTTTGCAAAATTAGATATCTGTCTTTTTCAATTTAAAGTACAGGGGGAAAAAAACCTGTGTCATAATTTCAAGTAATCTGATAGCTGTTTAAATTTCACTGACAATTGATCGGATAAATGTTGCCATATTGTCCTTGACACTGATTTTTACTTTTCAAAATTACAAGGCTGGTTGATAAGATGTGAAGCCTAGCCTGAAGAGTAGGCAGTATGATACAACTTGAAAAAGTTGTCCATGGAAAATGTCCTTAGGTCATGGAGCTGTGAAAGAAAATATAAGTGTATAGGTAATACAGGTTGGGAAGTGGTTTCGGTATGCTCCTGTTGTAGTGGGAGGTGGGGAGGGGGAGCGAGATGGTCCGTTTCTGTTGCTGAATGACTGGATTAGGCCTGCTGTGCTGTTCCCAGGCAAGTTCATAGTGTGTGAAAGTCAGGGCTGTGAACGTACCAATAGCTGTTGTCATCCTGGCCTAGTGAATCGGAAAGGTTGTGTGATGAGAGAAATGAGGTCAATCAGAGTTGGCAGCACTGAGGGCTCAAGCAAGAGCAGTGCTATGTCTGGACCTGCCTGTTAAAATAATTGCTATACAGTGAGAATAAAGCTTTCTAGTTGAGCTTACAATTCTTCTAAGACAGTATGTTAAAAACAATTGATAGGATTGCTCATGTCATTGGCTTTTGCAAAAAAAAAACAAACAAAAAAAACACCTTTTTTGAGGCAGTTTTAACTGAACATAATCGGGTAATAAGCCAAAGATCTTTATTCTATACATAGGTACTGATGGGTTTTTGTTTTTTGTTTTTTCTTCCTGTGTTCTAGAAAATCGGGTTTTAAAGCCCTTTAAGTCTTGCATACCTACACAAATTTGTTTATAATTGACCTGCTGTTGAATTAGTAAAAAAGAGCTTCTGGGCATGGCATGCCAGAGAATAGCCAACAATGTTAAATAAGTATAGAACATGCCATTTTGCTCTTTCAAGATACTACAATACAAAAGATGAACGAGTTTGAGGTAATTTTTTATTAAAGATGTGTCTACTAAAATTTGATCCTCTGTTGTAACCCTTCCTTCTGTGGATTGCAGTTGCATTTGAAAGTTTCCCCTTGTCTGTAAGCATTAAACACTCTGATGCTAGGTAACTTTTTCAGTATAGTTATTCGGAATTGTATCAATATATAAGCACATTATAAATTCCTTTTGAAAAAGCATTTATTTTGGAATAAGAGCACAGGTAGCAACACCAGTATAATGCAGCAAAATAACATTCTCCTTTGTGTAACTGAGCCCTTAACTTGAAAATGTAGTGTCAATGTAGGATCAATGTGCATGAGCCTTTGTAGAGCTCCTTGAAACCAGGTTGTTCTGAGCACTGCCGCCGAATCAGCCATTTCTTTCTCATCTTGTCTGTCTTCTGCTTCAGCTGCGTGTGACCTTCTGAGTTTTTCTCATTGAGTCATTTTAGAAGTTACTCTTTTGGTTAGCCCCGCTTTCCTGTACCTTCAACTATCAAATTAAATTTTTGTCATGACAGGCTTGGAAATGCATTTAAAAACTGTAACTGAATTATATTTATACCTTTTGGTAAAGACTTAGAGATAAGGGTTTGTTGGGCTCTCTGAACCTCAATGTGTTATACATATACTTGCTCTTTTAAAATTCTAATATTTTTCCCAAATATCCTTCAAAGCAGTTATCTTAGACTTCTGCCTTCTACTTGTTGTAGAAATCTAGCTTTCATACTTGTACATTAAATTAGTGACCATTTCAATTGATTCTTCTTTATAAGATAGGTTTTCAAACATCCTCAAAAATAAAGCTTGCCTCTAGTCTTGCTGTGATTTTTAAAGTGTGTGCATGAAATCTTAAAGAAAAATACATATGTACAAAATTCCATGTGCATATCAGATTCAGTTTTTCAGTGAATGCTCAACATTGTTTTTGTAAATGTTTTAAAAAAATAGAAATTTGGCCAAGTTACTATTCTCCTTTCCAGTCCTAAAAATGTCAATTTAAAGAAAAAAACTAATTTGGTCTGAAATGGAGTTAATGTCATATTTAAAAGTATATGTAAAAAATGTTTTGTTAACGTGCCTGTTCTATTTTAGGAAGATGTGGAAACAGGAGTCCACCTTGATCCTGCTACCAAGGAGGTTCAGTACAATCCCACTTATGATACCATGTTTGCACCTGAGGTAAGATATTAGACCAGAAATGTATTTGGCTTAAAGGGAAGAGGTTCCATTAATCTAATGTGAAATTCAAATAAGATGTATCTTCTTTTGGATGCTTGCTGGATTTAGGATTATAGTTTGGGCAAACTGAGAAAAGATAATATAGAGGTGTGATGGTGGTGCTTTTATATGCTTGAATTTTAATATTCTTCTGCATAAAGCTGTTCTGAGAGAAGCTTCTTGAAGTGTTCATCAAATTCAGAGCTACAAAAATTAAAAATCAAGCTTGGAAGATCGCATAAAAGTATTCAGTAAAACAGATAAACTGCATGAAAATGGTTTGTTACTATTTTCACATTTTCACTATGTACTCAGCGTGCTACTTAGATCAAAATGAATGGTTGTAAGATGACTTGTGGCTACATGGCTTATAAGAAGAGAATTCAAAATTAAAATCTAAGTACTATCAATAGAACTCTATTCACGTCAATGATATTTAAGTATTTTAGTAACCGATGTTATTCTAAATGTACATAGTGCAAAACCATTTGCACTGAAGTTGGTCAGCCTGGTGCAGTGTGAACCACTTGCTATTTTAATTTAACTGACAGGCTAGCTGAAAGAATAAAAATAACTGTTCAAGCACTTAACTTTTCTCAGTATTTGACTTCTTTGTACAGTTTGTCTAGTGTTAGATCGGGGTTAGCGTTCCAGACAGACAGAGGCTGGTTAGTTCCATAAATTGTTCATGCTGTCTAAGGTGACCCTGTGTCAATATGAAATTCTTACATTCATTGTGCTTTATGTTTAAAAAAACCTTTTGTGGAACCACAAAAACAGGCCTTTTCAAAGCAAATTTACATTTTTGCAACTTTAGACAGGCCATATCAAACCCATAAGATATGTGAGCAAAATACTGGTTTCAGGCTTAGCATAGTGGTGAGCAAACTTACCGTGGTGTTAAAAATGTTTCAGTTAGGAAAACCTAATGTGGGACAGTCAGGTGTCTGTGAACTTGATTGACAAGTACAGTTGTTATAATTAAATTCAGTTTGATATTAGTCTCAGCATATTGTATTTATTTGCACTCACTGTTCAGATACCTTCTTTCCCTTATCCATGCTAAGATCTGGAAGACTTTGGGCATTTGTCGTCTTGCAAGAAGGCAAGGCAGGGTTTCATAACTGCTTTTTCTGCAATAATGCAGCAAGTCCCCTAACAGCTTTTTACGTGCACAAAACTGGTGTTGGCCGTGTAATTTCTGTATTAAATAAAGATTTTTGTAGGACTTGATTTCTCCTTCTCCCGCTTACAAGAGATAATATACTATTGTCTTTTCTTTTGAATATGCTTGTATTGATCGCATACTGAATGGGAGTCTTTTGTGTCGAGTAATTGCTATTGATTTGTCCTCCCTACCAGTAATATAGGTTAGAAAGTTCAACCATGAAACTAGCTGTTCAAAGCAATAACAGACTAGGAAGTTTATTTGGTAGTCATAAAGAAAAAGAAAGCTGAAGTCGCTTTGTATTACCATTTTTGAAACACAAACCATTCTTTCTCACTTGCTCTTTCTCTTTTATACCTATATATGTGTGCATTATTTTATTAAATTAGTAATTCTGATATACTTTCTTTTAACATTATTGATGTAGTTTGGACCAGAAAACCCATTTAGGACTCAGCAAATGGCTGCACCTAGAAATATGCTTTCTGGATATGCAGAACCAGCTCACATCAATGATTTCATGTTTGAACAGCAAAGAAGAACATTTGCAACCTATGGTAAGTTCTTAACAGTGAAATTCACCTCCGCTTTTATTATGCCCAGGTTTGACAAAATAAGCTGTTCTGTATAGAACAGTTAATAGGACTTCAAGTTCTATAAATGGCCGTTTAGCAGTGTTAATAAAATGGGGAAAAGCCTTTGAGAATCTGTACAGCTGTAGGTCATAGTATTTATTTGGGAAATCTCATTTGGTAATTCCCTCTGAAACTTTAATCAAATATATGAGCTCCTACCAAACCACTTTTAATTAAGGCTTCTATTAGTTGTGTCAGTGTAGAAGACAAAAAATCAAAATCTCACACTGTAATATAACAAATAACTGTAGGTTTGTTATGCAAATCGATTCTTTCATGTGATTCTAACTAAAGGTAACTCTCAGCTAAAAGAAAGTGCCTTTCTGAAGTATCAGGTTCTTCACAGAAGTTGCCTCTGTAGATACATGTTGAATGAATGGGAGTCACAGAAAGTGGGAGTACCTCTGCCAAAAATACTGTATGTCACTGAAGCATGCAGCCTCAGAAGAAGCCTTATGAGAAGTTTTAAGCATTTGCTAGAGCTTTTTCTTTCCCCAGAGGTGTGTCTCCATAAGGGTAATTATTATAATTGCGTCTTTTTTATCTCAGAAAAACTTCGCTTATAGTTGCGTTTGAAAAATGAAACATTTGAGTTTTGGGGAGACTTGCATTTCAAACAAACGTACTATGGATTCTAAGAAAAATGGGTTTTCTTATAAAGAAAATGTGGAAAGACTATGGTTTCTAAGAATTCTTTGGGATATGTTTGAGAGAATGAAACCACCATGTATTGACATATAACACTGGTTAATTTTTCTCATGTGTTTCACTGTAAGCCTTGTGCATGCGCTCTCTTTTTCATCGCTTTATAACCTCCAAATTCAGTCTGCTGTGCAAATTCTGATACTATCTGTGCAAATTATAAAGTGTCTCTGTGCTCAACTTTTTGCACAGCAGACTTGCAACTTTCTTTTTTATCCATAATTACATTCAAAAGACCACTCCCTCACATTGTCATACCTCAGAATCACCTCCCCACACACGATTCCCCTTAACTGCATTAGGGCTGTATGCATGCATGAATTCACTTGGTGCATTCCGTAATGGAAGAGGTTGGGACTTTATTACTAACATCTTTATTGCTAACACTTGGGAGGCAGGTATTACACTGAAACCTGGATGAAAAATTACCTAAAATCTGAGACTTTAACATCCTCAATTTTTCTTCAGGTTTGATTAAAGGTTTTCTTGTAAATGTTACACTTTGAAGTGGGTTTAAGATGGGTTTTTCTTTTACACAGTTTTAGCTAATAGGTACTTCTCACTGAGCTGCCAGGGCATGGAATATCATCAGCAAAATATAGATATTAAGAAATGGATGTTTAGTTTCATGGCATAACTGTAACTTCTCTGCAATTTTAATATTAGAACTTGACAGACAATGTGGGTCTAGGAGCCTATTCGGGATCCGAATAGACAGGTTGGTTTTATTCAGTGAAATTATATGTTGCACTCTGTGTGTTGTGCGCTGTTTGTTGTTTTTTTCTTTTTGTGAGGGCATTAGATATATATTGGAAAGAAGGGTCTGCGGGCAAATAGTGTTTGATTTTTTTGTTTGCAACATTTAGTTTGAGGGAAGGTAGAACTATTCCTCAAAGCCTACTCAAAGCTTCTGCTGCTGGTTTATATCATCAATGTGCAGTAACTGCCTTAAATACTGTATCACAAGAGAGTATGAAAATGTATTTTCAAGACTGAGAATATTGGCAACTGCAATTATCACATTTAGCTTTCTAGAAGTGTTCAGTAGATAATGATCTGGATACAGTAAGAATGGAGCTATGAAAAGGCTGTACTAGGCAGTTTAAACTGCAAGAACAGCTCTGAGAAGCTGAAGTTCAACCTAGAAGATGCAGCAGATGAGCATGATTCTTACTAGCTAGCTAGTAAGTCTGTTGTGAGCTGTTAAAAGCAGCATTCATTTAAGTTGTCAAAAAGTTGTCTGTTAAAAAATTCAATATTCTCTTTTTCATTTTGGAAGGAAATGATAAATATCTTCTTGGAAAAGACCAACAAGTATAAAAGTACAAATATAATTGCTAGGCATAAATCTAATTCATATGTGTTTTCAATGGCTAATTAAGTTTTAGCATATTGGAAGAACAGAAAGTTGATCTCTTAATTGAAAGCTGCAGATCTTGAGACCTTTGGCCACAGTTAGGCTGTTTAGCTGCATTATGCTATGGTAGGAGGTCTCAAACAAATCTGCAGTGGCTAGCATTTTGATAACCAGTAACTATAAATGAAGATCAAGTGTGATACAAGAGAGAAAGGTTAGTAACAGAGATCGTGTATCCAAAATAGCTTAACTGCTGCAGAGCCTCTGCACCTTCAAATGGAAATTTGTCTTGTTTCAAAAGAAAAAAAGAAAATAAAATTTCTATATATCATCTTAAAAATTAATACATATTCAATTAGAAATCTATATATTAATCACAAACAAAACCCAGCTATTTTTGTTGGACAAAGTCTTTCCCATCTATTTCTCTTGCAGTAAGTATTTTCTGTCAAAAGTACTCTTTCTGTCTGATGCTTGGATAGATCAGAACATCCATGCTGGAGCTGACTGAGGGTCATCCTAGGCCTAGGCAAGTGGGCAGCAATGGATGCCTAAGGAGAAATAGAAGAACGACACAAATAATGATATGTCTGAGTATTTTTCCAATAGGCAGTCTCTTGGCCAGGGGCAATGTCTCTATATTTATTCACTTTCATTGAATCTGTTTTTTCTTTGACAAATTTGTCTAGTTGCTTCTTGATCCCCATAAATTTTCTGCAGCTTATCAGCACCTTGTGTGAAGAAGTACCTCTGTTTCGAATTTATTGAACTTGCAGCCTTCTAGTTTCACTTGATATCCCCAAATCTGTTATGTTGGAAGAAACAAGAAGCAATCATTTCTTATTCACCATTTCTGTGTTGTTTGTTATTTTATAGCTCTCAGCCATAGGTTCATTTCTGTCATCTTTTTTCCACCTGAAAAGCTCTTGGTCAATTTTATTATTCCTTTGGTGAAGCCTTTCCATGCCTCTGGGTGTGCTTGTCTGTGCTAGTTCTACTATCTCATTCTCACGATGAAGAGCACAGCTGTACACAGTATTTAGCATGAAATCTCCCCATGAATCTCTTCTGTGGCTTTATTATTTGATGAAGAGGGAGGCTAGGAATTAAGGTCCTAGGAATTCTGAAGTCTAGATACATTTTTCTTTACCACCTTGAATAACTTGGTGTCATCTAGTTGCTCCCTTTTTCCAGATCATTTATCAGTATGTTGCACAGCATGAGCTTAAGCACGGATCCACCAGTGACTTTCCTGCACTGTTGAAACCAACCACTGTTTTACTATCTTTTAATAAATTAACCATGTGAAGACCTCTGTGTTACACTGGGCAACTTAGGGTGTTTTTGTTTGTTTGTCTCTTTTTTGTTTGTTTGTTTGTTTTTGAGGCATTCAATGTCAACCAGGTTTCCATCATCCATGTGATTCTTGTCTCACAAATATTCTGGAGTTTTTGTCATTAAGTTCCCTGTAGAGGAAGCTGTGTTGGCTGTTCTGCTGCAATATATAATGCTTATCCAAGAGCCTACTAATTGTTTTATTATAGTTTCTACTGCATTATCCATGCAAATGTCGAGCTGGTTGACCTGCAGTTCCCCAGATCTCCTCTGAAGCATCTCTTAAAAGTTGGCATCACATTTGATATGTTCTATTTCTGTCATACTGAGGTGATATTAGGCAAGAGTTTATGCACTGCGGTTCAGCTTTAGTTCTCTTGGGTGAATACCATCTGGTCCTGGTGATTTGATCCCATTCATCTGTCTATTTGTTTAGTCTCCTGATATTTCACTTTGAGACAGATATTTTGTCATGTTACCCATAACGAAAGGTTCTAGCACAGGAGCATCCCCAAGCTCCTCCATAATGAACATGTGTTTAAGAAAAATCCCTTTTTTATTTGCTACGTTGCTGTCTTTTCTGAGCACTCTTTTCATTCCTTGATCATCTATTGGCCTTACATCCTGTCTGGCATGCTTTCTGCTCCTGAGGCTTTTGACAAAAGGTTAATGTGTTACTTTTCATACCTTATGTGATTTGATCCTCGCTTTTTGGGTTGTGTGTTTTGGGGGTTTTTTGACTGCTTTGTTGTAGATTTTACTTTCAGTCTGCCAGGGTTTGATTCTTTGTATTTTCCATACTTGGATGCAACTTCAGCTCTGTGAAGAATACTTCCCTATTTCTAATGGCTTCTCTTTACATGCTGTTCAGCTGTGCTTACTTCCTTCTGGTCTCTTTAAAGTCGTCTTTTGATAGCTGGCAGGCAGTAGTTCTTTTTCTCCAACATAGTGTCTTTATTTAAAGTGTCCCTGCTTTCAGAAAAGGCTTTGCCCTTTGTTACTTACTTTCCACTCTTTTTAAAATCTTCCTCGTTTTATATAGCCCTCCTGTTTTGATATTATGATGATTGTAGTAAATGTTTTTGTCTTTACTTCCTCAAAAATGTTGATTCGTACTATATTATAGTCACTATTAACGTGTGACCTTAATAGAAATATCTTAAATCAGATTTTCCTCAATGCTCAATTGTTTCTTTTCTTGTGAATCTCTAACGTGACTGCTTTGTGGGGCAGGTATGTTGTCTAAGAATGCTGTTTTCGTCACATCTTGATGCAAGACTTGCACAATCTGCTACAAGGAGGTGACTAAAATATCTCATTATTACTATGCTTCTTTCCGTAGCACCTCTCTAATCTCCTTTACCGTTTCATGCTTTTTGCTTCCTTTCTGGCTGAGCAGTAGTAACAGAGTACTGGCAACTGTACTTTCCCCTACTTACATCTGGAATTTCAATCCAAAGGATTCTCTAATGCTTGTTAACACTATTAACTTGTTATTCTGATTTGTCTATAAGCTTTCCTTAGCATGTTTTTCCCCATTGGCTTCACCATTTACTTCCATATGCTTTCTACCTGGTGACAGAGTCTGATTTCTTTCCAATTATGTCAATATTATCTTACAAATTATGTTAGTTTCTTAATTTAAAGCATGATATTCAAATTTCACTATATAGTATTTTTAACTTTTACCATTTTTATATGCATGTTTGGGTTTTCTGTTTCTCTACTCTCAATTTAAATGGGACTCTGTGCTTATTGCTCTCACTGTTATCTGAATCTTCAAATTTCTGTGCTATCTTTTGCTTGAGGATATGACATTTTTAGGATGGAGTGTCATTCCAAATTGCTTATTTTTCTTTAATTGTTGTCTTTGCAAAACTGTTTAATCAAGAAGCACTCTTTGAACCTTCTGTGTACCAGCAGCCTTTTTAATCTAGACAAAACCTACCCATTTTGCAAAGGCACCCTTTATTCCAGAAGTTTGGAGTTGACACAAGCATTGCAGAGGTTTTCAAGAGTGTGCTTAAAGATCTGCAGCTCCTCTTTGCAGCAGACAATCTGTTGAGAACAAGCTGCCCTTCCAGATTGTATTTTCTACAAATTCAAAAATACCTTAGCTGTAATTGAGTCACTGTGGTACTGTCTGTCTGGTCACAGAAACTGAAGAAGTGTTGAATGCAGACCTCAGCTCTCTGAGATCAACCAGACTTCAGCTTCCTTATCGCAAATGTCTCTGATACCAGCACTAGAAGTAGTCAGAGATCTACTACTGTTTCTTTATTCTTTGTCTAGGATACAAAATATTGTAGTTCAGGCCTATAATATATAAAAGGAGAAGCCAAATCTTAGACGGGTCTGCTGGTTCTCCATTTTTTTTCTTAATGGTGGACCTTAAACTGTTGTTTTGTTTTGTTTTAACTCTGGAAGATGTTGTGAACCCTTGTATTCTGAATACAAACCTGCTTTTCTTGTTGTCTTCCACTCCCTAGAAGTAGTCAAGGGACACACAGATCCTGTATCCATAGACAACACCTTGAAAACCAGTCACCTAGTCAAATCTCCAAGTTGTCAGGATTATTTCAAGATTGTTCCTGATGCGCTTGTGCACTTTCCTGCCCTATTTTTATACCATGTACCTAAATACTCTATATGTGATTTTTTCACTAGAATGATGGTTAAGATTTTATTGATACCACCCTGAAACTTCTTTGCTGCATACTCAAACTACTTCTCATATTCCCTTCATCAGCCCAATCAAACCATGAATCATTGTTGCTTTAGTATTTTGCATATTGAAAACTACCTTTGGGTCCATCCATTTCCCTCCTGCTGTCCTTCCTCAGCTCTTTAAACTGAAGAACATGTTTTTTTCAGTCTTCTCTTCTATGTGCCCTCCCCCAAACATTTTATCTTTCTTGTCACTCTCAATTTTTTCTCTAGATTTTTTTTTTAATACATTGCCTAAAACTGGACACAGTATTCTGGACTGGGCCTTTCTAGCACTGTTCAATGTTTCACATAGTTTTTCCTTTTTTAAAAAATCTCAGATTTCTCTTTTCCTTTTTTTCCCAACAGTGTCAAATTGACTTGCTAAGTTTATAATCAACTACTACCCTTGCCACCTTCCCCCCCACCACCACCTAATCAGTTATTTCCTTTTTTTGGTATTTGTCATTCAGTTTCCCTTCGCTTAAGTGAAACACTTCACACTTATCTTTGTCAGCTGCAAGTTTTACAGATACGTGATTCTTTGTTGATGGCATAATCCATGAAAATATTGAATAAAACAGTCCAGGCGGACCACTGTATAATCCTGTGTGAGATGCTCTCCCAGTTTGCTGGAAAGCCGTTGCTAATTACTCTGAGAGTCTTTTTGTTGGTTGGTTGTTTCTAATCAGCATTGCATCTGCAATCATACCCAGCTTTGAATCCATGGATGTAAGGCAATCTCACAAGGCAATCTCCTTATATCATTACAGCTATTAAAGAGAAGGCTATCTCTCTAGAAAAACAAGTTTTTCTCTACAAGCCGCCATGCTATAAATGGCTAAAAGCCGAACTGGCATTATTTTTCTTGTATTGTAGTCCTTGGAGCATGGCTTAAAAGACCAGGAAATCCTAAAATGTAAACATTTACTCTTCTGTATCTGCACCCTCGGCAGAAGCAGCCTCTTTCCTCGAAAATACCTTTTTGAGCTCTGTTCCGAACAAAAGCAGTATGCTCTTCTTAATTATGTGTGCATATATAGACTTCCAGTGTAAAGGGGAATTACGGATTATTTTTTATATGCTGCACATAAACTGTTTGTTCATGAATATGGTAGAAAAATCATTTTATATGTATTTCAGCCTTAATACTCATGCCAGAAGTGGACTGCTCTTCTGCAAATGCTTCATTCATGCACCATTATAGTATTTTAAGATCTCTCTTTCACAAGATATTAATGTCTTATTAAATAATAAACAGTCTTCTGTCCATGAATCTCAAAGATCTTTATGAATATTGAGGACCTTGGCTATAACAGGATTAGTTCATCTCTAAAACTGATGTTCTAGAGCTTAAAATGACACTGTTGAGTTGGAAATTATGCTTCTGATTTTTTTTTTTTTCCCCCCCACCTACTCATGTTACATGCAACAGCTACAGTCACTATTGCTTCTCACAGTTGTAGACATTTTCTTTTCAGATTACTTTGATTCTCCTGGGAGGCCAGTTCAGTCAGGATCAGTTAGTCCAGCTGTATTGTTTCCTATACCTGAGCTACCTTGAGTCTCTTCACACTGCGTTTCACAGTTCGATGTAACCTGTTTTGATTAGCTGTCGTTCTCGAATGTGCATCAAAGTTCTGATTATTCAACCAACCCTTTTCAGATGTGTTGAAGTTATGGGTGTAGGTGGAATTGTACCTTTCCTTGCTAGAATATAGCATGAAGTCTCTACCTCCTAAATAAAACTGAAGGAGACGTAGGAGTCAGGGCACATTACATGGGATACCAGCTGAGCAGGATAAAAGCAAACTGTCTTTTGCAGCTGCGTTTAGGAGTCTCAGCCAGAGAAGAAAAGATTCTCTTTCACATACCACGAGAAAGTAGAAATTGTTCCGAGCCTTTCTATGAGCATGATGCTGGACCAAATTCAATCCAGCTATAAGAAGTCTCAGCTTCCATGGGAAGCTGTACTTGGCCCAGGGGCTCTATTCATTAGAATACTGTCCCTCTTTTACAAGTACCAAGCAAATAGAGTCCTAGGGACTGTGTCAATACAGTTGGAGGACAAATAAACCACTGTATTGATTTTGACATAAATCCAAAGTAATATCCCTTTGTTGTTAACAGAAACCTTGTAGTTTGGAAAAAGAACTCACTGAAATACTGGCTTCATAAAAGCAGGCAGTTAAATTAGTGAAAGTCTATTTGCAGTGTCTGTCAGTTTGGTTATCCATGAAAGTAAATCTTAATAATAATCTAGAATAAGTTTTTTGTTGTTTGGTTTAAGTATACTGGGAATTTATATTTCTTAAGTAGGTATTGTTATACTGTCTCTATATCATATTCACGGAGCATCTGGATGTATGTTTTTCTGCAAATGGGTCTTATTGGGATTAATGCTCCAAGCAAAGATTTTGGCTCTCAACCAGAGTTGATCTGCAGGTGGAGTGATCCTTCCTCTGGGAATGTAAGGTCTTGCCTTGTTCTTGCCTTGGCTTTTCTAGTAGTTTCAATATTTTTTTTCCAGCACCTAACTATAAATGAACTGGGCCACCTACCAGGACAGCAGTCTTTTGTGAGAAATGGTTGAGGAAATGATGGTTTCTGGCTGTTGGGATAATGGTGTTAGGTTCCCAACTTGTCTGCATCTGAGTGCTTTTATGGAGCAGTAGTGTCCCGGGTGGGATGGGGAATCTCCCAAGGTTCATGATTCTCTCTGTGAATCAACAAAAATACAGAAGTTTGATGTAGGCTGTAGGATTTCTTTGACTGTGTGTGTGATTACTTTGACTGGTGGCTGGATATCTTTGTCCCTTTTTTCTTTTTGTTTTGTTTTGGTACAGAGAAATTCTCATTGGGTCCTCAAAGGGCATTTTGTCATTTGAATAATATCTAATAAAAATTGTTGATATGTCCACCAGGGTGCACTCTTTCCCAAAAAAAAAGCCATGGTGGTCAGTAGCTGTTCAGTGCACCTGTTCCGTGGAAACGGGATGAATTATTTGTCTGTCTTGCTCTTGTCAGATCATGCTATCCACTTCAGGAGGAATGGAGAGGGACTATAAGACATGCATATTAAAATGAGAACCTCAGTATCAAATATTGTGAATATCCTGAATATCTATGAAATGCTGAAACATTTTATAAATTATTTATAAGATCATGCAGCAGGTTTTCTTTTAACAAGACTCAATAGCAGTAATCAGGAAATGACAGCACAACTACTTAATTCTTTTAAAAATTAAAGGCCATTGCAGCTTCTTCCGGTACCATCCCAGTTAGTTAAAGCAACTGCTTTCAAACTGAGGGAACAAACTTTTCCAGCTTTGTCGGAAGCAGAATAATTTCTGCAGAGGAGGCAGAATATGCGCAAAGCTCTAGGAAACTCCATTTGCTTTTATTTCTTTTTCCCACCTCTATCCTCTTCTTTGGTTGCCATGATACCCAGGACCGCTGGAGATGGGTAACACTTGCTTTGGCCCAGCAGAGGTGGTGGGAGAGGGCAGGGGGACTGCGAGGCCAGAGGCTGCTGCTGAAGCCGGAGCAGTAGCAATGGGCTGGTTTACGCCTGAGTTATTGGCTTACCAAACCAGGGAACTCAAACTCGAACTGAAGCAGGGCCTGTTCCACACTAATCTTCCATTTTTGAGTGAGGCTTTTTTTAGGCCATGTTAGAACAAGAGTAGGTTGCTCTAACATTTCAAAATGTACCGTTTGCATTGCAGCAAACCAGGTTGAAGCACATGTTGAACAGGGTGTTGGGCAAGAGGCCTCCTGAGGTCCCCTGCCCACCTGAAAGATTCTGTGATTCTGTGACAAGTAGATGGTTTTCAGACTACCTACCCTTCCTCATCCCTAGCTTCTTGGGAGCCAACAGGAAAAAAAATTTCATTAAGTGTAGAGGAGAAAGTAATAAAAGACATACAAAAGTAAAAAAAAAAAAATTTTTTTTTGAAATAACAATATTTTATTTCTCCTTTTGTTCTAGGTTATGCATTAGATCCCTCTATAGATAACCCTGAAGTTGCTACCAAATACATTGGTTCTGTAGAAGAAGCTGAAAAAAATCAAGGTAATTAATTCAGAATTTCATATAAGTGATTTGCAACTGACGACTATTTCCGATACTTCTTCACTTAAAAACTGAATAGGTATTAGCAAAGGAAGGAAATGCTGAAACTTCTGGTAATCATGCGCTTCTGAAGAGACAAAAAATGAAAATGTGTTGCAATTATAATGTTAAGAGGGAAGACAGATACCGAAAGGCTTTGTTTTTCTGTAAGAGTGAATGTTTCAGGCTATCTTTGTGTCAAATTGCAAATGAGGATTTGCAGTTGGAACCTAGCATGTGTCCATTACATGAATAGAATTGATCGGTATGTTTGGAACAGAGCTTTTTGGTCCTCCTAAATTCTGTCTTGGCTAAAGTTATCCTGTGTCTATATTACAGTACGTGTATGTTAGACTAATTGCCTGAACTATACTATTCAGCAGTGTGAAGCAAACTGATCACTCTGTGTACCACCCCTGGCACTCCTTTGGGGATTTGCATGTTATCTCTACTTAGCAGAGTTGAGCCGTTTGGGTTATTTGGAAAGGAAAAACCACTGGAAGGTTGCCAAATGGTAAAGGCATAGCATACCACTAAGAGGGCTGGCTGCCAGAGGCAAAGGGGTTTGTAATTAATACTTTGATACAAGATACTTAACACTCAAAGTGTCTTGTTTACTTTGGAAAATTGTACCTGTGTAAACTTTACAGCTGGTTATGCTTTCTCTTGGACATGTTTGTTCTAACATTTTATTAGCATGTGTATATGAAGGTTCTTTATCTGTGTTCTTGGACAATGAACATGCACAAGGTTATTTCACTCTTTTCTAAGTAAAATAAAGAAAATAGACTTATTTTGGTATAGCAACTACATTAGAAAGAAATGGCTACAGTTAAATTATTTAAAAAATAAAAAGTAAACTTGCTGGCATTGGGATTCTGTTCATTTATTTTAAGAAGATTCTTGACTTTGTAATTTACCATCCCTCAATATGATTATTGCTTTTACTTTTACATTGCCTATTTCCCTCTTGTTTATACGGAACTCTTTTTGGCTCCTTTGTACTAAATAAGTATTTCTGATGCTGTAGGAAAGCGTTGTTTGAAAACTGCATGTAATTGTATGTGCAATTCATTGCTTTAACAACTCTTAACTTTTTGATTTTTCTCACGTATCTTTCTTGTTTAATGTTTTTGACAAATGAAATTCTGAGAGCACAGCCTTTGTGAAAAACTAGTATTATATGAAAGAACAAGATAATGGTTGGATGCAGATGACTGATTTCTAAATTAAAATCCACAGAAGTAGTCATTGGGTGTTTGATTTGGTGGTGGTGAGAGGGAGTTGTTTTGTTTTGTTTTTTAGGAAATTCAGAGCAGGGAAGGGATCAGAAGTCAGTTGACTGGACTCTCAAACTTAGCAATGTTTAGTGTATGAAAACTGATTTATTCATACAGTCTGCAGCCTTACTGTTAAAAATGCATGGGCACATGCATGCTTAAATACTCTGACAAGTCATGACACAGAGTTTAAGTGGTTCCTCTTGTTACTGTAGATAGCTAGCAGTGTTATAATTAGACAAGTTAGCAACGCTTTGGCCCCTAGATGCTTTTTCCATTTTGGGGTGTGTGTGTGTGTGTGTTTTGGAGGGGATGGTGGTGGTTGTTTTTGTTTTAAACAGAGTATGATGTGACCTGTTAAGTTGTAGTGTGTGTTGGCAGATAGGCAGTGTGTTGTTTCTTTCTTCAGGTTTAACAGTGTTCGAAACAGGACAGAGGAAAATAGAAAAAAGGAAGAAATTCAAAGAGAATGATGCATCTAACATTGATGGTTTCCTGGGACCATGGGCAAAATACGTTGATGAAAAAGAAGTAGCCAAACCCTCAGAAGTAAGTGCTACTTTAATACAATAGATAGGAATTGTTAGTACGTTGCAGTGCAATGATATATAATGTGGTAGTAGCAGAGGTCCAGCTGTGTAAGTAACTTTTCTCAATCAGGTCCATGCTATGCTTTAGGGTAGTAGAAACATTTCAGGTGATATGTTTGAATAAGATGTTCTGAATATTCTCTATTCAATTATTTGCAAGACTGCTTCAAAACAGAATGGATTGTGTGTATGTATAGCATGTAGAGTCCGATAAGTTATTTATGAACAGATGTACCTTGAAAAGAAGTGCAAATAAAAGTTTTTTCAAAAAAAAAAAAAAAAAAATTCCAACCAACACATGTCCTTTTTCAGTCAGCAGTGCTTAGCTGTAGTCAATGAATAAGAAGATAGTGTCTAATATTTTTTGGTGTACATAGCTTTTCAAACTGTTCTGGTTTTGATAAAGATACTTCTCTTTATTGTTTTTTTTTCCTTTGTAAACAGAAATATTTCTAATCCTATTTAGCAAATAAATATATTCTTAATAATAAGTAAATGTTGGTTCAGTTCTGGATTTTGTTACATGATTCTAAATGTTGAATTTTTAAAAGTCAAGATCATGTTTTATTTTTCCAGGAAGAACAGAAAGAGTTGGATGAAATAACAGCTAAGAGGCAGAAGAGAGGAAAACTAGAAGATGATAAACCTGGAGAGGAGAAGACTATATTACATGGTAATGCCATCGTCCTGCCTGTTCTCATTTTCTTGCTCACTCTGTTTTCTTGCCTACTGTGTTAATTAGTAAGGATGGCAGACAGCCTCAGCGGTTTTGCTGAGGCACCTTGATGTTTCTATATTGGAGATAATATAGCACTCACAGGCATAAGCATAAAGGGTATGGAAAGAGATAATTGGGCTAATTCCACTTCATACTGTGAAGAGCAGTGTGGAAATGTCATCTTTAAGGGTACTGGTTTTATTTATTTATTTTTAATGTTACTAGACATGCTCACATAACCCTCTGCCATTTTACAGAACAAGAAGTTTTAGGTTATGACTTTGGCTTAGTCTCAGCTCCAGAGTTATTAGTTTTATGTGTTGGTACCCTCATCAGCAAGTAGTACTTGCTTATATATGTACAATTCAGAAAACTGCTTAGACTTTATGCTTCCTCAATGCTTAATGTAACTTCTTGCTGTCATACTGTGAAAAATAGCGTAGTCAAATAATAACCTGGTGGAAGCCTATAACCATATGGTCTCTTTAAAGAAAAAAATTGCTTGGGTCTCATCTAAGCAAGTAAAATAAAGTCATTTTGGGGGAACTTTCAACTTGCTGTGTGCAAAACAGTTCTGCCTTATATTGCTTGGGACAAATAGGTAAACTGAGTCTCTCTTGGTTAACTGCTTCCTACAGCCAGGTTCACACACACAAGTTGGAGTATCCTTTCTTATATGCATTAAATGGGAAGTGAATGAAAGATATGCATTAGTGACGTTAGTACTTCATTCTGTTTATATACAGCAGGTTGTGACAGTATTTATTGAACAGTGATGAGCACAACAAACTTGAAATTTTACCCATTGAGCTTCCTATAGAAAATAACTTCAAATTGTTTATTTTGTATCCAACTTTTCATGGTCCCTACCTGAAATTTCATGGTGAAAGCCCTTACAGGATAAACTTTAATCTTCTCAAACACAAACCTTCTGGAAATCTGTTAATATGGCATTTTGTGAACATGTCTAAACATTCAGTACTGTGTAAAAGGTCGCTTGTACAGCCATAACCGCTACAGCAATATCCCAGAAACTGAGAAATTATTTTGTCAGTGAGCAGCTTAATGTCAGCACTATCCAACACAAGTCTACTCTGAAATATCCCTTCCTAAGCGCACTTGTCTGACTGTCCAGTCACTTCTGTTAAATCTGTTTAAAGATCACGTGTTGGCTACTGCTGGCCAATGCTGTTTCACAGAGGGGGACTGGATCTTTTTCTTCTGTTTGTAGTTCAGTTGAGGTGACTGATACATTCCAACCAGCTCAATGCTGTGAAGTGCAAGCAAATGCCAGGGTTAGAGTTGCACATTATGATCCCTATGAAGTCAGTAGTGTTAGTATAAGCAAACCCTCATTGGCCTGAGGAACTCTTCTAGCTGTTGGATGCTGAGTAAGACTGGAGAGGAAGGGAAATTGTCATAATGTTCAGATTCCAAGCAGCGTTTGCTGAAATGACACTTAATTTGAGCCCAGCTGATGCCAAATAAAATTCCACATTTATGTCCTCTTAAGTGAATTTCATTTCTTTTTTGTTCCACTTCAGAGCAGAACATCTGTGTTGAGAAAAATCTTAATTGTATGGGGCAGTTCAGGCTTTTTAAAATTATGACCTCTTGAAATGCAGTCTCTTGGATTCTCAGAATTCTGTGTTTACCTTTTTAGTCAAGGAAATGTATGACTATCAGGGGAGATCTTATCTTCATGTCCCTCAAGACGTTGGAGTTAATCTCCGTTCTACAGTGCCACCTGAGAAATGTTATCTTCCAAAGAAACAAATCCATGTATGGTCTGGACATACAAAGGTAGGAAGTCTTGTCTGTGAGTATACATCATAAAAAAACATTTCATTTTGTCTCTAGGCTAGTAACTTTTATAAGACTGAAGTATCAATAGAGGGAAGAGATATCTTCTTGCTTCCAAATTATGCATGTAGTTGGTTGTGAATATGCCCATACAAGGCGTTTGCATACTCAAATGTGGTCTTGTTTGTTTATCTGCATATACTTTTACATGAACATAGTGACTTCTTGACGTCCTATAAGTAAGGAACGAATACTCTTCACTGACTTCTGTGGGATTTGGAGTTATTTTCTAAACTACCATTTGAATAAGCATAAGGTTAATTCTAGAGATCTCTGAAAATCACATCTGTATTGTAAAAGTGTTTAAGAGCTATTTTATATCAAAATGATATAAAAATGAAACTCGTGAAAAGTTCTATAGGCTTTGTGATTATACTGCAGCAGCATTATACAGTTCCCCAAATACAACTATCAACTTGAGAGGTCTGCCTTGTTATGTGTTCTCTTTGATGATATTACTTAATGTTTATGATATCTTCTTGTGCCAGAGCCTGCATCTATATATGTACTTTGGGTATTAGAACAGTGTTTCATTGATCAAGCTTGCAAAGTCCTGTACTTGACTTGATGTTTCTTTGTCTCTAAGTTCCGATATTGCTTCGGAGAATATGCTGGGCTTCAACAGACAGCTCCTTAATGCCAACCAAAAGTTGGAAGAAAGGAGGATAGTACAGGGAACACTTACCTTTTTCAGCTGAGTTTCAGCTCTGAATCCTTCTTTAAAGATTGCTGCATCAAAGAACTTGTAGCTTTCCAGAATAGCAGCTCCCTTCACAATCCTCTAGTCACTTCTGTGCTTATCATCCTATTAGGACAGATTGATACATAAAATAGCTTTTTCCTTCAAACAAGCAAGATAAATAAAAATATGGATGAGAAGAGCAGAAGGAAGACAAGCTGACAAGCCTAGAAAAGTTGGAGGAATATAAGGAGGCAACAACAGGGAGGATAAAGCACTCCACTCCAACCAGAGTGGGAGGAACTAGAAGGAGAATGAATAGAATAATTGACATGATATGGAAAGCAGCAACATCAGGCCATGAGTACTTGGCAGTTCTCTTCACTTCCTCTGCCAAGAGTACCCGAAATACAGATGGGAAGATGCTCTGTCCAGGGAGTCTATAAGTCACTAATAATGTATGTTGGAAGTAGAGCTGGCTAGAAATTATTTTCTGTAAGAAAACTTCCTCACCTAGCCCACCTGAACAAGTTTGATATACAGAAACTTCTGGCAGAAATGTCATTGAAGGAGTTTCTTGGGTCAGGCAGGAATAGTTTAGAAAGGAAAGAAGGACAGGGCATCAGCCCTAAAACAATCAGACAGGAACAGTGTCCTCTACCATTTAAGGCATTTGTTTTGAATTTGTTTCATTTTTGTTTCTCTTTTAACTGGAAGAATAGCACTCTCATTAGTTTCAGGAATACGGCAGCTCATCTGACTAAAAATAGAGATATATTGTAGTATTTGCAGGTTCAGAATCTGCAAAGTTACTGCCACTGGGGAAGCCTGAATTGGAAGTGGCCCCAGGGACTACTTAGATGCCCCAGTAGCACTGCTGCAGTGTTGGAATTTATATTTAAAAAACAAAACACAAGTTACTCAGAAAAGGTTGTACTGCAAAGAGCTAAAGTTCTCAGGAGAGAGATTTCTGTTATGTTGGTGTTTGGTCAAAGTGTCACCCTAACCCCCAGTTTGTATTTCTTGGTTGTGGTTGCCACAGTAATGGTGCGGGTATTGAAGGAAGGTATATTACAGCTGTTGAAGTGAATCAGTTTCTTCCCAATAGCAATTGTTCAAAATGCATCACTGTTTTTAAAATGGAATGTGGGTGGATTGTTTCTTTTTCAGATATGCTATCTATATATTTTATAAAGATAAGCTATAGGATTTGTTTATTTAAAAAATAAAATAAAGAAGGCGGCGAACTGAGGAAAATTGAAGATCTAGCTGTTCCACTCACTGTTTAATTATGTCCTTATTTACAGGGTGTCAGTGCAGTTAGATTGTTTCCTCTTTCTGGGCACATACTGTTGTCTTGCTCTATGGATTGCAAAATTAAAGTGAGTTGTTATTTTTATAATTTTATGTACATTTTTTAATATCATTTAATACAGACATTGCATTTAGAGCACATAAGTATTTGGTACTTCCACCATGTGCCTTTCTGTTTGTGTTGGCTTTTTCTTTTCTCACTTGATTTTTTTTATCTTTAGATTGCAAGTTCTTTGGAACAAAGACAGAAATAATGCCAAAGACTGTGGGTGTTAGAACAGCATTAATCATTTAGTAATAGCATTTAGGTCACAAGTCCCTGAGGTTACTGCCTGTGCTAGTGTAATAATTCATTTGGTATGAAACTTAGTTTTGCAGTTCACAGATGCTTCAGTAGATGCATATTGCTTTTATGAAGTAATCTTATTTTAGTCCAGCATACATTATATTGTAAATATATATATATAACGTGTAATATATATATAATTATAAATTTTATATATATAAAAAAAATGAGGGGGTTAACTAGCAAAATAAATACCTCACTGGCTTCAGAGTTGAAATTTGGTCTGACCTTTTTACTTTTATAGGGCTTTTTGTTCATAAGGTGACAGAGCACTCTTGTGAATATGTATCTTAGTTGTGATTAATCATTTTTAAGTGATGTCATATATGTTTGCGCTTGATTTCTTAAAAGATATTGTCATATATGTTTGAACTTAATTTCAGCATCATTAATATTTAACAATTGTTGCCTTTTCTTCCCCATCCTTTTTCTTTTTTTTTTTTCTTTATTCCAAGCTATGGGAGGTATATGGTGATCGAAGATGTCTACGAACATTTATTGGTAATAGTCTTTTTTAACTGAGCTTTTAATTTATATTTAAGACAACTTCATGGAAGAATATTACTTAGCTTATGATTTTTCTCATACAGAGGGCATGTAGGCATCTGAGACAAATGGTATCCAGTATGATCTGGGCAATAAGAATTGAAGAAGCTGCAAGGTTTCAGTGAACCTTTGTCATTATTCCACGTAACTTAATGGTGGTATAACAACACTTTAAGACCCTTAAAATGTTAGTGTACTGTATTAGTCAGTACTTTATACAAGACTCCTTTCCCTTCCCCGTGTCCTTAAGAAGTCACGTGTGAAATTAAATGACCCCATCTTCCTGTTCAGAATAACAGTCCTCTGTATTTATGCAGTAAGGGCATCTCATGGTCTATTGATCTCACTGTTTAACTAGGTGGTCTTTTCTGGGCTAGCTGAGTTTCTAGTGAAAAGGCGTCCACATTTTGTTTTGTTTGTTTGTTAAGTTCAGGTACAGTCTTTGTTCACATAACAGATGCCTTTTGCAGATGGTTGAGAGAGATGAATATGAACTTAGCAGCCTTTGCTGCAGAGCAAAAGCATCTGATTCTCCTTTTGAAATGGGAACGTTTCTAGAACAGTGTTTGAGTGAATATATGTTGAGTAACAACAAAGTCTTCTTTTACCTAATATTTCTGATGACAGCAGATGACAAAGATGATGGCTTAAAAAAAGGTCCTGTCTCAGTTTATCATCATGGTTTTTCTTTCTTGCAGGACACAGTAAAGCTGTTCGAGACATATCTTTTAATAATGCTGGCACTCAGTTTCTTAGTGCAGCATATGATCGCTACCTTAAACTCTGGGACACTGAAACAGGTAGGCTTGTATTAGTGCACGCTGTTATTTGGCACAATGTTTAAAAGTAACTACCGAGACCTCCTATCAGTCCTTCAAGTTGTTTCCAATTATCTTCAATATCCTCTTGTCATTCAGTGTTCAGGCTTTCATTACAGGAATACTGTTGGTTTTTTTTCCTAAATGTTTTGTTGCCTTCTGTAATGATGCAATTGACACTACTTCTGTATTTCTATTTATTTGAAAAGTCTCCGTTAATTATTTGTAATCCTAGAACAATTTTGAGTAAAAAGACAAATCAAACTTTACCAAATTAGTCAATTGCATGTTTTCATTTGTAAGCATAAAAATAAGTATTGAAATCACACTTTTGACCTAAATATGCTTAATCTGGAAGAATTTTTTTTTTTTTAATAAATTTCTTATTAAATTGAACAAAACCCTTAATGTTGCACTGTTATGGAAAAGTAGCAGGTTTGGGGGGTGCTGGAGCACAGCTGTCTTTCCTGCAAAGGACTTGTATAAATTCACTAAATGCTGAATGACTCTGGCAAGTGCACAAGCAGAAGAATTGAAAGTATTTTAAAATAACTTGTTGGATATAGAAGTGCGTTTTCTTAATCCTGCTGTTACATCGTTTGTAATAATTCAACAGTACAGATCACTTCAGCCTTTTTCTTGTGTGTATTTGCCATGTATATAAAGTTACACTTCATGTTAAATTATTTTTGCTTTTGGACTTGTCAGTAAGCAGCCACTCATCTCATAATTTTGAGCTATATGTTCTATGTTTACAGATCTGTCCAAAAATTTTTCTTCATTTACATTCTTTTCTGTGTAGGAAAATTTCTCCACAGGTTCAAGAAGAGTCTTTTCAAAGTAGTAATACTATAATAACTATTTCACTTACTGCAGCCTTACAAGCAGGTGTTGTTTGTACTAACTCAGGACTTAGCAGCAACAGTATGCTTACTCTATGTGAAATTACTTTTTACGTGTTCTTCATCTAAAAGGAGTTTTCTAGCTTTGTAGCTCCAAAGTTCATGTAGAAAGCTTTCTCTGTCTTTCTGTCAGGCTATATGTTTAATAGTAAGCTAAGGTATTACAGTGCTAAGGTATTACTCTGAGCCTGGGGCCAGCTAACATGGTCTGGCTACACCAATACCAGTTTAAATTAGCTTGGTCTCCATATGGTGACTATATCTAAACTACAAATTGGGAATGGTCCTTGCCCTGTGCTAACTCTTGAGCCCTGCCTGGGAACTGTTTGGGAAGAGTAGTCGTTTGTCCAGGCCAAAAGAAGAGAAGATTGAGTTCTGGTGCCTGGGGCTGTTACTGGGTGTTGCTTGGTTTACTAATATAGACACAGACTCAAAAAGACACAGACAGCATTTATGGAATAGCAAAGTGATTTCTGACCAGTAGCAATGGTAGATGTACTACTACTCAATATAGATAAGATGCACTATGTTTTGACCATTTTGCAAGTTAATTCTTTTCAAAATGCTTCTAGATGATGTTGGATGAAAAGTTGGCAATCACTGGTATTTTGCTTCACTAGTACTTCTGCTGTTACTATCAACAGTAGACTATATTTGACCAACTTATTCCATATAGACTTTTAGATCTTGCTGTTCTCTACAGTATTTCCACAACTTCCAGGAATGCATTAAGCGAAGTTTACTAATAGTTGTTGTGCATCTGTTCTGTCCTCTTCTCCGAGAGGAGAACAGCAGACAGGGGACTATAGGGAATTTTTGATTGAATAGATTAAATCTTTATCTTGGCAAAGAAGATAGATAAGTGTGGAAGTTTCTTTCACAGCCTAGAAAACAGTCTTCTGCTCAGAGAAGACTTCTCATTATTATAAAGAGCTCAATTTATCCAGGGAAAATAAGGTATCGGCCAGAGCCTTCACCCCATTATTTCAATGATCTTTCAGTTAACCTGAACTTGAAGAGCACTCCAAATAAGAAGGGATGTGGAAATTGAGCTGCTGATAGAGGGAGTAGAGGATAGATCTGGTGTTTTCACAGAGCTGCCTAAGAGATGCTCTGTAACATTCTGTCCCCATTAGTTTCTTAAATAAAAAAAAGAAAAAGATTCAGGGTAAATTTTGTCAATATTGGTTAAAATAGGTGCATTTGAAAGAAGACAGAAAGTTTTCATATTTGGAAAAGATGTTAGCAGTGGTACCATTCATTTACGAGTGACAGACGGAAAGATACAGGTCAGATTCTCCAGCCTTTAGTCAGAACTCAGTTATCTAGACACCTGAGAAATGTATGGAACTTTTGGACTAAAACAGGCTTCTGGAAGCTTATATAAGTTATGGAAAATATGTTATCAGGGTATTTATGGCTGAGGCTAGGAGAGGAGGTCAGGATTTTGTTTTGCAGTTTTTGCGTGAATTCATGTCTCTTGTCAGGAAGAACTCTGATCCTAATGAGGTGATGCTTTATAAAGACACTGGTCAACTCGCGATGTCCTGTATGCTGACATATAGGCTACGGAGCAGTTATGTTGTTTGGAAAGCTGTAGTAATGGTAGGGAAAAGTTTGTGTGTGTATATATTTATACAGATGCATGCATGCAAACACGTGAAAAACGGTCCAATTAAAGTGCATCGAAGTTCTACCCTCTAATCCTCTCAGGGGGGTTAAAACAAGTACTTTCTGCTCTCAGTGAAGTAAAACTGAAATGAATGCTTTATCAATATCTGCAATAAATTCATCAGCCCACAGAACTTCGACCTGACCAACTATGAATGGCTTCTCTGTTTCAGGGCAATGTATTTCAAGATTCACAAACAGGAAGGTTCCTTACTGTGTCAAATTCAATCCTGATGAAGATAAACAAAATCTCTTTGTTGCAGGAATGTCAGATAAGAAAATTGTGCAGGTATGCCTCTACTTAATATCCCCCACCCCCAATTTCTATTTTCATAAGCAAGAAGTTGTTAGTTTTACTTGAAATTTTTGATTTAAGTAGTATGTCTCCACAAGTTACAGAATCTTCTTCTCCCTCCCCCCCCTTTTTTTTTTTACTAGACTTGCAAAGACTATTGCTAGAGTATTTGCTTTCCTACCTGAAATTACTTTAAAACTTGAAATAATAGGATTCTGAGATTTAGTAAAAGCCAGTGTCTTGCTCTGAACTGTTTTTTATTTGTAGTGGGATATTCGGAGTGGTGAGATTGTGCAGGAATACGATAGGCATTTGGGTGCTGTCAACACCATTGTGTTTGTGGATGAAAATAGACGGTTTGTGAGTACATCTGATGACAAGAGTCTAAGAGTCTGGGAATGGTAAGTTTAAAATTTTGAATTATAAGTTAAAGTGTATTATGAGCAAACTGAGAGGAAGATAGCAGTTTATATTTAAAAGTGTATGTAGCACATAGGAAACTGAGGAGCACTGAGCTATAGCTAGCTGAGGAAGAGCTGAATTTAAATTTCCCAAATTTTTATGTAATTACATATGCAGTGGAATTATTCTTTCAGAAGTAAAGAACTAGAACAATCTCAGATGTTCTTGTTGCTAATTTCTAATAGCTGTTAAAGTTGGCCGTATATTCCACAAACCCCTGAGTTCTGCCGCTTGGTCTAGTAGTTCTTAAAAGTTTTTGTCCAGTAAAATGAAATGTCCCTTATGAAGTCTAATTATAATACTTAATCAGCTTGAAATGATTCTTCCTGTCTAAGGATGAATTATTTTCACTGGCTTATTGCCCCACTGTGTTGCATTATTTGAAAATTGCTTTTAAAGTCTGTAAAACTTAATTCCACTGTATGCAAAGTAAAATGCCTTAAGTAGCCCCAGTTTTATTGGTGCAAATTTTTATGGGCATCAGGCTGCATTTATGATTAGCATAAATTATTAATCATTTATCATTATCTTACTGCTATATCTTTTAGAATCATTCCTCTAGAGATTTTAATTTTTAAAACTAGTTGCTTCCTATCTCATTGCTGAATACTAACCAGCCTATTTTGGCTTTGCTCGAGAGACTTCATAGATTCCCTTTTTCTCTAAAGAAAGCATAAGACACAGCCCTGTCAGCCTGAAGCACACTACACTCTATTAGTGAGCTCTGTTATCTCTCCTTTTCCCAAAGGTGCACTAGCCCTTAAATTAACCTTTTAAAGAACCATCTGTTCTATATTACATTAGTGTGTGTAGTTTTTGAATGCTTTGAACTTGGATATGTATAGTGTTTTATAATATCAGACCAATATCTCGGTGTAGCTTCACTTCTATTTTCTGGTAGTCTGTTTTTGTTTATTTGTTTGTTTTTTGACGAATCATTGATACCCACAGTATGAATACAATAGATGACAGAAAAATGAAAGTCTATCCAAGAAAAACTCATAGGAAACAACATTTTAAACAGCTTTCAATTTTAACATATTTTGGAAGAAAACAAGAATCTTCTACTTCTGAAACTTTTTTCCATGAGAATCTGGGACTTAAGATTTTTCTGCCCTTTTTTTGAAAGAACAATCCCATATCTTTAAGTTTCCATTTCATTTTGCCCTTCAGGTATGAAAAGCTTTCGCACATTACGGATGTTAGTTCGACAGCTCTGTGACTAATGAGTTCCTTCCTAGGCTTTTTTTTCTTCATCTAGACAAGAGACTCCAATCTGTGGTATTTGAATGTTACCCAAGCAGCCAGAGAAACTTCAGTATGTCTGTGATCTGCTGCTATCATTGCCAGCAGCAGCTGTGGTAATGACCAAAGTCTGGGAGCCCAGGCTTAGACCTAGACACATAATGCTGTCACCATATGTCGCTCCAAGTCACTCTGTTCAGTGCTTCATAATTAGCCCCATGTATTTACTAAGTTCCTTAAAGAAAAATCATTACAATGCCATGTCTGCTAAGGAATGGCTCCTGTTTGGTGAGTAGGAGTATCTCACTTGCACAAATCTGTTGTTTCCCTGAGATTGGATTGCCCTTGTTTTGGGAGCTTTGTGTTGATGGCTGAAATAAATAGCAAAGTGGGTGGATTTAGTCACTTTGTGGGGAAGAGCAGGAAAGGCAGAAAGGTTCTGGAATGGGAACATCGCAACCTGATTGTTCCAGTAGCAGAAGTTTTCCTTCTGAAGGAAAAAATATGTACTGAGCTTGCTGTGCGCTGAAGAAAGGGCTCCCTCGTTCAGATAACAGGGAACTCAGCTGTAGACAGTGTTCTGCAACACAGTTCTTGGGGCTTTTTCTTTGGTTTAATAAAAAGCAAATGTGCTGCTGTCTTCCCAGCCATGACTTGAAAGCTGTTCTCCACAACCTGCCATGATATATGCTGATCTGTCTGTAGGCATATTTCTACAATTTCAAGATCCAAATTTTTTTACAGTGAATTAAAACTAAATTAATGCATTCAGTAGAGAAGATTTGGGGCCTTGAAAAATTCCATGTCAAATTACTTCTTGCTGCACCTTGAATCTTTTTTTACTAATTTTATAAGGAAAATTATTTGTATCTTCATTGTTTTGGTTATTGCACCTGTTGACGTGTTTAAATGTGCAATATTTTTCACTATCCTAGAGAAACAAAGCAGCCTTCAAAATAATTATGACCCAAGTATGGCCTTAAAAGTCAGTAATTAAAGCTGGTCTAATTGCTTAGTTCCAGTTGTCCAGAGGGATTTTGTAGTATGTTTTGTAAACACTTTGACTTGGCCGGAGCTGGTAATAGGATGGCATGTCAGACTTCATCACGGCGAGCAACTTCTCCCCTGGGAATTTCGATCTCCTTTCCCCAGGAGTTCGTACGTGCAGAGGTTTCACTGTGGCGTGCACTGAGTTGCGGTTAGTTGGTTGTTGAAAGTTCAGGCTGCAAGTATAGGACAGACTCTTACAGATCAGATGGTTTGTTTAGTGATTTTTTTTTCTTTTTTTTTTCCCACTGGATTTCTTTAAAGTTTGCCTTCTTTTGCTTTCCGTTTGATTTTTATCTTTACAACAGTGTTATTAGTTGACAAAGATATCATATTCTCTCCCCTTTCTTTTAAAAAGGCAGAATGTTATTTTGTCTCATCTCCTTCATATGCTTCTGATACCTACCTGGATAAACAGTGAAATGATTTGGGCAACTGACCTTGGAGGCTTTTCTTTCCTTTAACCTTCAAGTCAGCCGGTAAAAGAAGTGTGCAGCAGGAGCTTAGTTCTTACTCTGCCAGGCCCAGCAGGCTTGTCAGCTCTGTCAGGCTATGCCTCCCAGCTGGCCTTTTCTCTCCATAGTTCCTAGTAAAGACACTGCGCTCTCATGAGTGCTTTATAATGTACGGATCCCAGAAGTATGTGTGTTTCTCTATATATAATTTATTTATTTGCTTACATATTTTTTTCTCTCTCCTCTCTGGGAAGAAGTCGTATAGAACCCCGGAGTGTCACTTTTCTTAATCTTGATATTACTCTTGATATTGAAAACATTTTGGCTTGTGAAATACTTAGGGGAGGAAAAATATACAAGCATTTGAAGATCTTTAAATTTAAAATTTGAACAAATATGCATGTCATGAGATTTTAGGTCAGCCAATCATGACAGCATCTTTCTCTCTCTCTCTCTCTCTCTTTTTTTTTTTTTTTTTTTTTTTTTTAGGTTGGGGGAAGGGGGTGCTTGCAGGGGGCAGGCTGGTCTTACTTCTCACTTAGCAATTTGACTCGAAACAAATGTGAAACAGAAATGTGTCTCTCTATTCTGCCTAGTAGTTCAAGGCAGCATATCGTGCCTAACTCTGTCAGGTGCATTTCAACATAAAGCAGAGCTGTCTTGAATAAATTCCAGTCGATGAGCCTGCATTCATTTGTAAAGAGAGAGAGGAGGCAGGAAAACCCATACTGCATTTTAATTTCTCATTGCAGTACAAATCAACATTGGAGATGTATTTTCTATAATGCTGAGACTTTTTTTTTTTTTTTAACCTGACTTTCAAAAGGATTGCTTTTACCTAGAATGAGGACTCGTGGGGAGGTTTTCAGATGACTAGTGGGCTGGGGGAGTGTTGCGTGTTGGGAATTGAATAGGATCTGACCTTGTTGCAGTGATGACTGTGCCCTGTCCCAGATGGGATTTGAAGCTGTTGGGATATTAATGAAGAAGGGTTGGATTGGGAGAGGGGCAGAGGGGGCTGCACTTGCTGTGCTGTCATCTTGGTCAGCCTCAGAGATTATGTGGACTCTTTAATCCTTTACAGATTTACTACCCAATTGTAGCCGTGGATCTCCCTGTTTGGGAGTGGGTTATCCCTGCACATGCTCTTATCCACAGAGTGTACAAGTCTGGTTGCTCTTCTTATGCTGAGGGGTAAATGATCGTGGTTTACTATACAAAAGCAGTTGTGTTGCCCTGAGCAGCTTCTCACCCCATTGCCCGCGTGCACGCTGGTTAGCACAAGACAGCTGGAAGTAACTTACCCCACAACAAGAGAGAGTTGTAGTTACATCACTGACGTTATCAGTGCTTCTCTTGACTGCGTTGTCATCCAGCAAGGCTCAGCTGGTGAGTGCCAGGCAGCCATCCACACCTTCTGCTCCCAGTGTGTCCCCAGCAGCCTTTTTGGTGTGTGTGAGACACTGAAGTCACGACCGTCCCTTCTGGGTTAATGAATATCGTGACAGAACGTTCTGCATGTGTCTTCTGCTGAATATGTTAATCACGTCTGTTTTCTGCTGGAGATTTCTTTTGTTTGATGAGGAAGATGTGCATTTCTTCCCTTTTTACTAGCCTTCTAACATAGGGTATGAGGAATACTGTGGATGTGTACAACCTGTTAGCAATTCAGTTTACATAGTTAAAACCAAATGACTATTCTGAGGACTAAGGATTAGACTGTACTCTCCCCCCCCCCCCCCGGTCCACATGCTTTTGTACAGAACAGTGTATGTTCTTAACAAAACAATGGTAAATAACTTGAATTAGGCCAGCAAAAAGTTGGCACAGTCCAGTATTGACTTGAGACTGGGGAGTTCAGAGTTCAGCTCAGCTAAGAACATTCTGAACTGGTGGCACCCCATTTGGGAGAGATCAGGAGGAAAAGGTCATTATCGGAGAAAAGAGTGTGAGAATTCTAGGAGTTTTTTGTTTGGTTGGTTTGGGGTGTTTTTTTTTTAAAGAGAGAGAAAATAATGGGCAGACAAATTGTCTAATTAAAACGAAAGTCAGTAAGACATTCAAATATACACATGTATATCAGTTTAGTTATTCCTGCTGCCTACGTAAGAATCTTGTAAGAGTTGCAGTTAAGCTGGAGGCAGTGGAATATTTTCATGTTACAGTCCTAGTCTAACAGTTGGAATTATAATACTGCTTTAGACTTTGGGTCATTTGGTTTGGGGTAAATTCACCCTGTGAGAGGCTATCCTGTAGATAGCTCCACAGTTGGAGTTCTCATTGCGCTCTCCATGATGCAGTGGCTGAGTAAATCAGCTGACTTCAGCCAGCCCTTTGGACCATCTCCATGTCTTCATAAAACACATACTTCTTCCTTTTGCAGGGATATTCCTGTAGACTTCAAGTACATAGCTGAGCCAAGTATGCACTCGATGCCAGCTGTGACTTTGTCTCCAAATGGTAAGTTAACACTTTTCTGCCTTCTTAGGCCTAGTTTCCATAGGCATGTCTTGCTGATTATATCTCTGTAATGTTCCCATGCTGCATCTCCTTGCCACCACCACCCCTCCATTTCCCCAAATGAGTGTGTGCGTTTTTTCCAAGATTGGAGAGGATCTGGTTTAAGTTTTAAGAACAAGTATGTCAAAATGAGGGGTTATATCAGGATAACTGTATCCATTTAAATTTAGACCTTGATCCAGACAGGGTAAAATGACTCTTTCTTTCCAAAGAGCTATGATCTACTCTTTGCTACATTTAAAATATTAAGAGGAACAATGGTGGGAATTGCTGATTAATGCAAACAACTAAGCAAATTCAGCAGTCTCTACAGTGCCACTGATAAAGCAGAGACTGATGTTGTACATGATCCTGTCAATGCTGTTGCTATCTGTTCTGAATATAGCCCAAATAACACTTGCGTAAGATAAATCCCATGTTATTTCAGTGCTCTTGCATGTTAATGTTTAACAGGTGTTTATTGCTTTTATCAGAATCAAACTGAAGGAGGATAAAGGTTTACTGCCTCCAATAATCAGTACAAATCCTTCTCATAGGACCAAATCTGTTTTCTCTGTTTTGGCCAAAATTAAATAGCTTCAGTGTCAACATTATTAAATTGTCACTAGACTTGCAGTTAACAGTTCCATTGAACTGAGTAGTGACCGATCCACTGTTGCACAGCTAACATTTCCATAGCATCAAATTGTATTTGCTTTCCAGTGTAAATATCTTATTTTCAACAATAGAAGTAGTTTTAATATAAAAAAGAAGATTCTGGAGCCTCTTTAAAACTTTCCAGTCAAGTTTGTTTCTTCAGATGCAGTATTCTGATACTCATCTTTGCTTATTGCATTTTTAGGGAAATGGTTGGCTTGTCAGTCAATGGATAACCAAATTCTGATTTTTGGAGCTCAGAACAGATTCAGATTAAACAAAAAGAAAATCTTCAAAGGTCACATGGTAGCTGGCTATGCTTGTCAAGTGGATTTTTCACCTGACATGAGGTGAGTTCTGTGGGATTGAGCTTCATCTTAAACACTAAATTTCTTTTTGAAACCTCTGCAACATTCATTGGTGCACTGCCTTCCCATTAGGTCAGCATCAGACAGATCTCTAGCCAAGCAGCCGAAAGCAGTTTGCTCATGTCATTTGATAGGACTGAGAAACTCAACTGTTACTCAGAGCAATATTTCAAAAAACAGTCAGCATAATCCAAATTCCATTTATTTTGCTGTGTTAAACCTTCCAGAGACTCCCCCTGTTTAGCCCAGCCCTAGTGTAGCAGAAGAGGCTTTCTCTTCTTATTTGCGTCTGGCTCTTTTTGCACATGCTCTGCAGCAGCAGCCTCAAGGCTGTATTCCAGCAGCGTTCACTTGTCTAGAATACCTGTGTGTCAGACTTGCCCAGTTTTTCCAATTTGCAAGTCTCTTGTGATATCCTCATTTGTTCTGAGAGAACTGCCTTGTTCATGTTGTTTGCTCAGTAACAGGCCTATACCTTTACCACTGTGGGTACAGAAGATTTTCATTACTTTAAAAACGGGAGAATAGCCTCAGCAAAGTGGGAGAAAAAGTGGAGAGAAGTGTCCGTAAATTTTAAAGAAGCTTCTGGCACTTGCTCTTTTCCTGATTTATTCTCTGTAGTTCCAGTAACAGTCCGCACGGTGTAATCACATTGCTTAGCACGTTTACCTTGCAGTCGATGAATCACCTTCTGCGGGGCTTGTGCTGCCTAAAGTACAGCATGCATGCTAATTCCTTGGCAGGAATGCTTTCAGACAGTCAGATGGGAAGCTCATCGGGTGAAGCGCTTTTTCATCACTCAGTATACAATTATAACAAAAGCCGTTCTTGAGCACTTGATACAGCTTTTATTCTAATCCCTTTAATATAGCTATGTGATATCTGGAGATGCAGATGGAAAACTTAACATCTGGGACTGGAAGACAACAAAACTCTACAGCAGGTTAAAAGCACATGATAAAGTCTGTATTGGTGCAGTCTGGCATCCACATGAAACATCTAAAGTCATTACGTGCGGCTGGGATGGTCTCATTAAACTATGGGACTAAAGAGGATGCTACAAAGATCTGAAGCTGTAAGTCTTGCAGACATCTGAGATTTGAGTGAATTCTGCTATAAGGATGGGTAGACATTTGTAGTACAGCTGTTCTCAGCTAGCTGTATATATACTCCCAAAAACGGGAGATCTTCGTGACAGAAAACTGGACTGGAAGGATATAGTTCTAAACATGACTTCTGGGTATGAGATGCTGAGGTCAGTAAAGCATGCAGAATCAAGTGTTAGTTTGTCATGTCACTTTTTTTGTGCAAAATACTTTTGTAAAATAAAATAATTTTAAGAAAAAATATTTTTGTGGTTTTGGGTGTCAGATGTGTAGAGTTAAAGGAGAAAACCAGCAATTGTATAATTGTATTCTGTAATTCAAAGAACAAATCTTTGATATCTACTGCAATAGAGCTGGAAAAGATGCATTTGTTTACACGCTTTTTGGCAGTATTCTGTGGTCCCCAAAATTCTTCTAAGTTTATAGAACATAAAGCCCCTTGCTAAGATCTATTAATACATGATAGAAATGAAGAACTAATCAGAAGCTTGCATAGCCTTCAGTTAAGCTGTATGCACTGAAGACTGCATTCATAAAATTATTTTGTCTGTATTTAGATTTAACAATTGCATCGTGCTCATCACTGAGATTCATCTTTGCAACTATTCCTCAGTTTGAAGGTTTTCCTTATAGTGGGTACTCTTTGGTTGTGTGTTGTTTTTCTTCTCTTTCCTTATGCTGTTAAGATCTAATAAGCATGACAAATATCTTGAAAGAAAAACAACAAAGTAAATGTCTCTTGTTCAGTTTGGAATACATTGTATTATAAGCCTCACAGAGTTTGACAAGTTAATGTATATACATGTCACTTTTTCTCTTTAAAGAACTTATTTTTAATAAATCTTTTTATAAAAAGTCTGCTTATCTTCATTGAATTCTTCCCTCTAGCAGTGTCCACATAAAATATTTCATATCATTTGGCATTCTAATTCCCAGTTGTACCAGAGTTCAGATAAACTCATTTTCTTGCACTGTTCATGCAGAACTAATGCAAGTTGGAAGCAGGAAAAAAATCTTTTAAACTCCGTATCTGTTCTGATTTTGAGCCCGTAATGGAAACAAAAAAGAGGTGTAACAAATTTGTCCAGCAGATCAGTCTTTAATCAAAGTTTTGAATTACACTATATTGTCATTTACTAAAAATCCGGTCACTGTTCCTTGGTTATAATCAATGGCAAAGGAGTAATAGCCATAATCAGCAGTAGGATGGAAGATAAGGCACTTTGGTAGTTGAGTTGCAAAGAATCTCAAATTGTGGTGACAGAAGGAAACCCTTTTTTTTAATTTACAACTTTGGGAGGCTTGATTAACAAGTCGGTTCTCTTCTTTCAAAGAGTACTCACTAAAGTTAGGCATGTGTGAGTGAACATGAAGCTTATGGATTTTAAACCAATAGTCTAAAGCTGAGCTTCATGTTCTTTCCACTGGCCGCTTGTGCCATCACATATCTACACCAAATTTACATCTATTTTCCATTTACTTTCCCATCTCAGTAATCTTGTGTCTATTTCCACAAAAAAGCCCATAGGCTATTTTTACATGCAGCATACTTGTCTTGGTAATTGTATATTGTCTAGCCTCACACCCATGTACAAATCCTGAGTTGGGAAAAGCTTCAAAAAAACAATGAGTGAGAGGGTGAGTTGGGGAGTGTCCCGAGGATCCTGCCCTGTGGAGGGAAATAAGCGGCTGTTCTCATTTCTTGACTTGAAGGATGTAGGTAGGAATGAGTTGCTGCCATGTCGCAGACCGTGAGCTTCTGACATGTGGTTGTCTTTCACAGGGAAGACTTAATTCTTGAGCTGGGTCTTGAGCTCTGCTGTGTAGTGTGCCCTATATGCATGCTGCGTAAGGAGGTAGTGGGCTGAAATAATTTAGAATATTTTTTCTTCAAATACATTTCCTAATTAGATATGTATTAACAGCTTGTAAGTATAGGGAATTGGGGAGGAGAGGGGGAATTAGAGCAGATACAAAAATAAAAAATTCTCACAGGAATGTTCTATATTGGTTTCCATATCAGAAACGTCTCTTTTTTTCAAATGCTTAAAAGCATTTAAATTGTAATAGCACAAAATGTTTGGCTCTGTAGTTGGTGCTGTGTTGTTCCATATATCACCTATCAAGCGGAACTTATTTCCCTTTTTATGTATATTAATGCAGTAATAGGCTAACTTTCTCCTTTGAGGGAGAAAAATAAGAAATGTTGACTCAATAAATTCTGCTGGAGTTGATGAATTAGGATTAAATGTTTGCAATGAGCCCTGAATCAAAATTCCACTGGAAACTTTCAGATAAAATCCTTTGTCCCTCGCTGTTGGTCACTGCATTAATCTTTTGTGGAATTTCTCACATCTGCATTGAAGCCTGCAGGGGGAATTTTTATGAGCCTAATTCCCTCTTGTCAGCTTTGAAGTTATGAACGCTAAAGCTCACGTTGTCATCTAGTTTGCTGTGCATGAGGATAGACAGCGTGTGTCTGTGTGGCGTGAGTCTAGACTTGCCTTTCCAGCAGCCACCTGGGAAAAGATTTCTTGTTGGGCTAATTAACTCTAATTGTGTCATTCCCTTATCTGCCCAGTTTCATGTTTCACCAGAAATTGGCCCCTTACAAATGTTGGTCAGAGCAAATCTAGACTGAGACCTCTAGGCTGAACTTAGTGTGTGAGCAGACAGAGCCAGGGAAAAGCAGCTTCTGGAGAACAGGGAACAGCATGTTTTGAGTTTCCCCAATTTACCGTCTTCTAGCATAAGGCAGAGAAGGCAAGGAAGTAATTGAAGCTGAGAGGAGCTTCTTGTGAGGGCTGGAGGCAAGCATGCCACGCTGTCTGGGAGAAATACTTGAAAGTGGGATTGCAGGGTAGGTATGACAGCACTGTAATTTTGTTCCCCTTCATCATACATCTGTAACTTTAAGGGATGATGTGGCAGTACGTTGGCAGTTTTATTTATACCAGTTACTTTTGCAATGGGGATTTTGTAGATAAGTGAACCATCTCCATCATTCTTGGAGTTTTGCCTTGGAAACTTGATAGTTCTTTTGGCCTTGTGTCATCTTTTTCTTGGACTTTTTTCATAGGGGAGAGGGGGGAAATATCCTCACACAACTTGCTGGTAAGAAGGCTGTCTTTCTTGAAGCAGATGGTCTTGGCATCTGTCTTGCACAGAGTTTATAATGCTCCCTAGTAAGATGGGGTTGCTCAGTCTTTGCCCTCATTAGGAGGAACAACTATCTAAATTATTATACATCCAGAAATTTCTGAGATTGTCTTGTAAAAAGCCAATTTTTAACAACAGGCAGATGTTCAATACACCACTTAACATTGCTGTCTTCAAATGCTGATTTAAACAGTAAGCTTTGCAAATCTGACAGCCCAGTAACACAGTGTACTTTCCTTCTTTCTACCAGCTGGTCATTACAAAGCCTTGCTTCTGCTTGCTAAAAAGCGTCTGTATGACAAGCAGTCTGTATAAAGTAGAACACGTGGGAGAGGGAGGAGAAATTTGCCTGAAAGACTTAACAGGTATATCTATATGCCAGCAAAATTTGTTGACAGGTAGGTTGTTCCTCTGGAGAGTACTTAGGGACTGCAGGTTGACTTTGCTAGCTTATCCTCAAAGTCTGAGTCTCATATTTTGCAGTAAAATGTGTATTTTTCTGTCAGATTTGCTGATAAGATCAGATACACCAAGGCTGTCTTGCAGCACTCAAACATAACCCTTCCACAAGCAAGTCTTTTTACAGAAGCTCCCGACAGAGTTTAAAGTTTTTAGAAACAAGTTCCAATCACTTTCAACCAGGCATGGACTTCTAAATTAGTGAGGTACACTGAAAGTTTGACCTCAAGCCTCTTTGTTACCTTGTTATATGGCAGGCCTTTTAAAATATTAAAGCATTGAGCCTTCCTGAGTCTCCTTTTAACTTGCTGCCCTTTAGGCTATTGAAAGACTGCTGAAATCAAATGTTATTGCAGATATATTGGGTTTGTCATCCAGAATAAGAGGTTATGACTTGTCCTTGGTTTTGTTCACTTAGTCTAAAGTATGTCAAGACTAACTAAGCCTGCATCTCCTCTGATTTGGAGAGGAAGAGAACAACACAAGTCCTCTAGGGAGTAATTTCAGTAATATGAACTTTATGAAGCTTCAAGACCATTGGGTAGTTAAACAGGTGTGTTTCTGGGAGCTGTAAAGCTTTCCAGTTCTCCTAGCATAATTACCCCGCAGTTGGTGTGCTGCCGTAACTGACCAGCTAAACACTTTTATTGTGGAATAAGTGTTTTTCGGCCGAGCTTAAACTCTTGTAAAGCAACATAAAACAAATCAAAAATGAACTGTGCTAGAATAGCTGTAACAACTTCATCCCTTAGCTTACACCAGCGTAATTTTCTTATGCAGATGTGATTCACACAGGCTAGTTAGCTTTAGAGAAGTTTTTATTTCGCTTCTGCATCCTTATACAGTATTTTTCCTTCAGCTCCTCCATATATACTCTGTAAAACATAATCCTTTCCAAATACTATTTGCTCAGGAGATGAAGAAGGAAGCTGTACTCTGAATGAAGTCAGTTGTCAGGTAAACCATCTACAATAAAAACAAGCAAGTCCTATTCCCCCAAGTTTTCAAAGTCATGTGGAGTTTTGCTGGAACAATTTCTCTGTAGCAAATTCCTCTGTTTCTCTCCCTTGGTACTTATACTTATTGAGCACTGGTGGGCTTGGGGTGCGGGCATTGTTTTCATTTGCTTTGTGTCATACTCCTTCCAATATTGAAAAAAACAGGTGGGGTAATATTATGGGATAATATTTTCTAAGGTTCAAAACTCTTCTATTCAAGCCTTTCCTGGAGATCTCGCACAAAGAGGTAGAACAAGGCATTTTGATGCCTCTCCTGCCTGGAAAGTCAGTTTGGGAGAGAAGAGTGGCACCTGCATCTCAGCTGCTCCTCACTAGGATTTGCAGAGAGACGTGGTACTCATCGGGCCCGATCACTGTTGTATTAAAGTAGACGTGAATGGGTCCGATGATCATCCTCCCATCTGGTGCTCACTTTCCCATAGTGACTATCCAGGGCACGCAGGGTGGTGGCTCTGTTGTGGATACCGAAGCTAGATTCAAGGGTGGGATACACGTTGGTTGATTTTGATTCAGAAATGGAGTTCAAAGATAGGGGGGTAAATATCAGCAGAGGCATGCGATCATTTTAATTATTTCTGAAAGCTTTGTACTGTGTATACCACACAGCTTTATTTCAGGAAACTGCTGAAAAATAAGTGTGTATGGTGCTCATCCGCTGAAAAGAGTAGGGAAGTTTGATTCTTATGCACATGGGGATTGTTGTTTCTGTGTAGCAAAGCGGGCTCCGGTTTCCTCATTCTGCGATGTCCTGTCCACCAGAATAAGGGACATAGGACAGACAGTCTCTGCAAAGATTTGTTGCTGAACCAGCTGAAACGCTTTACAAGAGACATGTCAAATTACTCTTATCAACAGGGACTTTTGTTTAAGGAAAGAGATCCATTCATTATCCTGGGTAGTTCTCAGGTGCCAGGCTTATTCTTCAGATACTGCCCATGCAAGCCAGCAGAGAGAGAAAAGCATAAAAATCTCTCTGAATATAGGTCAGCTCTGAATTTTCACCATCACTAAAACAGGTTTATACCAACTGCAATTAAATGTCATATTGTGTTAACAAGCAGGAAGTATTCAAGAGTGATTTCCTACTAAATAACCCTAAGGATCCTTTCAAGGGCAAGGGAGCATCTAATGAAGCTCACAAAATCAAAGTTTTTGAATAAAACAGATGGTCTCAGCTGTTGAATAATTCACCAGAGAGAATGAGTGCTTTTTCTTCAGGTGTGCTACTAGATGGTATGTCTTGTTGGTGTCTGCCAAGAAAAGCTAGGCATGTGTTTCTTTTATGCTTTCTTTGATCTTTCACAGATTGAGAGGTGTCCCTCCTGCTAGTGAAAAACAACCCATCACGATTCACAGATGTGATCAAAGACTGAGTCTGTAATTGCATGCAATAAACTTGAGGTTTTGGAGTGGGACAAGAAGTCAGAAAGGCTCTTATCTTTTGGGGTCAAATTTTGAGACCTCCAAAGAAACCAATCTGGCATTCAGAAAAGGGACCGCTCTCTTTGGAGAACGGTGTTAGCATCCTAGCATGTCCCCTCAGTGCTGCAATGGATTCTCTGGGGAAGGCTAATGTTGCAGTATCAGGTCTTAGCAGTGTTAGTTTGGGGGATTAAAATGTATCTCTGTTCCTCCTTTTTACCATGTCACTGGCTAATAACAACTGTAAATTCTAAATCAGTAATTTATGTGTTTTATAAATTACAGTGGGCCTCTCTGAAAGGTAAATAGTCCAGCTCCCACAAAAGCTTCAGGAAGGATCTGTGCAAATAAAACTGCCACCACACACAGATCATCTCCACAGGGTTGATTTGGCCTTGGGGCTCCAGCCCCACTTTGGTGCAGACCCCTTCCTGGGCTGCTCGTGGCAGGAGGAGCTCGAGGTACAAGGCTGACTTGGATGCTCAAGGCTGAGCTGCCTGCAGCAGAACTGTTGGGGTTCAGCTCTCAACCCAAGGAGAAAAAGGCTTCAGTGCATTGGCCACAGAAGGTGCTCAATGCTGCCCACACTGGGCACTCAGGGATACTTCAGCAATGCTGGCACCGACCAGCAGCCCCTTCTTCCAGGCCAGGAATGGCCTCACTCTCACTGGTCTCCAGGCTGTGGCTATAACTGGGGAACTGACATGGGGCGAGGAATGACAGCTGGATTTGGACAGGTTCTCCCTTGTGACCGTTCCACAGGCAACTTGATGGCAACCAAATTTCTTTTAAATATGGTCCAGGCATTAAAGGTTGGGAAGGATGGGAACTGGATACATTTAAGATTTGCTCCTTTAGGTAAAAGAGGTCAGTTAAATAGATGGGGCAGGGACACAAAAGCAAGATCTCAGAAAGGAAGGCTATAACTCCGCTTTAAGAGACTTTAGGTAGAAAGATACAGCCAGTGCACAAAATAAGAGCTGTTCATTTTCTCCCATAATATCATATAACTGCCTCCAAAATGATAAATGGCTTTTATCTAGGCTGTATCTTAGATAAGGTTTCTTTAAAAATTACCATAGTTATTGGAATCTTTCCTTGCAGTAGATGTATTTACCATGGCCTAAATTGTTGCTGACACTACTTAGCAATCCTGAGCAAGAGATTAGCTCAGCCCATGCTAAACTCTAAGTCTCAGGCAAGGAAGAATCAGGACAGAACTTCAGTCAACTTCTATAATTTACATATATATCACTGCTTTTTTCTTCAAAGCAATAAATGATGAAATGTCTGCCTCCCTTTGGAATTTTAACATTGGAAAGTGAGCACGTCCTTCATTTTTTAACCTCTATCTACCTCTTAAAGTACCAGTGTGAAGCAAATGATAGTAAGCTACAGTGCAGTTATTCTAAGGCTAATCAAGAGGAAAAACCTGTGCAGTGCTAAAGACTATATTTTTATGCTTTATTAATAAATCAGGACTTGCACCTGGGCTTTTGCCAGCCCATTTTTTTTTTGAAAAATGACTATTCAGCCATTCTCTGATTAAGTATGTTTGTTCCAACAAGCTATATATTGGTTTAGGAAATGTGGCACCCTCTCTTGCATTTTAATGAAACTCCTCATAGCCCTGCATTCTTAAACCACCTTAGTACTTAATGTACAAGGGTTTGCAGCAAGCATGGCTGTCACAAAGAAGGTATTTCCTACTCATTTTCAAAGGCGGCAGTACCCTCAGGTTGTGTACTGCCTGGCCCAGTGATGGCAACATGCAGACCGACCCTGTGGAAAGCGCTTTTCCCAACATCTCTAGACACAGGGAGCCCAACAACACAGCAGTGTGTCATCTCGCTCCTCAGCGCTGCCGAGCGGAGGAGCTGGTGCCCCCCAGTGCACTCCTCCCACAGCTTCGCTCTGGGTAACTCCAAAGCCCCTTGCTCTCCCATCCAGGCAGGATGCTCAGAAACGGGAGCCACATTTACACTAGAAAACAAAGCAGTGCCCAGATGTATTCCCAAGCCTTGAGGCAAACTGGCATGGTCTGGCCATGTCTATGTTATTAAACTCTCTCCGCTTTCAAAACAGGGTGGCTGTATCCAAGCCATCCTTGGCTTGTGCGAACTCCCAGACTATGCCTGGGAATTGTCTGCAAGACTCCTAGATGGCCTGAGACAAAATTGTGCCAGGGAGCTTGCTAATTTAATCAAGTGGCCATTCCCAGAGCCCGCAAATGCAGCCTGCCACTACTTAATTTACTAGCACAGACACAGCTGCAGTCATCACCTATTAATAGTCCCAGTCTGGCTGCACTATCCTCTTTTTCCCCTAACCCAGGTATTTAATATGCAAAAAAACAGTGTTAAGTTCCCTTAAACTCCCCTTCAGAATAACCTAGTGTAACTAGAGTAGATGCATTTGTTTTTAAAGGAAATAAAAATGGGATCAGAGAGGCAGTAAATGAGAGACTTTATACAAGACAACAAGGCACTGTCATTGTGACTGAAAGGCAGCAGATTGAAAACCAGTGTGCATTTTTTAAACAAGAAAGTGTTGAACATCTAACCACAAATTAAAATTTCAAACATGACTCGGAAGACTGATACAATCTGAATGCATGAGGACACATAGCTGGCTTTCACTGAAGAGATTAAACTTCTCCATTTCCACTCTCCTCCCCCACCACCCTGGTCCATCACCCCCAAAGTAGAGTGTGTTTTTACACCTCTTCCCTATCAGCCTGAGGTCTGTGGCCTCCATGGACAACAGGGGTGCTCAAAGTCTGCTTCACTCAAGCGGTTTCAAGCTCTACTAAGAGCTTTGCAGGTCCGGGTGGGGAGCGGGGAGTTGGGGCCAAGGCGGGCTGCTCCCTGTGCCCACGGAGCAAGGGAAGTAGGAGGAAGACTATTACCAAGGCGGGAGTAACTATGACTCTTAGTTACTAGCTGAGCTCGAATTGGCTGTGACACCTCCTCATGGTCCCGCCAGATACCCCTGCCAGGGGAACTAAGGGCACAGCTGTCCCAGGTGTGATGGTGACGACTAGTAGTTGCCTCCTCCCTAAGTATCCTTTTGATCTTTGGCAGTAAAGGGGGGACCCAATTGGCTTGCAAAAAGGTGTCTTGGTCCCCCCTTGAAGCCATTGGCCCAGTGGTGATTTGTTAATGTATGGGCATGCTGACATGTCCGGACGACCATCGCCGACATGGTTCTGGCCTGCCTGGGGAAACAGGTCAACCACCCCTATTACCCGACATGACACAGCATGTCTTCTATGGAGTGGGAATGGCTTTGCTTGTCAGCCCCGTCGGCTGTTCGAGTGATGTGGTCAGGGGAGACCCATCCAGTGGTCCCCTTGAGCCAACATCTGCTCTTTCCAGGCGTTGTAGCAGGGCACGGGCCCTGTGAGGTCCCCTGGCCTCGAGCAAGACAGCGAGGACCAAGTGGTTGGCAACCTACTGCCTGACCTTAGCTTAATAGATCAGGCATGTCACAAACTTTTGGCTTCAAAGTAGAGTAAAATTCTTCACATGGACAGTGAGTCTGCTCACCCCATCTATGCTTTACCCTGGCTGTGAGCTGGAGGGACACTGGGGCGGTTGGCGCATCTATGGGGTGTAAGATCGGGCAGCTCAAATACCACCGGCTGCACCAGCCCCTAATTCCGGCACTTCCATCAGACGCAGATGTTGCTTTTGTTCACCTAATGACACACACTGATTTTTGACATGGGCGGATGGGCCGCCTCCCAAATTCAACTCGGAAAAGGTGCCCTGTATCGTACAGGGTTCGTAAATAGCTGGGTCATCTGCCTGATGGTCTCTTCTGGGAGGGAGAGAGCTGAGACAAAGGGCTGGAGTGGATTCTGCTGGGGAGAGAGGTCTCTGCCTGCCCCGGGGTATCAGAAGCCCTCAACGGGGTGGGAGAGGAGAAGAGAAGATGCCTTGCCTGGGGGCAAAGCACAGGGAGAATGGCTTGATGTATTTGTGTGGAAAAGCAACAAACCTGGAGAAAGCTGACTCACCTGGCTGGAAAGGAAAGCTCCTGCCCTTTTTTCCCCTCTGGCTGCTTGCTGAGATCCTGTGGGCATGTTGGATACAATGCAGGACTATGCTCAGGGAAGGAGAGGATCAGGAAGCTGCAGCAATGGAGAGCATGAAAGAGGAAAAAAGAGTATGAAAGAAGGGAGGGAAGGAAATCCCAGGTTTAAAAGAGAAGGAATATTGCAAGGACAGAGAGAAACTCGTTAAAAACCCAGCACTGAACTGAGGAACACCAAGGGGAGGAACACTGAGCCCTGCAGAAGATGGAAACCAAAGGAAGTTACAAAGTGCATATATCAAAGATGTGGAAATGGTGTGATCTGGTATTTTAACGTAAAGTTTAATGTCAAAATTCTTTAAAAAATAAAAAAAGATCCTGCTATATACTTTTCAGCTCCCTCATTCCCTAGCTTCTCAGGGAATGGCTAAGCCTGGCTTCTGTATTGCATTGCACATAACCCCCATACTGACTCATAGTGCCCCAGCAAGTCTGCACAAGGCACCCTCCTGGGCCTCTGAAGGCAGGTGGCTTTCACCACTATAGCCATCGGCACAGACGCCAGGATTTGGCTTCCTTGTGTTAGGGAGAGGCAACCTGGGCCAGGGAAGTTATGTGGTGAGGAGCCAGCAGGCATCCAAGGCAGCACTGGAAAAGGCACATTGCAAAATATTCAACTAAACCCCAAACCAACCAAACGAAAAAGCCCAGCTTTCACAGCTCTTTGAAATAATTATTTCACTAGAAGAAAAACCACTTGCTGCAGCCATTGCAAGAGTAATTTAAAACAAGCAAAGCAGATGAACTAGTGAAGCTCTGTTTTCTGTGGCTCAGTTCTCTGGTGGCTAAGGAGGGGGAGCTCCGATGGCAGATTTTCCTGCAGGTATCAGTGTCCCACCATCTTGTGTGTGAGAAGTGCTGAACTCACTTCCTGCATTTAGAGTGCCTTTAAGATCTGAAGTCAGAGCACTTAAAAGCTGCTCAACTGCATAACTTAATAAAATATGTAGGACTTTAGATTGGTGGTGATTTCTACCTCTGCCAAATTCAGCTGAAATTTGCCAGCAAGTTCAAGAGTCAGTGGAACATATTGTTCTTGCATAAACTTTGTTCCATAGGAAACAAGGTCAAAATAAAAAAGGTGCAAGTCAAAGCCTGATCATTTTACAGAAATGTAACACTTGACCATTCCTGAAAAAGGAGCTTACTCATGAGCATTTTTAAACCCAGATGCCAGCACATGCTGCACTAAGGCAAGTTCAGCTCACAGAGCAGAGCTTTCGGGGGCAGAGCGAGGGGGATCTCCTCTCTGCTTGGGGGAGACAGGAGTCAACGCACAGGCACAGGGCAGGCTTGGAAAGCCATTGTTAGCTGCCTCAGATAGATAAACCTTTACAGAATGCCCCTCTCCTCTAAGAAAGTGTTCCCACTGGCAAATGTATTGCTATACAAAAAGATTTGCGACATGTAACTTCTCCCAATACCAGTTCTTCTGACAACGCTTAAGAATAAAAGCCAGCCCATTTTGTTAGCAATCTCTGTATACGTATTTAGCAACTTTAGCCAGTGACTCCAAAGTCCTCTTCAGTAATGGTCCTGGGCCAGATGGTTCACAGTCACACATCATAAATTCCTTCCTGCTATTTCCATCTTGTATTTACCCAGCTCATTGTGTAACAGCTACTGGCGTTGAAGGCTTCCTTTTTCAGAAACATCTGTGGTTTTGATAAGTCTTTGTAGGTATGGAAAAGTCTGAAGTCCTTCAGCTCCAGTTCTCGGAGCAGACTGTACCAGTACCGCACCACAGTGCTGTCGCTGCCACTGACTTCAAATCCAGGCCAGTGGATGTGCACCTCAAAGACCAGCTGTCCTATCTGCTCAACAACATCTTCCAGAATCAGGTTTTCCAAAATTTTCCACTCAGCACTCTCCACATCTGCCTTGAGGACATCAATCTGCAACAAAAACACAATTACTGCATGAAAACAACTGGCTTTGCAATTACTATCAATAACATCTGAGGCCAGGCTTTTCCATATTATAATATACATAATTGCTCTTATGTACAGTTGCTTTTGTGTTTGTTTGTTTGTTTGTTTAAAAAAGACTCTCAGAACATGTTAGGGCTAACACAGACAGTATGTGAAGTTTCACCCTTGCCTGTTCACAGCCCTTCTCCTTTGGTCTCCAACTCTTGGGCTGAAATTCTTTGAACTCTGACGTGTCTGATGCAGCTGATCCTGCAACCAAAAAGTGTGTTACTGTTTCTTCACAAATCTAGTGGCATCAAAGTTATGCAGAAAACAAAAAAACACCTCACTAAACAAAGACACAAATGCATTACTGTTCCTTATTTTTCCATCACAAAATCCTTTGACAGAACAGAACACTGATTAAAAAAGTGATTACTTGCACCACAGTAGGGTGCATCTTCATGTGCCAGATGCTACATGCACAAAAGGATGGTTTCCGGCCCAGGGACCTGCCAGTGCAGCCCATCAGGAGGCAACAGCTGCACCCAGCACACAAGGGCAGGGGAAGGCCAAGGTGAAATGGATACTGGAAGCAGCACAGGTCACAAGCTGCCCACTGCCAAGCTACTGCCTGAGGCTTTTGCAGGCATCACTGCTCACACTGAGTTAGCAGGAGGAATTCAGAGGAAAAATGCAATGACTGGGCAGAGTTTTATGGGCACCTCTTCCAAAGAATAAGGGATCATAGGAAAGAAGGCGTGAAGGTGTTTGAGGGGAAACTACAACTAATAAGCAATCACCTTATTTTAATTTTAGCTCATTATTTATTTTTGTAGATAGGTATTCATAAAACCAACTCACAGCCAAATGCAACTAAAGGTTGACTTTGTTTTAGGATTAGCTGGGGGAGGGAAGTTGTATGTTTTAATAAAAAAAAAGAGCATTTCATCAAAATTTCACATCTGATAAAACACGACGCCCCGCATTTGAGCACACAAACTGCAGAGTTCAAGGGCACTTGTTTCCTAAAGCAGTTCAGGGGAAACTCCCATGAGATCGTGGTTTTCCTGAGCTGGTTCCACCCGAGCTGCTGCTCTTGCCCATCTGCTCATGCTCAAGATGCGTTTGAAGTGAAAACTGAAGACTTTATTTAGAACCAAGAACAGTAAAAAAGAAAAAAACCTAAAAACCTGCAGAAATATTGCAGCACATCAGCAGGCAGAAATATCAGCAGGCAGGCCCCATTATATTTGATGAACTGCCTTTAGTGAGCTGAGTGCCTTTAGTGAGTCTACATTAGGCAGACTCTGAAGAGCCTGAATTTGAAGGCACAGTAATATAGCTGTAAACAGATACACCAAATTATAACATTAAAGGTTTCAAAAGGCCACAGTCTGTTGTACTTCTTTGGGGGAACTACCAAGGGACAAGAAGTCAGAACTTGGTCTCATTACGGGGTGGCCTTGCCAAATCTAAAAATAGTCATAGCTAGCTGCTTATGCCAGGTAAGTCCTGTCTATCTCACGCTACAGACCCTCACCAGCAGAGTTTGCCCTAATCCACATGGCTACACTGGAAAAAGCACCTGCGCAGCTAGAGAAGAGAAATTTGGGTTGGTGGCATACAAGCATTGCCAAGGCAATTATTTTCCTAAGCCACATGATCACAGGGTACCTCACTGGTAGAAGGCCAGCCAGCAATGCCTCTGCTGTGCAGGCCAGGCCGTGACGCATGCGCTCCCTCTCCCCAGGGCTTCAGGGCATGTTTCACACTCAAGAAGTATCAAACAGCGCTGGGACTGCCAGCAGTTCCTCTCTGGTATAAGGAGAGCTCTGCTTAGCAGCAGCTGCAGCCAGGAGCGGGGCCGTGGCAGGGTTAGGGTGAGATGAGCTGCCAGAACTGTGCGAGGAGGCTCTCGCGGCTCCCTCTTTCCCTGGGCGTTGGCTAAAGGAAGTGTTGTTTCTTCCTCAGTTTCACCCAAGAATGCATGTAAACACCCTTCAATAGCTTAAAGTCTAGGGAACAGGTCCAAGGCTGTAAATAACTTGACTTTCTGCTTGCGTAGGTATGTGCAGCTGAGAGAGAAGGAAGGCTGCCTTGCACAGCAGTCCTGCCATGCTGCTCCTCGTCTCTTACCTGAGGTGACCAAAACTGCACTGCCAAAAGACACCAAATAAGAACTTCTAAGAGACAATTAACTGCAAAACCCATTCCATAGTGCTATGACCTTTAAGCACTAAATTGTTTTGGTCAGTAATGGGAACAAAGAAGCAAGGTGACCCACTGCATCAGGAGTCTCAGTCTGTGTCAGAGCCACCCTTACGAGCGACAGGCAGGTGGTGGGGCTGCACATGAACCCTAACCCTAAACCCACACAGCACAAAGTTAATTAATTACAGTAACTGCCTGGGCTTCCTACATTGCCACAGGGGCTGTCACTTCATAGCAAAGGTTCTTCCAGTCTGCCTGCACCTGTAGTGCATGTGTTGAGCACATCTGGATGCCCAGAGCTCTGCCTGGACTTTTAGTACAGGTGTCAAGCACATCTGGCTGTCCAAAGCTCTGCAGGCTGCACTGCTCTATTAACCTGTGGGATAGACCGAGCCAGCAGCATTGGCAGCAGAAGGAAGAGGAGAGACACTGAGACAAAAAGTGCAGAGGGTGAAGAGGCTGGGACCAGATGCTGATGGAAGAGTTATTCTTAGACTGGGAGTTGGGTGAAACTCGGATAGATTGGGCAAAAGGAGTGTGACTGAGAGCTTGGGCAGAGAACGAACAGGCAGGGCTGGAGGAAGTAGAGGAAGCTGTAATAGGGAGCTATGTGCAAAGCACAGTAGCAGCAAAACATTTTGGCACCTACAGTGCTCTCCCCCCTCAGTGCCCCCTTGGCCCTGAGGCTCAGCTCAATGGCAGTCAAGAATTGGTAGTGAGAGCTCTGTGCTCAATTTTTAAGGGGCTGTTCTTGATCCCAACGGAGTAAGGCTGGGACACTGCATGGCTACTCCTGCCTCCTACTATGACTGGGAGCCACACCATGGGCAGGATAATGCTGCTACCAGTGGGAAAACAGAGATTATTAGAGACAAACAGGGTGAATCATTAGAAGGGGATTGCCTAGAAGGGTAGGACCAAGATCTGTACAAGGCAGCTGCTCTGGAGGGGTTGGTGCTACCCTAGCTTCTGATGGGATTCCTACACGACATTGGGTGCTAACCTAAAAGCCAGACTGTTCACAGGTGGCCACTAACTTTTACCTTCCCTTGTTGTTTGGGTGGTTGACTTGAGGCACCAGGGGTCTGAGCTAGTGATGTGCAGATGGCTCACAGCTGCACCAGATCTCCCCGGGGAGCTGTGCTTTGGAGCAAGGAAAGGACAGTATGCCGACAGGAACGGGATGGCAAGAATCAGTGGATGTTAACTGCTTGCTGTTTCTGGTCTCTGTCTGTAAAACAGGGATATAACCATTAAGTACCCTCTGCAGGGTGCATGGATTGTGACTGTGAAGTGCTGTGACACTTTAGTGGGACAAGCTGTAAAACAGCTGAGGAGGAAACAAAACACTGTTTTCAGAGCAGGACTTGGAGAGTGGGACTTGAATAAGGTCCATGGTCACACACTGAATAGTAACAAGCCAAACTCCTCTGTATCTGCTCATTAAGGCAGCATTGTGCCTCCTCCGCACTGAACGAGGCGGGGGGCCAGTGGAAAATGACTGTGGGATTATGGAATTAAAGCATGTATTGCAACACAGCTACATGGGGAGGGGAGATGAAGGTTGCACAGACAACCTTAGCTCTGGTATTTCCTAACTTGACTCTGCAACAAAGAGCCTGTCAGTCTCTCCGTAGGTGGGTCAGTGCAATAGTTTAGTATAGCGGTCCTTTGGGTTCAAGAACAGGCTGAATGTAAATGAAGTTGCTCATGAAACCTCAGCTGAAAACTGCTTCATGGTTGAGCTCATTTTTACACGCTTTATACATTTAAATAGTTTATTTTTCAGATAGCAACTCACAGCTGCACCTGTAACATAACTGTGCAGGTAGTTTTGATTCCACCTGGATATAATTGTCACAGGACTGTGCTGCTGGGCTTTAGAAACCACAGATTTTTATCTTTGTGAGATTTTTGTAACTTTAAAAGGAGAGACAAATTATTTGAAACATTTTGGTGGGGAAGGGAAAGAAATGCTTCTAGGCTTTTGCGCTTGTTTTCCCATCAATCTTGCTTTATGGTTACAGTCTGAGGTCTCTTTCTCATGGTGATGTTTCCAGGTATCATCTTCCAGGTTTGTTTGTTTTTTCCCTTGTGACGTTAACAGCTTTGGAGCTGCATTGGCTGAACAGCAGGTAGTTTGCACACTCCAGGCTGTATTTGCAAAACTGATCTGAAAAGTGTCTGTTAACCAATGTTTCTGTAGGATAGAACAAGTTGCCACAATTACTGTTTAAACACATACTGAAAAGAAATACAATACCAGCAGGAGTGTGCTGAATACACAAATCAGAAGCTCTTCATTGCTTTTAGTGTTCTGAATTGTTCAGAGACCAAGAGGAAGGTATCAGTCTCTATCTGTGACTGCCTTCAAGATAAAGTGGCCATCTCATCCCAGACTCTCCATTTTATGCTATGGATGAGGTAAAATAAATGATGGAACAGCTTCATGTCAGAGTATCTGAGTGAATAACAAGCATCCTGCTAACACTGAATGTGAGCTTTGTGAAGATTAGACTTCTTAGGGGGGTATTTACCCTGACTGATAAGAAATGTACTACCACCTTTCAGATGCTTTGATTCAAAGTGCCAGTTAAAGGATTAGCAGAAAAATTCATAAATTCAGAGCTCTAATTCATCTGGCAACACAGCTGGACTCTGCTGCCACGAGTAAATCCTGGAGGGCACTCCCAAAAGAGTGCAAACATCCACAGTACCTTAAGGTAAAAGATGGCAGTTGACAGCCCACTGATTTTGAGCACTGAGAGACTAAGACTGATTCCTGTTATCTTCCACAAATGTTATTTCTGAGATAAAGAGGTTTGCTTGGCATTTTCTGACAAAAACTCCTTTGGCATATTGGACAGAACCCATCTAGTAGCAAACTGCAGGGCATTAAAGAAAGGAAAATATCTCACAGAGAACAATCATCTAATACAGAAGAGAAAATACTGAGAGTCTTCTGTCACTACATGCCAGTCTAAGCATGGGGCAGCCTTGCCATGAATCTTTGAATTTTGGATGCAAAACCTTTGACCCCCAGAACAAATTTTAATACTGTCCATTTGTTAGTCTGGATAGGGAAGAGAATCCTGGGCAGCCATTTCCAAAGGGTAACATCGACCTAGCGAAGCCTCTAGAGTCAGCATGGAAGTCACTGCTTGCATTCGCTGTCAGAAGGAGATTATGTTAGGCTAACAGCCTTTGGGGGCATATTCCCTTTGCCTGTGCTCGCCTTCCTTTCCCACCTTTATCAGCCAAAGGTAGATATCAGACCCCATAGGGATGAGCTCTATCCCCCTGAGGTATGAGATCTAGTCTCCCAGATTATGGTAGCAAATGGTGATCTCTGTAGCTGATAGCTGCTTTGGCTCTGAAGCTGGATAGCTTGTAGAGGCATGTTCCTTGAAGTCCTAATCTCTTGTTTCAAGCTGTTTCCGTTCAGGACTGAACTACAGAGCTAGTGTCAAAGCTATCACATATTAACTTGCTAAAGAAAATGAAAAAACTATTGACAACAAAGCAAACTAAAGAAAGACCACAGAAGCTTTAAGACATTCATAATTAAGAAAAGCCCTTTAGCAGTAAAGGATATGAAACTGCATAAAGATGACCTCCAACTCCGTCTCAAATACCTCAGAAAACAGACCTCTGTTCTTCTCTGAGCTCGCTTTTCCTTACACAGAAGTCCCAGTAGGAGACATAACCCCATCGGGATCACACATCTTCTGGACAGAGCTGTCCTGTCCCCAGGATCTCCCATGCGAGAGGATGCCTCATTCGCCTGGGACAAGGGGCAGCTCTCATGGATCAGGACAGTCCCTAAAGATGCCAAGAGCCTGCCTTTTTGAAACCATCTGCCATAGCTGACTTAAGTGCTAGAAAGAAGTGAAGAGAATTAAAGGCTAGGAAATAGAAACAATGGCCTTTTACTAGTAAAACAGTCTCACAGGCAGATGACAAATTTCAGGGGCAGGAAATATGCTTTATCTATGCTCTCACAAGCTGTATGGTTTATAATGCAATGTAAATAATCATTGAAGATCTTAAAGGGATACATCAACTTATGAATCATAGGAGTGATTACAAAATATTTTCTCCGTTTCTGTTCCAAATAAAACCTGACTGCAAAAACTGAGCAATTAGAATTAACCAGGTTATCACAGAAAAGTAAAAAAGGTGGATTTTTTGTTTTCTCAGTGTTTAGCTCCCCTGAAAAAAATACTGCAGCACTGTACCAGCTGCACTCTAAAAACAAAAAGCCCTTTCCTCATGCACAACACAGCATACAGAACAGCTGGAAAAGAATGTGTTTTAGTTAGTGAAGGTTAACATGTACTGTACGGATGCTCATTTCTTCTTTTTAGGGTAATGAGTTGTTATGACTGTGCATCGTTTCCTACAGCAGAGACCAGAGTTCTGTTTGCCTTGATCATTTTTGAGATATCAGGGTTAATGGGAATTTCAGGCTATGCAATGCCCTGTGGGCACCATTTAAAGCTCCCTGTGGAGACAAGTCAATTGAGAGTGAGTAGCTGGAGGAAGCAATTTAGCTGTATTACTTCCAGCACTAACTCAGCATGTGGAAGCAGCAGCCAGGAAAGGCAAAAATGGCAAACATGTTGCAGGTCAATCAGCCAGCATCCCTTCCTTTCTGCGCGAGCAGCTCTTCAGTGTAAGCCAGGGGCAGGAGATTTGGTTATGACTTTAAAGCAGAGAAGTAGAGCTCAGAATCACAGGGTCCTTCTGAAGCACAGTGCTGGACTACAGATTTTATCAGAAAAGAGGCTGTAAGACATTAAGCCTGTGCTCTGCCTCCATGATACCAAGTTACCATTTTCATATCAGCTGCAGAACAAAATGAACTCTGCCCTTTGATGCATCTGTTTTTCCTCTCCCCACTCCACTAAGTACAATTCTGTATTTTCTCCAGATGAAACTCTAGAAAAACCTGTTTAATCCATATTTTGGTAGCAAACAACTTTGCAGGTAATGAGCTGGTTCTTGAGTGGCCTTTTTTTTTTGAACTTAGCTTCTCTCTTTTCCGTTCTGCAATCTTTCAGCATGATACTCCTCTCACTTTCTTCCTTTGCCCTTTCTTTCAAAACGCAGCCCGTCCCTCTTTGCCAGCAGGCAACTGCTTGGATTTTAAGTCCCCTTTCATTCTGAGCTGAGGCTGTAATCAATGGCAGGCAGGACAGCCCGTAGCCTAGTAGCAAACTGCAGTCCCAACAGCTTGCGAGTGCCTCTCTCCCCATGTTCCCTGTAATCAGTGGGAGTGGGAACCACCTCAGTGCTCTCTGAGCCATCCACTGGGGAAATAGGGACTGCGGTGGTCATGGTCAGAGCAATCTGGATATTGAAATCAGGAGAATAATCAGTCACTACAACCAGTGGTATCCAGCCTATGGCTCTCACCCAGCTCCAGAGTAGCACTTCTCTTTTAAATTACCTCCCTTCCTTCCCACACACATCTACACCCCCCTCCATGCTGGTCTTCAAAATAACTGGGGCAAACATGTCATTTGAGATTATCAGCTCCTGAAGTGTCAGAACAGGCATGTTTTCAAGTATCTGCTTAAGGTATTAAAACTATAAAGCTAGTTTCTGTAGTTTGGTGCTTACATGATTTTTGGTCTTTTTCACAGTAAAAGGCAACTATCCTGTCAAAGTCACTCATACAACATACATATCACTGAATCACAAATCTGTAGTGAGCGAGAACAAGTTTTGCTACTCTGTTCTTATTATGGATCCTCCACAGCCTTGGTAGTGATAGAGAAGTCTTTTTTTCTTCCAGTTTCAGTGATGTGCTGCCATGAAAGTGTTACAAAACAGGGAGAGGGTATTAACAGTCTTCTTACACTTACTGCATAAGCTAAAATCCACCTGGTGAAAGTGCCTCAAAATTATATGAAGAAAACTTATCTAACCTCCTCTGATGGCCAATTGTCAACATAGTAACAGCTTGCCAAAAGCAATAATGGTCCCAGACAGACAAATGCAACTGAAAAGCCCCTCAGTGAAAGCAGAAGCCATTAATCATGTCAGCGAGGGATAAGTGTTCAGGATCACTGGGAACACTTTACCCGTTCAGCCTCACTTAGGGACCACGCACAGAGCGAACCCATGCTGGCATCCCAAGTGACTCACTCCCACGGTCACAGAGCCCCGGCTTACGGGAGACCTGGCACTTTTATTCTCCACTTCTTCTGTCAGTCTTTGATGCTGAGACATTTTCCACATACCCTTCATCTGGGAGCAATTTCTATTTGAAGACTTACTAGGAAAAAAAGAAACTCCCACAGCCCAGCCCTGTTAAGTCATGTCAGTTACTCCAGTGGACAGGCAGAGGAGGCCTTTTAGCCAGCAGGAATTTTTTTCCAATGTCACTTTACCAGAGGACAAAATAATCTTTGGACAAACAACTGCCACCTGCTTTGGGAGATCAGCATAGCAGCATGGCCTTAAATTTTTTCTCCTTGTCTGCATTTGATCAGGAAGCTGCCATGTTTCACCTGTGGCCATCCTGTCATTATGCACACTTTTCTTTACTGTGAGATTCGTTCTTGGCATGCTCCCACCTTAACTCACACTGGGCACTGAACCAGAAGGCAGCTCTCTTATAATCATCTTCTGGACATAAATTACACATGCCCCAAAGCCTGAATTGATTTTTGGATAGGTTTGATGGGTTTAGCTAGCATTAAGCTACAATGATCTTAAAGCTAGACCTATTGTGCTTAACATCTTGCTTAGCCTTGCTACCTAGGAAGACCAAAGCTCCCATATAATGGTTCAGAGAACACGATCTACAAACCCTTAACATGGAGCATGCCATCACTATAAGCAGACAGTGCTGAGGGCAAGGACCTGGGTTAGCCCTGCCACTCCCCCAAATCCTGAGCATCTAAGGTCTTGGCCCCCAGTCTCTTTAAACTGAGAGCAGTCTCCAGAGTAGCCAACACACAACTCACCTCTAGCGGCAGCAGTGCTCAAACTGGCCCCTTCTCAGAGAAAATGGGGTGAAGAGCCACTGTGATGACATGGGGGCTCTTCAACACACTGCTCAAACAGTGACCTCCTCATCAGTGTCAAGAGTCCACAAGTGTGGATGCCTGCTCAGAAACACCATGCCCCAGCTCTCATTTGCACAATGCTCTGATAAGAGTATAGTTTTTCGGTTTGCACAGCTCTTCTGTTGTACAGAAGAGCAAAATAACATCACCTCCCCAGCTCCCTCAATGTGATGGTTAGATTGCCGAAGTGGGAGAACTCTCACAAGGGAGCTCTAGAAACTCAGATCTTAAATTATTTACCAGCCCGATTAACAGCAAGAGTTTTGCCCAACGAAGCTAGTGCTGCATACACAGACTTTTTAAAAATTGTAATTATTCCACTAGCGGCAAAAAAAAACAGATTGGAAGAGCAATAATTCTGTGCGCAGCCTGGCTGAGTACACAAGGCCTTTTGCAAAGAGCGCATTCAGCCATCTAATCTCATGGGAGAATGTTCCACTGTCTCATCTCCGTAAAGGGGAAAAATCCTTTCGTTTCTGTTCTTTTGATGTTTTATGCCAGGCTCTGCTGGATGCCTGTGGGAACGGATGTTTACTCAAAAGAATAAATGCTGTACACTGGACCCTCGAGTCCCTTCATTAAAGTGGAACAAACACTTGTAGTTTGTTTATGCTGCTCTAGCATTAAGCAAGGGCAGAGAAACCCAGCTCCGTGTTAGCAAAATGTAATGTTATCTGTTTCTTACTAGAGGTGAAAGCCAACAGCAGACAAATGCATTAGAAATGCGAAGAAGGGGCTGAGACAAGAGCAGTCAGCATGGGAGGTTTTCAATAGAAAGCAAATAGTTAAGCAGTAATTCATCCTAAAAAGCATTTGAAGTCTTCTACACTTCCACTAACAAGCATTAGGAACCCGAGGCTGAACACAGTGTAAGCTGTATGGAGGAACTTACAGCTTGTGCTTCTCAACCCATCTGCCACTATGTTACTTCCCACCCTCAGCAGCTTGACTGGAGGTCTGGGAAAAGCCACCTGGAGCCACCCCTGCAGCCTGCACCCTTGCAGGGCTGTGTCCTCCTCACGCACAATTCACCAAAAGGCAAAAACTGCCAAAAGGAAGCAAGACCTGTGAGTGTGTTCATGTGTGGAAAGGAGGAGAAAGGGCTCAGACTGTTGTAAAACAGTTGTGCATAACACACAGCATTTCAGTTGCAAAACCCTCTGTTGTCATTTACTAATATAGTGCCCACAGGTGGCTGCAAAATATAAGTAACTGAAGAGAGGGCTCAAAGTCCCACCTGCAAAAAATGTTTAGCACACCTAAAAGAACTTCTATTATAGGACAGTAACATGTATAACTGAGTAGTTCTAATTAAATCTAATGGAGGACCTGGTTCTCATCTGCACTAGCCAGAGCACTAAAGTCCTTTAAGACTGAACCCTTCATGGGATTAGTTTCACTCTGTTTCTGGTCCAAGGTGCCAACCTGCTCCTCTTCTGCTCCTGTAGTCACTGTTTGTCTGCTCAATCTTGCTGTTTGCTCACAATGAGGGCGGGAAGAAGGCAGCACATTCCTGAAAATGTGCGGAGCAGAACAAGGAGCATCCTGAAGAGCCTACCTCTGCTTGCAAGAATCTCAGATTTCATCTCGGGTGGGCAAAAGGGAGGGGAAAAGGAGAGCTACTGTGGCTTTGATCTCTGGATTTCAGATTTTTGAGAACAGGAGGGATACCTTAAATTGCCATCAGAATAAAAAAACGACAGCAGAAAGAATCCAGATGCTAAGATGAAAGTACTCAGACAAGAGATGTCCAATCCTAACGAAAAGAAGTTGTAAACTGGAAAAGGGGAAACAGGCTCATTGTTGACTACTAGGAGAAACTGGAGACAAATGTGAAAAAAATAAGACACATCTACATTTTTTTAAAGAGCTTCTAAGTGCTCTGGAAAGGAAATTTCTCTAAAGAACTTGTTAAAGTCAATTAGTCCCTAGAAATTGTCAGAAAGATGGGTGGTGGAGAAAGAAGCTGTTCCCTATGGAAAAGAGGTTGCTCTTGATTCTTACAAAGTTAATGTAATGTAATGGACTACCATTTTGAGCAGATATTCAACACCTTGGCTGAATTAAAACTTTACATGCTCATGTTACCGCACTTAAGTCAGTGTTAACAGAGCAAAGCAAGCTAGTTGAGGAGCATGAATACAGGCCTGAACTCAGCAGGTGCCCTGCATCTTGCATCTGGTATCATATTGTCTCTGTGTGAAGAGGTTCCTGAGACTCCTGCTGAATCCAAATTTCAGTGAGAAACGGGAACCAGGACCAACTGGCTTTTTACAGAAGCAACATACCAATGATGACTCCGAGGTGCTGCAGTGAGTGCAGTGACTCCTCTGAATACAACTGTTTCACACTGAAATCATGGTATGCTGGTGTTGAAAAGATGGTGGAATGGTTTATTAGTGCATTGAATTGTGCCAGGAATTGAATGCAGCTTGTACAGTCCTCTAGTAAAGCTAGAGGGAAAAAAGATTTTGAATACCTAATTTTTCTAAAGGGTTTTCCTTAATAACAACAAAAAAGGCAACAAAAAAGAAAACAAAAACCTAAAAAACCTTCTTTTTTCTCATTTTTAGCAAATAAAAATATGTTTTGATAGTTATTTTTGTTCTGTTTCAACAGTGAAATATTTTCATTACAATTCAGGCACTGAACTAGCCCTTTTCCTAGAGGAAGAAAAGGCTATGGATTGCACTACATCCAGCCAACATTATCATTAAAAGGTCTTCACTGCATGCCTGATAATTGCATACTAAACAGCATCTTCAGGTTGCTCCCTAGTAACCCCACTATTCTTAACAATATCTTGAGAATCGCTCCTGGTGAAGAAGGAGGAGGGAATTTAAAGAAGGCAAAAGGAAATGGAAGGGACCAAGAGAAAACCTTGCAAAGAAACGTGCATGATGCAATTCCTGCATATGATACAGACAGCGGGAGAGGTGGTGAGCAGTAAATCAACGTTGAAAGATTTTTGCTTCCAGAAACATGAGATTGTCAAGCCCACTTCTGCTTGCAGCCAAAATCTTCAGTCTAGTTATCATTAAAATACTGTATGCAGCAACAGCTTCAGCTGACTAAGCACATACTGAGCAATTCCCCCCTGGATTTCATTATCACTAAAATTAAAAATATATATATATCCAGGAAAGAAACACTGGAGCCTGTAGTTTACTTGGGAGCAACCATTACAAGTTTATAGAGGTATAATTTCCAACTGCAACCAGAAACATCTGCACTTCCACTTAATTTTCAGCAACTGGAGTAAAACCCGCTAACTCATTGACAGAGCTGCACGTGGAAGGCTCACACACGGTAACAATTATTGCTCAAATTTCAGCTCTGGTGTAACTCCAAAGAAATCAGTCATATTACACGGAGAATGAATTTGGCCCAGCATGTACAAACATAACCTCAAAGGGACTGAATGTGTGTTACGGGCAGTAAGTCTTGCACGAACTCATAAATCAAATTATCAAGCTAGAGGCAGATGTGTATTGTTGAATAACATGCCTTCCTGTGCTTTTGAGTTTTTGCTTTAATGGGATGACTTAAAAAAATATTAGCTTTACGTTTTCTAGCTAGCTTGCCTGATGTTATCTCTGGCACTCTCCCTTTCAGCACAATCAGCATGGAAATCAGGCATGTGAGACAAGTTTGCAGAACAGAGCGGAAGTGCACTGCAGCGCACTTAGCTCCTCGGGAGTATATCTGTTTACATGTAAAATTGACAACAAGCCCCTTACAGGCTGAGAACACTCAAAGGCTGCTGGCTGTGGCATCTACAAAGGAAAAACTGCCACCGGATCAAACATTTCAGACAGATGCTGAGTGCAGAGCCAAGTTTGGAGTCACCACCACTGCTCCCTGCATCCTTCAGCTTTGTTCTGTGTGTGCCTTGAGGTTGCCCTGCCCCTGCCCAGGAGGCCTCCTCCTATATCCATTCATATCTTTCTGGTCCCACACAAACAAACAGGGCTGTAGCTGGAGGATGCTGAAACAAATTAAAATATATCATTTTTAAGGGTGCACTCCCTCCTCCTTCCTCAAGCCAGTCACAGGGCCCCTTTCCTGTGCCCAATGCATGTGCTCCCATTGCAGACTGCGTCTGCACAGAGACAGCCCCCCCAAAACCACTGACACCGCTCTCGCCTGTGCTGGAACAGCAGCGCACATTAGCAAGTCCCCACGTCTTACCCCTTCTCAGGTCTTTCTGGATCTGTTACACATGCACATATCACCAGTGTGGCTCAGGTCACATCTGCTTGTGTTCTCCCACTACTTGTTAACAAAACAAAAGGCCAAATACACACATGCTGTGCATCACTACAACCAACACACGCTGTTCATAGCAGTGAAAGACTGTGACTCTCAACAACTACCAACCTGTAGTAAATATGAAACTGCAAGGCACTTTCTTAATTAAAAGTGATCCCAAATGTCCAGTCTGAGAGCTGTTGAAATAATTCTCTGCCAGGAAACTGAGCTAGAAAAGTAAGAACCAAGTATTAGTTCTCTGGGTGTTCCAATAATTTCATATGGCTCTTCTGAGAGGGGAAATGCTTCTTGTAGGTCCAGGGAATTTGTTTCTCATTGCGCTCTCCAATAATGGAATTTTATTAGATCTCAGCAGTACTGCTTTTGATGACATTCTGAAATGTCATTATTTAAGAAAAAGTCTCACTTTGCCAAGTAAAAAGCACATAAACCTTCACTTTTTAAAATCATATATTCACCCCCTTCCCAGAAATGGTATTTAGCAATTAGAGAGCTGAAATATAAAATTACTGAAGTGTTACTGACAATCTTTTGTCACCCTTCCCCTGCTTTAAAAATATGCTCTAAAAAATAAACACCCCCCCCCACCACTGTAATCGCTTACACGTGTAAAGATATTCACCAGATGAGAGCAGCACTGTGTTACGCTGTGACACTGCCGAAGAGCAGCCAGTGCAGCAGGACGGACATTTGTCTTGCTGGTGACAGCTCTCAGCCAGAGCAAGGCTGGCCCCTGCTTGCTACAGGCCAAAGGAGGCCAGGCAAAGACTGAGAGTATTGTGCCCATCCCCAAATTGCAGAAAGCCCCGGGGGAATGCTCTGCCCAGGCAGGGGCAAAGTTTCGAAACGGATTGTCATCACTGAAGGTGCTCAGAGAGAAGACTAGGAAGACTGGATCGATGGGCAGCCGCCAGACTCGGCTGATCTCTGCCTCTGTGATACTGGGGCAAGTCACTCAAGGTGGGATGTATCTCACCCAGCCTCTGACATCGAAATCCAAACCAGCTGTCCAAATTCCCTTTATAGACCAGCAGGAGGAACAGGAACTTCTAAAGGGCAATCTGAGATGTGCAATTCACATCATCTGGCCTGTTTTAAATAGCTACCCTTAGATAAAATGAACTGTGCCCAAAAGGTTTCCCTTTTTTTCCCCTTCAGTTTACAAGGTCTTTGACAGCTATCTCAAATGTAGATATGTAAGTTAATTGAGATTAGTCCCACAATTCTCCATCTCCTGGCAGGTCATTTATTTAGACTAAAAGCTCTTACAGTTATGGAATTATGTCTGCCTGATGCAAAGGGTCTGGTGCTAATATGGGACTTTACTGTGCAGACTTACTCCTACTATAAATAGGCCAGGACTATTTACGCTTTAAAGAATCAGTGCTTTGGGACAATAACCCCTTCTGGTGTGCCATGCAGAAAACGGTGTAATTAATAGAGACAGTCTGATGTGTCCACATAAAAGCAAGTGGGATGATAAGTAGTAGCAGCGCAGACGTTTCCAGGGGAGGAAGGGGAGTAGGGTTGTCATTGCCTGAGCCCCAGCTGAGACCCCATCAGGAATTCTTGATACTGCTCTGATCATTCATGTAGCAGTTGCAAGAGGGGCAGTGAAACACTATTAAGATGTCAGGATTTGGAAATACAGGATCTCTCTTACCAGAGGAGACTTAGAGAGGTTAGTCTAATAACCCTACCAAACCAAAGGCTGTTCTTTATAAATATATCTGGATGGGAAAAAACAGTTGCAGAAAAAAAAGAGTCATTTAAGCCTAAAGACCATTGATAGCACAAGAAAACCTGTGCCTGAAAATAATGAGGCTAAAAATCAGATGAAGGGGGTTTTTTCCTTCTGGAATTGAGATTCTGAAAAAGCCCCAAATAAAGCAAAGAAAAAAATTACGCATTTTCAAGACAGAACTCCAAACGCTTACATAAGGATTTGTACAACACAGTGATCCAAGAGATCCAGTCTCATCTGGTGCTGCTGATGCTAAGCCAAATGCACACAATACAGATCTGACCTTGCACCTCCCACGCCAGTACACTGAACCAGGCTGTTCTCGGGCTGCAGCAGCAAAGGCCAAGGACACACCTGGGCTTGAGTCCTGAGCTTGGACTCCAACATCAGGACAGAGACTGATCTGCAAGCACTCATCAGCCAAAGCATAGGTACTCAGGACCTTCTGTGAGTTAAGATGGCAGCTGAGAATGGTTTATAAACACCACTGGCATCTAGATGTTGGACTTGAGAACAAAAGTCTCTTAGTGACTCACACTAACTAACCCCCAGCATCCCTGTACAACTGGTGAGTCTACCTTTGTGAAAAATAATCATTAAATGATATTGCCTAGGTCAGAAGCAGGGTCAAGAACTCACAGGACTGTTCTTGCCCCAGCAATACCTAGTTGCACACAGCAAGGAGGAATTGCTTGGATTTAATTGCTCTGAAACGCGAAGGTGAGCTTTTTTCCATCTTGAGAGTTAATTTTTAGTTTTACTAATCAAATCTTCATATACAACTAACAACTTATACAATTTCTGTCAGGATTTTAATTCATAATTATTTGCTTACTGCCAACACAGCTGATTTTAAACCAGAATGGTAAGTCAATTTTCTTTAATCTTTGCTCTTTCACACTAATCTTCACAAAACTAGAAGTACAGCATGAAATAGACTTTATAGCATCTGCTTTAGGAGATGAAGGCAAGTGATAAATTACTTGCCTAGGAGGAGATAAGGTTATTAATCAGCGTGGCTGCAGGGTGCACTGAGTATTAAATAACAGGTGAACAGGAGGAGGTTTTTGCTTTTTAAAGCTTAAATCTAAGCTTGTTCTATAAAATTAAGCTGACACCTGTTACTTGTGCAAGCAATTCTTCATGCAGAAATCAGTATAAATTACAGCCTTCAAATCAAAATCAGGACATAAAGACTGCTTTGCATTTCTTTTAATAACAAAAAGTGGGCCTGACACAATTTGGTCTTTTATGTGATTTGTTAAAGATGATTATTTGAATGGGAAGAGCTGAATGCAACTCTTTGCCATTCTCTGAAAGTTATGTCCACTGGCACTTCCTGGTTAAATGCAGATTTTACTTTACATTTTTAGATTCTCCTTTCTAGTTTAATTTGTTTTCCAAGAAAGCATCTCAGCCACTTACACAGTTCCATACTGCTGTCCTCTATCACCAAGGCATGCAACTTCCTGACTCATCGCACTTACCGATGGCATCACAAGAGGTTTGACCTACAGAGCTCCCAAAGGAGGAAAACTACTACTGAATTCAGAGTTTGCATGTGTGAACACGCATGATTTATTTGTGAATATACATTCAAGACAGAATGAACTCTCTCTTGCCTCTGCCACTCAGGGCCTCTCTGTCAAAAGCTTTTAATTTTGCTTTGTAGTACAACCTTTAGAATACATGCAGTAGGCAGGTTTGAATTTCAGGTTAAGTGTTATGGCTTTTTGGAGAGAGGTGTTATGCTGGAGCTTGGGGAGGGAGTTTACCTTTCAGTACAGACTTTCCCTGATATTTTACTGCATACTAAAATTTGAGCTGCACAGAATGTAGCAACCTACCAAGAAGGACATCAATACTATATACAAAGCAAATCTATACTGGGACTAGACAAATGGTTTATTTAGACAGCTGAATCAGCCCTATTGTAACAACTGCAATTCAGACTGATGTCCGCTTGCAAGAAGATGGAACCAGCTGCTTCCTGTGACTAGGCTAGAAGAGCACTGGAATATATATCTGACACTGTCTCCCACAAGTACTCTTGTATCTGAGTTAGGACATTACAATATGGATGAGTGGACAACCAGATGGGTAAAAAACTGGTTGGATGGTCAGGCTCAGCGGGTAGTGGTAGATGGGTCATATTCTACCTGGAGGCCAGTTAGAAGAGGAGTGTCACAGGGGTCTATACTAAGATTTGTCCTGTTTAATATCTTTATCAGTGGCCTGAAGGAGGTGATGGACTGCATTCTTGCCAAGTTTGCAGATGACACCAAACTGGTGAGGCTAGTCACTACACTCAAAGGCAGAGCTGCCATCCAAGGGGACCCAGACAGATTGGAGGAATGGGCTGACAGGAACCTGATGAAATTCAACAAGAACAAATGCCAAGTCCTGCACCAGAGGAGGAAGAATCCCCTGCAACGATATGGGCTGGGAACTGCCTGGCTGGGGAGCAGCTCTGCAGAAAAGGCCTTGGGGATCATGTTGCAAAGAAGGCCAACAGGACTTGAGGCTGTACTAGCAGAAAAACAGCCTGTAGATCAAGAGAAGTACTGAGCACTTGTGTGAGCACATCTAGATACTGTGTCCAGTTTTGGGCCCCCTAATACAAGACAGACAATGTTAAACGGAGGTGAGTTCAGCAGAGAGTCAACAAGATGGTCAGGAGCTGGAGCACCTGCCCTCTGTGGAAAGGCTGGGAGAACACAGCTTGTTCAGCCTGGGGAAGAGACGGCTTCGGGGGAACCTAACAGCAGCCCCCCAGTGCCTATAGAGAGGTCATCAAGACGACACAGCCAGGCTCTTCAGCAGCACATGGCAGGAGGACAAGAGACAGCAGGCATACATGAAATGAGAGGTACAGACTGGATATTAGGAAAAGCTTTTTCACAATGAGGACAGTCAAGCAGTGTAACAGATTGCCTGGAGAGGTTGTGCCGTCTCCATTTTGGAGAAAATTCAGGGGTTTCCAAGACCGAACTGGAGAAAGCCCGGAGCAACCTCATCTGACCTCACAGCTGACCTTGCTTTGAGCAGGGGCCTGGACTACAGACCTCTCAAGGTCCCTTGCCAACTTGGATTATCCTGTGATCCTACATGAAGGAAGTTCCCAGCTATCTCTAATCTGCGGGGAATACCAGTACTGTAGCACCCTTACCCCAGTAGTCAGTAGGAGAACATGAAGGAACCAGCTTTCAAAAAGCTGAACTGTACTACAGTGAGAAAGAAAATCTTAAGCATTCAGTGGGTTTCTCCCTTTTTTTTTTTCTTTCACTATCTATCAGCAGTGCATTACAGAGTGCACATATTCAACAACTGCCTACGTCAGAAGAAAAAAAAAAGATAAGAAAGATCAATTTTGACATTTTTTTTCTTTCCCGTGGCTGATAAAATATTATTCTCCTCAGAATATATACCCATAAATTTTCAGTCTAGATTTTTGTACCAGAAAACAGGACTCTGACTATTGGAGATTATTCCAGTGTTTACAAAATTTCACTCTCTAGCAATTTCCCAAAATACTGACTGCATGCTTCCATTCTGTCTCATCCTAATACAGTGCAAGTTAATCCCTCTGTCTCCATACTGTTTACACTCTTCAGAGAAACGGAGGACTGTTACATCACATAGTCAATTAGACAGATCATGTTCTTCTAATGTTTCCTCAAATCCACTCTAACACCAAAAAAAGCATTAGTGTTTCTTGTCATAATATCAGAATGGCTTTCCATTTCTGGGGAAGTAGTCCCACTACTAACTGCAGAATAGCGGGTGAAGTCTCATCAGAGAGGGAAATGAGCCCACTCAAGTTCTTTGATGTCGCTGCACACAAACCTCCCAAACTGCATGTTTTCTTATCAAGGTTACAGTGACAAGAACTACAGGATGCCTTGTCTGTCCTCTCTTCATCAGCCTCATCCAAAGTCCCTGACGTCAGCGGAAATATTCCCATTCACTTGGAGGGCCTTGGATTAAGTCCCAAGTCTTAAAAGAATAAAAGCAAGGAGAAAATGAGACATTAGTTTCCAATGAAGTTGCTTGGAATTCCTGCTTTGAAGTAGCAACAGAACAACTTTGAGAGTGGGTGGGAAGGACTTTTAAAATTAAAAAGAATGACAGGAAGAGAATGTTTTAAATTTCTAATTGAAAAAAAGTGTTTTGGAAAATATTCTGTGAAAATGTTTTGCATTAACTTATTCGTTCAGTCAAGGGAACATTCCACTCGTGTTCAGTGGAAAAATGAAAACCTGAATGTCACAGTATTTACTTTGATGTTCTCTTCATAAATTGGAGCTTATCGGAGTCTTTGTGCAACATACAACTTCTCAGACTGCCTTCCAATTAAAGAAAAACTAAATAGAACCATGTAAGTAGAATTGGTTCATTCAGATATTTCACAAATAGGAAGTGACAGAACATTGCAAAGTGTATAATGGCTTTATTCTCACTGGGTGAAATTCAGCTCCTGACTTAATGCAATAGTTCTGCACAAGGGAGCTACCTGAATGCTAACAGAATAAGAGGCTCTATGGTGTTCTCAATGCACCAACACACTTGACCAAACCCTATGCAATGTGTATACAGCTACAGGAAAGCCTGATTCCATGTGTTACATGTGCACTATGTTCCTTGGCTGCCCTGCAGCTGGGTGCTTTCATGTAAGGTAACTCTCACCCAGAAAGTTATATGCTTAGAATTCACATGTAAAATCTTCCAGTTCATAGAAGGTCTTATAATCACCCCATAGTTCCCTGATAACCAAATGACTATTCTCAGGAGGTCTGCTGTATCACGAGATTCATATGCTTTTTCTGGATCAGGTTGCTGTTCATTTGCTCTGTGACTAATTTTTCTAAAATCAAAACAACCATTCTAAGGCATAAGTCAAAGGAAAGCCATCTCTCTCTCTCTCCCCAGATATTTCACTAATGCACAGTCTAGAATAGTTACAGTATGACTAAGTAGTAGGAAAAAGCTTCTTTTTCTGCTTTTATCTTCAAAATGGTTCAATCAGGAGTGCTGAACCAAAAGAAAATACTAAAGAAAAGCAAGAAATGAATTGAAAAGCACATCTTGCATTTTATAATAACAAACTTACGTTGCACTGCTTGCTCTGTAAATCCTACAGAAGAGCTCCTCCTTAGCTCAGGCTGCCTGTTTCTTAAAAAATGGACATGCAGAATGTGCTGCAGGCAATGAAGCATATTAGCATTTTAATTCATGTTAGTATATCCTCTGAGGGAAAACCTGTCTTGAAAGCTACCTAAGCCTGCGTGTCAGAAACTTCCTTAAATGTGTTTTGGCAACAGTTATTTGAGACGTGAAGATTTCTGATGTTTTTACAGTTCCCTAAAAAGAAATTGGGCAACTTCAAAAAAACCAGATTGCTGCCAATTTCAAAACAGGATGTTTTTGTTATTGATGACTGTAATCGGGATTAGTGACCTTGCAAATGTAAACAACCCATCCATTACCTCTTCTTGTCTAATTATTGCTGAAATTTTTTTTCCCCTTTATAAACTGTGCTGTATGAATACTTCAGCACTCATAATCAGGCAATAACCAGACCTCCCACAGAACTGAAAATAGTAGTAGCCAATGTCACCAGCTAGTTGAAGGGAAAATGAAGAGAAGAGAAGGAAAGTATTTAGTATATGGCTAGTGATTTAAAAATCAAGGTGGCTGTTATCAGTACATAGTAAAAACAAGATAGAAAAGACACCCCCACAAGAAGATACACTACAAGTATATCTGAAGAAAGAACCACTGTCAAGAGATAACCTTGGAAAGCACCTGAGCCCCTGAGGCTGCAAGAAGGAAAGTTCTGCAGCACTTTATCTTGCAGTTAGAAATGTGACACCCGAGACCTCACCTTCTGATGCCCAAATTCATTCAATATTGTGCCCAGCTTCTTCGTGTTGCTGTGAAATTTATGAGCAGCAATAGCTGGATTGGGATCCCTCCAGTCAATGGACAGGCGATGATACCAGAGGTGCCGTCCCTCCTGAATGTGCGCCGACTTGATGCTGGGATCAAAGCGATGCACTTCACATCCACTGTTAGCCATGTTCACCTCAAACTGGTTGTCATCATTGCCCAGCCTACAAAACAAAAAAGACATAGCTACTGGAGCTGCAAAAAAATGTATTAGTGAAAGTAGACTATTCCAAGGACTCACAGGCATATAAGAAGGGACAACTCTACCAGTTAGTTTCTGAAGCAAAGTAGAGGAGCTGTTGGGATACTTTTGGGGATTCATCCATAGCACTGAGCACAGGCTAACCCTAATTCTGATGAGACTACCAGAAATAAAGCTAATGGACCACAATCATGCCTGTTGAAGTTTTGGAGTAAGTAGTGAGATAAAGGAAATTTAAAGGAATATGTGTTTTTTCCCAATGTCACATGCTTAAGTGACCTCAAAAAACTTTTCATGAATTTTTGATTCATAGAATGAAACTATTTTAGTCAGATTGGATGAACTTAACTCATCAGAAAACTCAAGCACAGTGCAATATACTGCATATGATTATAAGGAAGGGCTCCTCTCAAGACAAGTAGTAAATCATTTTTAGCCAGGCAAATAACTATCTCAAAGAACTGATTTCTCAATTCAGAAGGTGACATCATTTATAAGAGAGTAAATTGAACATTCACATCTTAGTGCTGTCATTAATACAAGCACTTAGTACAATATCAGCATATCGATATTCCTCTATTTTCAATCTGCCTTCTCTTGACAAGATTATAATACATTCTTTAGTCCCCAGAGCACAAACTTCCAATAACCAAGGTATACGCAGAAGATCAAATATATTTAAAATGTGCACAAAACTGTTTTGTAAAATCAGGCATATTTCCCACTACATCTATAATCTGGTTTTACAAAGACAAGCTACAATTGCCACCAATAAAGACAGGACCCAGGAGCAAAGTGCCACTCTTTCTCCATGTACATGAAGACAAAAATACAAATCTAAAACTAAATTCTTCCCAAGAGCAGCAGAACTGGTACACCAACTTAGGGAAAGGTTGCTGCTAATTTGACAAAGACCCAAAAGAAAGGGAAAGATGAGCAGTCCCTTAATACAGAAAATAGTATTGTCTCAGTCCCCGTCTCCGCAAGGAAAGGTGTATTGACATTAAATTGCCTTACGAAGCTGTGCCATATTCCCACCCCATAAAGCCAAGTGAATCGCACAGAGTCCACTAAAACTAAAAAATTCTGGTATTTGCCACCACAGTCACACATCTGCATCTCAGGCCTTCCCTACAATGTAGACTATGATGTCCACTTCACCCCTGTCCCTCCAAGCTTGTTCCAAGTGTGGTTCAATTCATGCACTAAACCTTAAACATAATCAAAATTATGCTGTTGGATTACATACACATGTAACACTGGGAAGAGACTCAAGCTTTTTAAATTAGAGTTTCAACCAGTTGTACTAATTGAGAATATCCAATTCTCAGGTCCTAACAGCATGGCATTTATCTATCACAGACAAACTGTTATCAGGCAGTACTCTCAGACATACAGTCAGTGCACCTGCTATACGGCAACACAACTACCCTTAGGCACATATTTTTAAAAGGGTGTGACACTGAGATAATCATCTGTCATTTGAGTCAACATGTAAAATATAATACATTTGAAATCACGCTAAATTATGATACAGCATTAAACCAGTACTAAACAATTTACATGGAGACATATTGGTAAACAAATCCAACTTCTGAAACAATGTTTGGAAGAGCATATATTTGGAAGTTAGGAATACAGTATCACCTTTGCTGCACAGTATAATACTGTCCTATGAGAATGGCTTCCACTGAACAGTTTTCCTCTTCAAGAAAGGAAAAGGATATTGGGCTTGCAAAAACAGCGTGCTTTTAAGAATGATTTTATTTCACAGGATTTCAGCCTATAAAAACGTACAGGATGGAAAGAGAGTAGTTTTCTTTTAATACACTCAATATAGATTAGGAAAAAAGTTCAGAAGTTAATCAAGTCAATGGAAATACTTGTTTGCATATGACATTCTGTAGACGGGACACAGATGAATGAAGACCAATGTAATCTCTTCGGAATGAGAAGCTGGCTAAAAACGAACAAAGTGTGAATTGTTTGGGACAATTAAGGCATTAGAGTGATGAGCATATCAGTGACTGGCGGACACATGTGTGTGTGATACGCTCCTAATGGTTCCAGCTGATTTGTTCCAGAGGGCCAGATGCTTTTGGTGTAAACAAAACTCCCGCTGCCTTCAAGCAGATTGTTACTCAAATGTGGCTGCAAAGTGAGGTTCACAGTGGTGCAACACAGAAAAAAATACTTGAGGGCAAGGAAGGTGCTGGTATATCTTCCGACTCCCTCGCCTACAGCTCACATTTATGCTAGAAGAGAGAGCTAATCAACAGCAAATGTTAATGAGAGAAAATAATATTCAAAAGAACTGCAAACTGATTTGCAAAATTCCAGGCCCATGCGTGACCATGCTAAGTGCTAATGTAGCATGGAAAAAGCAAACAAATGAGGTTTCCTGAGAAAGATTTTGCATTGCTTTAAAAGGATTATGATCTTAACAGAAGTGTGTGGAGGTCACGAAAGACTAGAGAGGCCCATCCCCACTGGCGGGAGAGAACAGCTGCCATCTTCAGTAACAGCGAAACATAAAATGCGTAAGGTGCTGACCTATTTTTACTGTAAAGAAGACTGAACTTGGTCACACAGTCAAGAATTACACGCAATCCTCTGTAGCAGGGATAAAGGTGAGCTTTAAAAGGAGCAACAACATCCAGCGAAGGGGCCCTTCTCGCCTGCGGGCGCTGCTGCCAGGCAGCAGGGCAAGCAAGCCCATCAAGGAGACAGAGTGGCATACCAGGGGCAGACGGGACGGCGGTGTCCCTTGGCTAGCCTCTGCTTGCAGGGTTCGCTGAGGGTCACGGTAAACAGAGCCTCACACTTTGAATAAACGCTGGGCTGGAGCTCACACTGAACCGAGCATCACGTCTGCCCGGAGCCCAGCAAATGTGCAGGCAGCACAAGGGCGGCTGTGTCACCTCCACCGCAGCTGCCACAGCTTTGGCAACAGTCGCAGCTATCCCAGCCTGCTGCCTGCAGGTACACTGGCTTCCAAAGGGACCACCAAACAGAGGTGTTAAAAACATGTATGCCAAGGTACTGCTTTCTCTTTTGGTGGGTTTTTGGTTTTTTCTTCTCAAAGGAAGATAATCAAGCTCTGCAGCTGGGGAGAAAAGAAGCCTTCCCTGCCTGGACCCTGAATCCCCTTCATTTTAAGATCATCCTGGAAGGGCTTTTATACAGTCTTGCAGTGAACACTTAAAACCTCAGCTGCTAAGTTTCTGAAATCCTATTCATTTATATTATCCCAGCTTGCATGCCTGCCTGTTGTGTTTGTTACAGACTTAGTTTAATCTAAGCAGATTTAGCGCTAATAACTAGAGCTCACTAATGCATATTGCAAGTAAATGTCATACTGGGAAATCCTGTCCCCCAAGCAAAAACATTGCTGCCTCACAGTAGTGGAAGCAACTAATACTAATCTAAAAAGATCTCCAGAGGTTTCAGACACTGCTCACTCCCATTCACATGTAACCTCTTCTACAGCCCTCATGAAGGCAGAGTACAAGCAGCACGTTTTGTTCAATTTTTAATGATGCATGGATTTAATTCAGGATTCCCAGTAACACTCATGCTGAACTTTCACATTTGTGCTCCCTCCATCCTCTCCATGGAGAATGTTCTTCATTGAAAGCAGCTGCTCTCCATTTGCTCTTTATGAAGTGCATGAGATAACAGAAACATTTAAAGGGGATTTTTGTCTTAGTCAGAACAAAATTACTTTTCTGCCTGTCATAAACTAAAGGAAGTCAGTCTGACAGAAGAATTAAGCAGTAATGAGCTCCGAAAGCTGCAAAAGGAATCTGAAGGATTAAAGACTACTTCTCCTTAACCCCAAATATCTCTATTTTTGTAACTGTTTCATGAGATACATCATTGCTGGGTATTTATTGCACATGTGTGCATGATGACTGATGGGAAAGTCAACATCAATTTCAATCTCTGCTAAGCTTACTGTTCCATCAGAACAGACAATCTGGCATTTGAGCTCCCTGTACCATATCAAGAACAGCACCAATATAAAGTACTGATGTGGTATACACTCACCAGTTGAGATCTGTTCAAAAAACACCACCAAGTTATCTTTGTGTTCATCAGCTCTGTGCCAGATCTGTCCTAGAACAGCTGACATAAACTCTGCATTGTGTCTACTGGCTACTTCAACAGAAATACATTTCTCAACCCACATCTGGCCCATATCAAAGGAACAGAGGGACATTAACACTGGAACACAGATCTAGTATTAATAGTTATGTAACTCACAGGGTAAGGTCTAGATTTATTCCATCAACCTTTGGGTACTTAATCAAGACACCTAAAGTCAACAGCTATGTTATCCTGGGTTCCCTCTCGAATCAAAGGAAAGCCATAGGTACCTCCAGAAGGCTATTCAGCTTAGCTGATTTTCCACCCGAATGTGCCTTCCTCTCTCCACTGACTATTAGAAGGAGCCTCAGGCAATGAACCAGAACTACAGCTGAGCAGGAAAAGTCTGGACCTAAGGGTAGGTTAATACAGCATTGCCTCTAAATTGCCCCTAAAAGGCAATTGTTCTTCTGCCACTGAGCAATACAGCTGAATGACATCTGAGAGCCCCTTGCCCTCTCAGGAGTTGGGTCTTTATAGCTCAATGGTCTTTACACCACTTGATCCAAAGCCCACTCAAGTTAACAGAAAATACTCTTTGCTGTAGTAGGCTCTGGATCCACTTTATGTTAACTGCTGATGTTAATTGCTGTGTGCTAATCACTGAGAAATGACAACCAGATACAGCTCTTTCTTTGCCATGGAAGGTTTCTAAGCAGCAGCAGCAAAATCACAGGAATAAACTGTGCTGATTCAGGGGAGATGGAGTCCTTCAATATATCTCTAACCTGAAGCCGACTCCCAGGAAAATAAACATCAAGTTTTATTAGGTGGCAGTCATTTGGTGATCTGTGTGAAATGAGGTCCAGATCCCAATGATCATTCTCATAATCAAACTATGCACTGCTGTAAAATGTAAAAGGCCAGCGGTTTGATGAACTCTGAAGACTGAACTCCCTTGCCCTCCCAAGAGGTAGAGTGTATTATTAGCTGGTAAACAAGCTACATTTGCAATTTAACTATCTTGTTCTGTGAAGAGTGAAGATCTCAATCTCAAGTGTTGCAAACATCATAAACACTATAAACATCTTAAAATAAAACCACAACTGCCTTTATTATTATCCCTTTGGCACAGGTCACCCCTGAAGTACTTAGCAAACACACTCTCATATGGAGATGTATGACTTTGTTAATGAAGTTTTATAAATAATGCTGCTGAAGTACCTGGCAATTATGCAAGGCATTTCTGCTCAGGGAAGATGCTGTATGCTCCTCAGTTTCTCATTAATTTCCATCTTCCTCTATCAAAACCACCACTCACTACTCCCTATTTGGCAATTTGCTTTCATGCTGATATTAGAAAAGTGTCTACAGCAGCACATCTATATATATTAAACACACCTGAACAAAGTCCACATTTTTTAAAAGACAACATTGTTGCAGTATGTTTTGCATTTATAAGGCTTTTTGAGGCTAAAATGTATCATGAAATGATTTGCTGCATTTTAAAGAGAGCACTTACCCAAGTGAATAGAGACGGCATTGCTTGTTTCTCATTCGATGAATAAGGCTAAACCTCTCATCAAGACAGATTGACCAGGGCTTCTTTGTGGTTTCAGAGTGCCCTGTCAGGCTGTTCAGGTTCATGTGTTCACATAAAATCTGTTGAAATCAAAAGATGCTCCATTTTAATGTCACTCCTTTAATTTGTTTTTAATTTGTCTTCTGGGGAAAGAGTTGAAAGAAGAAAAATGTTAATTGGTTTAATTAAAATCTGATTGACAGTCAGATCCACAGTTATGGAGATTTGATTTTTTTTTCTTGTTTGTGTGTTCTGTTTGGTGACATTTAAGGCTTACATAATCCCCCAGAGAGCACCACAGTTTGAAAAGCAAGTAATTAAACATTAGTACTATACCCTGAAATCAATTTTCCTGAGAACAAGTTATTTCAGTATAAAAATGCATTATTTTTTCCTTTCAAACCTTGGACTGGATTCTGCACCCTGTATCATGTCAAAATAAAATCTCATGATTCACTGTTTATTTAAAAGGTAGTGTCACTGCAATGTACACTGTATATTACACCTTGAGCGTCTCAGATTTCAGTTCCCAAAGAGATTTAATGATGGCCTAAACACATTCCCTATCCAATAACAAAGGGATTTAAGCAAGTGCTTAACTAAACAGAGGAATAATTCCAAGTGTTTCAATGCTGTGCTAGCTTAGATATCTCGAATCTAAAACTCAGGAAAAAAGCACTGCAAAAGGAGAAGAGAGACAAAACCTGCAGGAGGAACAGGGTAAGTCAAAGTCCTTGTAAAGAACAAGAAAGCAACTAGTAAAAAGTGGTGAATTCACCAGAAACCTGGATGTGTTTTACATAATGGAGTGCCTACATCATTTGACAGTTATGGGATGTCTGAGTGACATTGCTTGGAGGAGCTCTTGTTTGCAATCCCAGCTTTGCCTGGCCACCCAGCAGCTAGGTGAGAGCTTCAATGTCCCCTGTCACTATACACACAGAGCTGTGCTCTACCAGTCAGCACCAAGGCATTTGCAGAGGGCTGCTGTTACACCCACCAGCTGATGGGTTCAAGGGCTGGAAAAGTGGCTGGCATCAGGGGCTACACTTTACCTACAATCTCTGCAATGCTCTCCTAAAACACCATCCTCCTCCCAGACCCACTCTGGGAAAAGACACTTGTGGAGCTGGAAGAGGGTGTCCCAACACATCATACAAGGAGCACAGCATGCAGAAGCCAAGGGAAAGTCAGCGCAACTGGTAAGGCCATTGCTGTAGCAGTGTTAAGGAGGTAATGGAAAGCAAAGGTAAGCACAGCAGCTGTGACTACTTCTGCCTAAGAGAGGCTGCACTGTTCAGCATTGACAACAGCTTACAAGTCCTTGTTGAAGGTCTCTTCCAATCAAGTGCGGCCTGGCCATCAAACTCAGGAGTTGCAGGGCATGGGCTGCTAAGATGCAAACGTGAAAGTAAAGACTGCAAAGCACTGTAGGCACCCAAATGAGCCTTTGTGAGGAAAAGCTGCTCTCTGAACCCAGCACCAGCTGCGATGCCAGAAACTGTCAGGGACAGGAGCTGGCACTGCCAGAAAGCCAAAAACAGGAGGAAAAAACAACAGTAGAGCTAAAAACAGGTTAAATATCAGTTCTCAGCTGACTATTCTCACACCTTCCTTCTCAGGCTCAGTTCTCTGTTTTAGCCAAACTAAAAAGCACAGATCTTTTGATCTTTTTGAACAGTTATTCAGAAATTTTTGTTTCTGAAGAATTATACACAGGGCGTGAGAATGAAAACTGGAATCCAGCCTTTGCTGTGGTAGGCACTGTCCACATGCCTTATAACAAGTAAATAAAACTCTCATTTTTAAAGAGGCTTAAGCTCTGGAAGATCATTATCTGGAGCATTACATTCACAGAGCTGCATGCTGCACAACCTCCCTACCCCTGCTTAGCTCATAATTTCCAGGGAAAATTTCATAAAACCTTATGTAGCATCTCTTCATGCTGCTCTCAGAATTCACTAAGCTTTAAGCAATGACTTGCACTGAACCCCACTACCCATTTCCCTTCTGTCATACAACAATCAAGGAATAAATGACTTTGTGATAACAAGCACTAATTTTAAGACATAGAAAAACACGCTTTCTACAGAAAAATAAAAGATTCTGCCATTCTACTACTTAATTGACTCATGGTATTATAAGCAATTACAACACTCAGAATTTGTAGCAATTTTAACAGCTCTTGCTATTGAAATACAACCACAAATCAGAAGACCTGAACTCTACCTTTAGCACCATCACCAGTCTGTTATGTGACATGCAGAGCATAAGGTCCTGGGCTGGGTTTCTATGCATTGCTCTTGTACAGATAACAGTAAGTATAAGATGGTTCTTCTGATTATTAGGTATTGAAAAAGCTTTGGTTCACACCTCAGTGAACCCTGATGACATGGCATCTTGTCCCTCCACTGGTGTGATCTGCTTTGCTGAACGCCTTCAGCTGAGCACAGAGTAATTAGCTGACACTTGCTCAGCACACAAAGAAAATGAGATCCCATGCTCATCTATGTAAGCAGGATCCCATTTCCTGTAATGCTCATACCAATCATAGTGTTACCTTGTCAGCTGTTAATCGTGTAACATCTGCCAGGTCAGGAACAAGGTTTCTCTCCTATTCTGTTTTCACTTATGCTTGTCCCCAGGGTCAGTTACTCTGGGAATGAAACTTCTTGATTAGTATGTCAGAAGCAATAAAGTCTCTGCTAATTGATGTCCTTGTAGGTTTTGACCCAGCTAGTGGAGTTTAGCAGAATCTGCCACTGTTTATTAAGTCGCTGAAACAAAGGCTGTTTTCAGCTTGATATACCTGCCTCAGCCTAAACTTCTCTACTAGATAATAAGCAGCTCTACAGATATCTCTGCTGTCTCCATGTAAGTCCTCTTTCCTCCTGTCCTCTCACTGCCAGAGCGCATGAAGACCAAGATGTCACTTCCACATTTTTGAACGTTTAGCCAGGGGTAGCCACAAGTTTGAGGATAAGTGAACACTCTGCTACCCTCCCAGTTACCATACCATAGGCACAGCAGCATATTTTTAGATGTATTTCAACTGACTCTTCCATGTCAGCCTTAAAGGTGTTGCATTAACAAAACATAATGTTACTGTTAATTACTTATGTTAATGACATTTCAGTGACATAAACACCTGAGGCGTCTTGTTATTCTTCTGTGTGAAAGATAGTGCAGTTAAATCTGTATTGAAGGGCTGCTTGCTGATAGACTTGAATACTTAAAAGTACCTGCCCTGTCAGAACTGTGGACATCCAGTACCTTTTCCATTCTTCATTACAGGAAACATATGTATAAGCACTGTTGTGGAGAAGTGATGTCTATATTAAGACATGATAACCTGATTTCCATATATTTGAGCCCTGGAAGCATCTGTCAATGCAAGGTGGATTTGGAGGTGATATCTTTGAAAAAGCACTTAAAAATACAAGTTTTTCAGATCACCACCACCTTTTTTGTTCTCAGATAATCAGAATTCTGTTAGTACTGTTAGGAAAACTTGCCCAGGCTAGGGACTGATGCCTTGTTCTCATTTTACTGTGAACCTCAAATGCATCCTTTTTAAGTTAAAATGAACCTGGTTATCACATTATTACTGAGAGGTTGAGTGGTAGAATACACAGTCCTTTTGCTACACAGTGCTCAGTACTTTTCTCTATCTGAGAGAGAGAGTGAGAAAGAGAGAGAAATGAGAGAGGAACAATTTCTGGAATTTCAGCTGTACTGTATTTCTGTCAGGACATGAACAACTCCGTAAATAAAAAGCAAGGAAATAGCGCACTCTTTCTACCCTGTGTTTTGATGTTTACATTCATGTTTGTTAGGTTATGTGATAAAAAGCTAGTCTGCCCACACACAGAGGAGCTCGGAGGAACAACGGGAAGGTGGGGGAACTTAAATAATACCATGCCCTGGCTACTCCCAGGCCCCTCACAGGAGGGCAATCAACCCCTAAAAGGCTCAACACCACACACACAAAGGAGCACAGAGGCACAACGCCAGGTGGGGAAACCCTAAAAGCCCAGTCAGAGAAACAGATCTTCTGGCCCCATCCCAGGAGAGCCAAGAGTCTCCTGGTCCAGGTGTGAAAACCATCAAGATGAGTCAATGGGAGACACTCTCCAGAGCACCTTTTGGACTTTCAGAGGTGGGGTTACTACTTAGGGGTAAGGGATTCATTGTGGGATGCAGGGGAACAGTATTTCAGGATTGCACAAGACTTTTTAGGGGATGTTCATGGGACGAACCAAAGGCAGAGAAAGGGAGGGATCAAGGAGGTTTGGAGAGAAACAAATGTGGGAAAATAGAGGGATAATGAGATAAAAAGAGCCAGTCACGCATAAACAGTGCTGGTCAGTACGTTCGTCTGGCCATGCCCTGTGCCTGATCGGCACAGACTGTCCTACCTTCTTATTAAAATCCATTTCTAACTGTTTTCCTGGAGGCTCTCTATTCTGTGTCCATGTGTATGTCTAAGTGCCAGCAACTGGAGTGGGATCACAGGTCACAAAGCCTGGGGGTCTCTGGTGCCAGCAACTGGAGAGAGTGAAGGTATGTAAGTCGGTGTGTGATTGCTAGCAAATATCAAGCCAGACTAGCTGGTGAGCAGGTTATGCTGCAGGGGAGCCAGGTATGTGTGTACCAGCAACTGGAGGTGGACTGTGGGCCTCAAGGGCTTGTATGTCCAGGTGCCAGCAACTGGGGAGAGCAGGGATCCAGGGGCAGCTGCTGAGCAGACTGAGTGTCTCAGCCCAGCTACTGGAGGGATCCACATTGTACATACACATATAAATATTTCCCATTAATGGACCTTCATCCTGATCAGCTGGAGAGGGGAACAGGATGAGGCTGTTGGTGCTCTTTGTGCCCGTGTTGATCTGTGTGGCCAGCTGCGTATATATGTGGTGTGTATGTGTGTTTGTGCGTGTGTCCACTGGGAATACATGCTCAGCCTCTCTATTAGCTGGATATGGAAGGGATGAAGCTGCACAGCAGCCTCGCCTCAATCGGGCTACCAGATTCGGCCTCTCCCTAACAATGTTGACCATCACTGCTAAGTTGAGCAACTTTAGAAATAAAACAGTCCAAGCAATTGCAACAGTGGCTTGGTGTGAGGTTAATTTCTTACCTGAGGGGAAACAGGCTGTGTCAGGCAAATTATTTTCTAAATAGAGACAGAAACAAAAACCTACCTGAGAAGTGCTTATGTACTTCAGGAACCTCAAGGCCTCATAGTTCAGGGAAGGAGTTGGACTTGCCCATGGTTGTAGATCAATGTGCCATCTTATAGTCTGTAGAGGAAAAAAAATCAGTTAAAGGAATATCATTCCTTTCTCAGTACAAGCTTAAAATGCAAGGGCTAAAAAAACAAGGAGATTTCATTTTAAACAAAAAGAGTTTTCTAAAGGCTTGTCTATACATGAAAGTCATTGCAGAATAAAGTGGAGTCTGAACTACAGTGAAAGAGCATCTTACTCTGATTTATCTTAATCAACTTTGAAAGCAGATGTACTTAATTCAGAAAAAAACAGAAATGCTGACACTCCACATTATTCTAGGACACCCAGACAAGTGCTGGTTTGTGTAAATACCATGAAGAAAAACTAAATCTGAATACCCAAATTCTCTAGCAGGCATCTGAAAACATAAAATAATTTTACATCTATTGCACAACTTTGCTTGAGTATCCAGTGAAACAAGAACTTGTAAACAGTAATGAATCACTGAAGGAAACCTCTGCAAACAGTCTCTTTCCTTTTTTAAAGTACAGCTTCATTAGAAAAGAAGGTTTCTTGCATTCTTTTAGAAAAGTCCTGTTAATCTCCCACCCTGCTCGACGAGAGGTATCAGAATTCTTTGTTTTCCTGAAAAAAATGTCAGTGTGGCTGCCTTTAGCCCTACAACTCCTCCTTTTTATAACCACAGAGAACTAGCTTTAGTGGATGCTTTCTGTGCTCCATATGAGGCCCATCAGCTCTGAATCTTGGGATCCTGTCAGGTTTTTGAACAACACTTCCCACATACACAAAGTGGGCCAGCAAAGGTCTTTGAGCCATGTGCTTGCAGAGCAACAGGGCTCTGCACTCCCATCTGCACTACCTTCTCCTAATTCTGCCTGCTCTCGTCACGTTAGGAAGCTTAGATGTGTTATCTCTTGCCCTCAAGTAGATATAAATACAGGCACAATGTACGTTGTTCTGACTTAAGATTGGTTCCTCCTGACCAGTCACTTCACCTTCGGCTGTGACAACTCACCTCTGTGGCTGGGCAGGTAGTAGCAAGCTTCCCCTTAATCACTTGTGATTAAATAAGCTTCCATAAAGAACATCTTTTTTTCTCTCTCTCTCTCTCTCTCTATCTCTCTCTCTCTCTCTCTCTCTCTATAGGACCATTTTGACATCCAAAAAACTACCAAGCGAACAAACAAAAAAAACCATTTGGGATTCCCAAAGGACTTCATTTTACTAAGAAACTCTAGAAAACATAGAGAAAATAGCAATTAATTGGACTAGATGGAGTGGAGTCACAGAGTGGAGGCACTCAGCCTGCTGACAGGACAGCCCCGAAGCCTCTGCAGGTCTCTAGCCCTGGATGGGAGGAAGCAGCAGTGCCAGGACAGCAGGGATCCTCGGATAGCAGACAAGAACACAGGAAAGACAGAAAGAAAAAGCAAAGCTGAAAAACAAAGATTATTAAAGAGGACCAAGGCCAGATGCAGTTTGCCTTGAATTGACATCATGAGTTCCTATTTTCACTGCCAAAGTAAACAAAGTCTGGAGTGAATGTGAGCCAGGAGGTCTGTATGAGGCTTATTGTTCCTTTAGGGTTTTTTTCTTTTTTTTTTTTTTTTACTGTAAAGAGATGCTGAAAAGAATATTTGAGAAACTTTTTCAGAACCTGACAAAAGTACCATTTCCTACCCTGAAGCTTGCTTTTTTGGCTTCTGACTGCTCCCACCCAGCGCAGCACTGAAACCAAGCTAGCCAGCAAGCTCTGCAGGAGCAGGTACCCCAGCATGCCGATTTCAGCCCACAAACAGCCAGCAGCAGGAAGATAGGTGCTGACTTGGGAGGGGAAAGCATGCAGTCTTTCACAATGAGTCGCACAGCCCACGTGGCTGAACAACATCCACAATGACAGGAATGCTGTTGTTTCAACAGGCTTGAGAGCTGAAATGAAAATGAAGACTGACTATCATTTTCAGGCAAAACACCCAGGCACCGAAACATCTGTGCCCAGCTCTTCTCAAATCTGTCTGTCTGCAAAGCACCTCATCAAGCAATGGAATTAGAGGGCAGCCACGGTGGCACTGTTCCGCAGGAATTCCCACTGCACAGAGCTCAGGGGGAAGAACAAGATCCCGCCTGTAATTAATCACATGAACGAGGTTCTTTCTCCTAACAGAGGAATATCAAAGAGCCACTGAGGCTTATTTTCAGGTTCTTAAAATTTTAAAGATGACGGACCGCCTTCCCACTGGTAACCTGCAAAATATATCAGTACTCACACAAGAAAAGACGATAAAAATCCCAGTGACTTGATAATTCAGTTTCACTACAAAAAATAAAGAGATCAACCTTTCATATCGTTCTTTAAATTTAGGAGTACTACACAAATGTTACTTATGTAACAGAGATCAGAATTGAGCTCCTTATTCATGGCAATACTTTTGCAAAGCTTCTCAAACTTCACATTTTGCACTTGGCTCCTTATTAAGCAGCAGTCCTTTTCTATTCACTAATGAATAAATTAGAAAGGTCTGTTCCTAACACCTCTTGAGCCACACTGGGCAGTTTAGTGGTTATGTTACAGTAAGATTCACAGGCTACGAATGGTATTAAAACTTTACTGTGCTAAGTACTGTACAGATGGGCATGAAAATGCAGTTCACCTTGATGATGTTAACCCACTGATGTCAGTGATGCAACGTGGATATACATTCAGGATTGACAAAATACCTTTCTGAACTTCATATACCCTATTTATATCAGTAGCCTTTGTTTACAGCTTTTCAGATAATTTTGATAGCATTCAGATGTTTGATAGCATTCCCACGTCAGCCTTTTTGAACTCTGCAAATAAAATGTATGCCGTCCCTGTGAACCATCTGCTTTGCAAAAATCAGGATCTTCCTTATTGCTCAAGAAGTTTGTTCCCTCTAGATTTTGTGATATTTTCCTCAAAGTAGGCCTGACGGTGGCACTACAGTTTGGAGTTTCTTACTTGTGTCACAAAAGCCTCCAGAGCAAGTAACGGAGACCAGGTCCCTATGGCTGTTCAGGTGCTGTACAAAACCAGACTGAGAAGCACAGTGTTCTCAGGAGAGACAGAGGAAGTATTATGGGCCAGATTACACAGTTTGGGAAATGAAGTCCAGACAGACCGGCCCAAGGTCAGGCAGGAGGAGCCAGAAAGCCAGCCTGGGTTTACTGCAGCTGTGGCCACCTCTGTCACCGTAAGGTATGCTATCTCCCCATGGTAAGGACTCGGCCAATGAGACACCATGACTGCGTTTCCTAAAACACTGCTGTATCCTGATCCCATGATACAAAGAGATGACAGCATCTGGAAAGCTGAAATACCACTTTAAAATGTCCTATAAAAGAATCTTAAAGTGTCCTCATATTTACATTGCTTCACTTGCAGACACTGCTTGAAATTACCATTGTAAGACAAAGCATTCTTCAGAAAGACTTTAAGACAGGCACTGATCAAACACTGACTTCAGAAACCCTGGAAGTATAAGGGGTATCCAGAAATAGGTATCCAGAATGAAGTCTAGATTTTTAGTAGATGAGATAAGCACAGAGCAAAGAAAATCTTAAAGCAATGTCCTTGTTTTCTTAAGAAAACCAAGATTCACCTGACACTGATTTTTTTCCAGATATTTCACACACATGGACTGATTTTTCCTTCAGACCAATCTGACAGTAATCTGTAGTGACCTTCCCCTGGAGATCACTTATTTCTAGTTTTTCTCCCTCACCAGCCATCCGTGATAATCATCTGATAACCCCTTAATAATCTGTAGCATATGTATGGTATAATTTGTCCTTCTAAAAATCTGAAATTATAATACAAAGTTGAATCAACATGTCCAAAGGGCTCACCAAAGAGCAGGTGTAAAACTGTAGGTTTGCAAAGTTTCTGGCTTTCCTAGTATAAACCTGAACACAGAAGCGTAAATTATGAAATTCTTCCCAGATCTGTACAGTTGTACAGTTTGGACTGTACAAACAGCCCAAATCATTAAGGAATCTGCTTTTTTTTTACACTGGAAAGAGAACAAGACTTTAATCACGAAAGCAGTGGTCCAGGAAGCATAAATACAAATGTACATCCCTTTAGACATACCTTTTTTTTTAACAAATTTCCTCAACTAAACCTAACAGAATAAAGAACTGACAAGGTCCAGGACTTTACATAAAATTCTAGTCTCAGGTAGGTGACATATTTGTGATCCATTTCCTGGCTACTTCTGAGAACAAGTAATGTTTGCTTTGACTTTTTTTTTTTTGGCTGTTTCAATTTGGAAAGGGAATTAGTACATTTTCCATGGTTCCATCTTTTCTAACTTAGTGTTTTTCTCTCCTTTACATCTCCTTCCTTTTTGGCAACCTCTTAAAATACAAGACAATATTAGCCATGCTTTGGCTAAATTTTGGAATCCCATTGCCCTGCTTAAAATGTCTGCTGTTTCCAAAGAAGAAAAGAAAGACTCGTCAATTCATAGTCAGACATTGTAATCAAGGGAAAAACATAAAACCCTCTAGTTAAACTGTACAATAATTTTTTACATTTGAGGCAGGACCAAATATGAATGCAGAGCATCTGTGGTAAGAAACTCCATCAACAGCTATAAATATTTGCTAGCCATAGAAACAAGTGACATACATATCCTCGTTTCCAACTGTTCTGGCTTTGCTCTGTAACCACTAAGTTCATCCCTTTTGGAAGGGTACAGTTGAACAGATTTTACTCTTGGGTGAAATTTTGCAGTGTTTTTATCAGTTTAAAATGCAATGGGTTGGACTAAAATTGCAAAATTTCAGCCTACTACATTATATACAGATCACAGCGCTGCAGGCTAGCCCCCTATGGAGCAGATCGGCCCTGGCTATGATTCACAACCATCATCTTCTTTGGGCTCCATCTGGAGCCCCTGTGGCCCTAGGCATATTATTTTGTGGGGGTGTTTTCAGTTCAGAAGTACCTTAAATAACGAGAGGGTTGTGTTGCAGCTCACCAGAGTACTGGCTTGATAGCACATCTCAAGATGCCTTGCCAGTGATATGTAACAAGTGCAAAGCCTGTTGAGGTGTGGGAGGTCCGGGGAAGGTGGAGGTAGCAAACCTGGTATATTCTTATTCACACCAACTATTTGGAGCAGTTCTTGCAGTGAATTATCCCTCGTGAACTACTAAGTTCGCTTTCAGAAGTAATTAATTGGCTGACGCCAAAGGAGAGCCCGGGGGCGAATGTGCAGTGTGGACAGCGAGGGGACCAAACTCCCAGAGGCGCCTGGGAAGTTAAGTTATTTGACATGACAGATGAGTGAAACAGCTTCTTAAAGGGCATGATTCATCTCGCTGTAGTGTAGATGTCCAAAATAAGTAAGATGAATCACACCCTGGAAATGTCCATTTCTCTCCATTAAGTGCAAAGGAAGTCTGGAGGACTAGCTCAGCTTATCTACACTGTAGGCATTTAACGTTAAAGAGGAGGGATCCCAGACCCAATTCTCATGTATGCCACACTAAAACATAGCCACTGCCTTTGTTTTTTCAAGGACTGAGTCTACTCTTTAGCTGCGAGCCTCAATTAATGCTTAACTGCACTTTATTCTTCAGCACGGCTGAATAAGTCTTAATGTTTTACATTCAGAGCAGCGATGCATGGCACAAGCAAAACAAACTCCACCTCAAAGTGGAGGCATCAATCATAAAGAACAGGCATTTCCCAGCCTTGGCAAAGGCTTCCTTGAGAAAGACAGAGGTCAATTTACAAGTTCCCCTTTAGCTAAATCTAATCAACGTTATACAGAAGGTTCGCAAGAGGTACATCCATAAAATCATACTACACTAAATAGGTAACTTAGAAGTAGCTGGGACATTCACAGGTTCAGTAAGCTGTAATTTAAAATACAAGCTTCCAAAGTGACTGTGACTCATCGTTAAAGCTCTGATCAACTAACTTCTAAAGCAGCTGGTATAATTGGTATTCCATTCCTATATGTCTGAATGGTTTCTTTTCCTTTTTTTCCTATTACTGTTATTTTTTATTTGCAGTTTGGCTTTCTTAAACACACAAATTTTTCACCTAAGAAACAATACTGCAGAAACTGTTACATGCACTCTTGCTCTGTGTATGTGCGTGCGCGTTCGTACAGGCTGAGAGAAAAGTGGTGTCTTCCCTCCGCAGCATCAGGTGTTACAAGCATCACTGGATAAACACAGCTGAGATCTAATCTGGCAACCACCTAAACTGAGAATTTCTGTTCCAACAGTGAAACTTCTACCTGCCGCAGGCAGACCGTAATGAACTGGAAAAAATTAATATAGCAAATTTTCTTTCCATTTCCCTCTTCTTTTATTTTTCAGAGTTTATCTAAAAGAGACATTTCAAGAGCCCTCTCTGACCACTGACAACACTGTATGCAAGCACACAGCCTTCTTTGTGTCAAGCCACCAAATAATAGCTTCATTCTCTATACGTATCGGGTTCAGGCAGCGGCACAAACAGACCCCGTAAGGAACCCCTCCCCCAGAAGAACTACAGTGCTATAAAAACATACTGTTATCATACAATTTCACCACGGACGTTAGGCTGCAGAAGAAGAGTCTGGTGCCAAGACGAGCAAGTGGTGTAATACATACAGTCAAGCTCTCTTGTGCAGCACGCCGCTTTACCACGTTAAATCTTGCCTGTGGAAAACGGTGCTGTGATAAAAGTGCTTTCTGTATTAAGAGTATGTCTTCAATTTAAATGAGAATTTCTGATGCACTTGTGTATGAAAAATTTTAATAAATAGAGGTGTTTATATGTCTAAGTGGATGAGCATGCTTTATTTTATTGGAGAAGGAACCCCTAGGATGCACTCAACTCTGCTCTAGCCCCTTCTTCTCTGTGCGTCACCTCCTCCAAGACTCTGCAGTACAGCAAACATCTGTTTGCCCGGGGGGCAGAGACGACTGCTGCTACAGCCAATTTATACAGCTTGGAGGGCATCACTCAGAGGGCTTTGCTTGAGAGCAGTTTATCAGCATTTGCTTCCCAAGACTGCAGCTTGCACTGTAAGTAAAACTCTTAGCTTAGGGAAGGGGGAAGAAAAAAGGCAACACTTCTTGAATGTAAAGTTTTACACTGAAATAAGAAAAACAAATTTCTGATTTCAATTCTAATTGGAGAAGCTTCAGGCCACTCTGTGGTAATTGCAACCAAAAGTGTCTTTACCTTTGTAAAGTGCAACAGTTTGAACAAGCATGCATAATAACCCGTGGAAAGACAGCAAGCATCAAGTGTTTCAGCTCTGTGCTCCTTTTGTTAATATTCACGTTTATTTTCTGCTCCGTTTGCCTCTGATATCCCATCTGACTGTAAGAAATGGAGCTGCACGTATTCACTCCACCAGAGCTTTGCAGGTGCCTCACTCGGGACCGTCAGCACTGTAAACTGCTGCATCACCCACCCATGGGAAGGACACAGGGAGGCGACGGCAAGGGCAGACGGCGTACGGCTCCTTGCCCCCATGTCACCTAAAGATGCAGACGCAGTGATGTGCCCTAAGTTGGTGTATTAAACATAGGTTAAAGCCTGCATTCAAGCTCTCTCAAACTCTGATTTTGTGCGTTTTCCCCAAACAAGCGTCTCATACGAAAAGCATATGTGGAAAAGAAGGGATGGCTGGCACTCATTTCAAGTGACAGAATTTATACCATTTTAAGAATTAAGACGTGGCTTCGGAAAAGCAAAGAGCCCTTTCCAAAACTAACAAGACAGGGCCAGATTTATAGAGGATTTTAGGTGACTAATGTTCTGTTGAATTCAACTTGAAACCCTGACTTCAATAGGAAACGTATACTGGGGAACCAGCTTAGTGGGCTTAAATCGGCTGTTGTGGATACCCCTTCTGTAAATACACCGGTGGATCCAAGTGTCAGTTACTGATGCACAGCATCCTGGATGTAGGTTATGTCTTACAAAAACCATGTGTTCCAGAGCACTCACCAAAATATTATTTTGCAGATCCTGATGAATTTGGAAAACGTTCCATCTGATTTATTATTTACAGAGCATAACTAACCACCCTTCGCTACTTCTGAGGAACTGAAAATAAGCCCACCAAAGTCAAAGGCACTGGGGCTCTCTGTGGAGTTAGGATACAGCCATGCTGCACTGGGGAACCCCTCCGCAGACCCTTAAAGGTCACTGAAGATGACAATTCTGCCATTAGAAATCCCAGCAACGTCATGGAAAAAGGTACATTTATTAAAGGAGAGATTGATTTTACTCTAAGAGACACACAGCTTTAAAAACAGTGAATTGAGATATCTTTGCTATGTTAAAAAAAAAAGGTGGGGGGGAGCAGAATTTCAGCACTATCCAGCTAAAAGTGTGATAATGATAATTCATACTGAAAGGAGATAAAACCAGGAGCTAGAACAAAGTGAAAGTTACGAAAGCAAATTTTCAAAACTGCTTAAGCAGCATCAGACTCGGTCAACTAAATTAGTTCAGTGCCTGCATGTCTTTACCAACACTTAAGGATAACAGCAAGAAGCAGATAGAGCAACTGCTGGTCACTGCTTGTCAAAATGAGGCTTTCCCTAAGCAAAGACAAGACCGCAGTTCCAGTCAATACTGCTAACTGCGCTAAACGAAGTTCTTCAGTTGAGAAAATACAGGAGATATTATAACCCATACAATAGGGGAAAAAAAAGCTATTTTTCTCAAGGTTGACTTCACTGCAATATTCAAAGCACAGTATACAACAAACAGAATTTATCAGTAAATATTCAGCTAGCCAGATAAGCCGAGTTTATTTTGTGCAAATTCCAGCACTCTAATCATGATTTACAGATATGGATGTCTCTGGCAGCCTATTCATTGACTTAGCAGGCTTTGCCTGAGGCTAAGAGTTGGCAAAAAAAGATGCTTTAAAATAAACCTTAAGGCTTTCACATGAAAAAGAGCATTCCATACTTGCACAGCTTTCTCTTCTAAGCGGAGCACAAATATCAGAAAGGAAATGATCTACCAGATCCTCTAGCCTAAATGGAAATTTGAAGCGTCAGGAAAACCCTCCCTTAAGCCCACCGTGGCGACACACCTGCCCCTCCAGATCCACTGAAGGTTAGTATATCTGTGTAGCTCTGAACCCACCAGCTCATCCTTGAATTTCCTCCTAGAAATGTGGAAGGTGCCATAGCCATAAGCAAAACATCAGGTATAGCAAGACTCACCGTAAGTCACAAGAACGGGCCATAGTGGTACTGCTCTAACATGGACACTGGGAGAAGGACAGGGCAGTATTTGTCAGTAGATCTCCATAACGTAAACATTAATTCTTACCAGTGGGTAAACTGAAAGGCTGTGTGACTTACTCAGGTATTGAGATTTCACAGTGTAAAACCTAAGGGAAGATAGATAGAGATTCACAGTAGGTGAAGCATAGGGGCTTCTGCCCCTCCAGCCCACAGTCGGTTCACTTGATCATACAGGTGTCTTACTACGGAGTCAGGAGAGATTTAAATAGCCAAACCTCACTTTTCTTTTTCCGCTCTTGTTTCATGCAAGTGTTAGTTAATAAAATAAGGCAATGCAACTCCACAGAAGGAAATGTATACTATCTTTAAACGTCTACAAAGATATTCCCTTTCTCATTTTTAATATGACTGTGGACTACTGCCCCTAGTCTAGAGCAATGTGAGTGTCTTTCAAAATAACAAAACCAACACAACTGTGCAGCAATCAATTCCCCCTGTCTAGTAACAGAGTGACAGCTGGTTTACAAGTGGTTAGAATTTTAAATACAAGATTGCACATTTATTTTCCAGTTTATAAAAAAGGAAATATGCTTGTTTCAAAGCACACAATTTTTAAATAATTTTTGTTCAAGACAAGCAAGTATAGACGTAAGTATAATAAGCCCATGGAGGATGTACTTGGACATATTTGCACCATTTTCTTTGGTTAAGGGCCTTTTTATCACTAATTATAAATATTATGCAGAATATAGAATTATACACATACTTGGTTTGATCCTGAACTCCTGATATACCCAGAATTCCCATGGACTTCATAATGAGTAATAGCTTCACGATCAAACCATTAATCAAAACATGTAATTAAGAAGGGACATATCAGCTCAGCAGCAGCCAGCTGAAACATTGCTTCTTGTTTAATTTTCTCAAAAGAGTTAGGCAAAAGGAACAAGATACCATTGCCTAGCCCTATTCAAGATGAAACAAAGTTCACTTTCTTTGAAAGTTTAAGTACTGAGGGAACAATCATGAGGCAAGTCCTAAATGAGACATGACACAGGTATTAACAAGTTTTATGTTCAGTCAGTTTATTAAGGCAGTCCCTGCCACTTCCTATGCTGCAGTGTTCATCCCTGGGATACATCTCACACCTCCACCAGTGCTGTCAATTTTTCATGGAGCAGGAACGATTTCAAACTGATTCTTACTTTTTTTAGGCTTCTAAGTGGCAGGTAATATTTAAAATTACATGCCATATCAATAGACATTGCCATCTCTTCCCCCTAGCGTCTCAAACACTGTCTCTGTGAAATGAAAGAAGATGCTAAATAAAGGGCAGCAACTCTGAAGCTCCCAATTAATTATTTGACTTAGCTAGCTATTATGAGAGGAATAAGGAAGAGGGCTGGGGAGGGGGCGGAAATTAAAGCACTGACGGTGACTTAATGATGATGATGTTAATGTTCATCAGTTTTAAACTGCATGCATTTCCCAACCAGTGCTAGCCTCTAACAAGTCACCAGTATTTATTTGCTTCTTTGCTTACTCTTGTCTAGGTTAGTTATCCCCAGTAGACTGCCCTGTCACAAAAAAAGTGACTATCTTGTCAAAATTGATGGCACAAACACAGAGCATCCAATATAGCGGCGATATCCCTAAGAGAGATTACTGGCATAACCAGCTCTTTGCAGGCCGTCTGTTGATATGCTCTAAAGGTAGGTGAAGTTTGTTTTCACATAACCAAGAAGGGCAGCGAGTTCAGCCCCTTTAGTCTGCAGGAGCCACAAGATCAAGCCATTCCTGGAAACCATCCAGGGTTTTGTCACTTCCAGAAAAACTACAGCAGTGGTCCTGAAGCAAGGCCTTAAATCGATCAGTAAGTGGAACCCAATGCAGATTTCAGCAGCTCTCTTGTTAGTGAGCTGTTGGTTAAATCTTTCTGCAACAAGTATATAAAACCAGAGCTTTTGCATAAATACAGAGGTTTGACCTGAAAATCCTAAATGACTTAAGAAACCAATGGCTCACTTAAAAGACCTCCCACTCCCATATTGCCAGAGTCAAGAGAAGTCTCCAGTACACAGGAGAGAGGTGGCAGCTGGAAGGGAATTCTTCACAAGGGTCTCCCAGATTTGGGGGTTGTAAAGCTCTGGCCCAAAACAGTTCCACACTACCGAGGTTCAGAGAACATGCAAACTTGTCCACCTGCCTGCAAAGCATATGGGAAGCCTTCGGTGAGAAACAGGATTTCTGCATACGTGGCAACAGCTGCTGGAATTATGCATGTTTATCATTATGCAAAGACAAAAGGAAAGAATTATTTATTGCATTTATAAATGCGTCAGGAAGGATGTAAATTACAGGGTTGGTTTTTATGCTACAAAAAAATTGAAAAGAAAACAACAAAAAAATCAAACGGGTTCTCTGGGAGCCAGAAAGCCCTCCAGCCTCAGGACTTGTGCTCTTAAAGAAGTCAGAAGTCACCTGCAGACACCCTGTTTACCCATTCCCTGGCAGTGCAGTTCCTCAGCAAGTAACAACCAAGGTCCTTCTTGACCGCACCTGTACCTGAGGGTACATCTAAAATGAGGATTGCCCAAGATGGGACAGAAAAAGAGCAGGCAGGGGAACACACAGCTCATTTAAGTTCCAAACTTTTCCATCTAGTACCGCATATGCAGCTGGAAATGTTTCAGCCATCACCTGCTTAAATTTACCAAGGTATTACCACAAGAGTAATTTCAAAATTATGGCTTTTATTCATCTGTAACCCACAGCTTCAGTTCATTTGCACACATGGCTTCTACTACTCTTAGAAATTTGCTTACTCAGAAAAGGACAGCATGTCACCCTGTCACTTCTGTATACAGAAATTAACATAACATAAATGTTAACATAAATAACATCAGCGTGAGTAATGTAATGTAACAGATTCCAGGATATACATGCCATACCACAATCTAAAAAATTTAAATGAAACATCATTTTTTTCTTCTTAATTGTTCCACTAAACATAATTCTGTTTTATTTTAGAATTCGATGTACTGAAAGAATTCTGGACAATGTTTCATCATACGTGAAAGTATCATGGTGCATATCTACTACCTATAAAAACACTTGCGTAGATTAAATGACTCACATTCACTTCACACAGCTATGGAAAACTAAATGGCTGTCCATGATAAACAGAATTCCAAGTTAATATTAGAACAAACGATAAGAGAGGGGCTACTGTAGATGTCATGGAAGATTAGTGGTAGCTTATACAGATGTTCTCACCTATGTGTTAAGGCTTCGTATCTAAGCTGTGCCATGAGTGACAGACATCACTGCTATGTGCTGGTGTCTCTGGCACACAATACTCACCCCAGGTCCCCTATTCTGTCACTTAGGTCGGTGGAGACTCAGTGGAGAAATCAAGCACACAGACAACCTTTCTGTGTGGTCGCAATTTCAGAGAGACTTGAGTAGTTGAACTCGCCCTTTGCTCCCAGATGTGGGGGTTCTCTAAGTAAGACCAGGTTAAGGCTGCAGGGGGTGGACAGCTCGGTCTGTCATAGCAAAACCAAACTGATTTTGTGAGCACTGGAGGTCTGGTGCTCATTTTAGTTATCTAAACCTCTAAATTCTACATCCATTTTGTAAGAGAGAGAACGTTATCTTGCTCTTAGCAGCCTGAAAGGCAGCTGTGAGAGAGTTTTGTTCTTCACCATCCCTGGATTTCAGTACAGCATTCCTCTTCATAAGCCATTTGAGTTTTGCTCTGGTTTCACACCAAAGATCCACCATCTGGACCTCAGTATGAACTGCGGACACAGTTCAGTAACACTGGCATGAAAGATGGCTGGCTTGCTAGCACCAGCCATGCAGCTTGAAAACGGACATACAGGTGCTGGCTAAACGTTGATGTGAATTGACTGAACAAACTGGGATGAAAACCTTACTAGCTAGGAAGTTAAGTAATAGTCTCATACAAAAGCAGCTAAAGGTCAGAGACCCAATAATCCTAAGAATCTTAAGGCTTTCTGTAAGAATTTTACTTGTCCCAGAGATCTCTTTCCTGTCTTTTTGCTTTCTCTCTTTTTCTCTCTCTAAAAAAGAAGTTTACAAAAGAATGAAGTCAGATTGGTACCTTAAGAACAGTTTGAGCAAGGCAAGTTGCATGTTCAAAACTGTCCCCACTTCTATTATTTCTAATACATGTAACAAAATATCGTTTTTGGTACCAGTTATGCTCACTGTCTTTAATGCTGTCAAAACTCCTGATTTTCAGGAAACTTTGCTCTTTTATTACGACAACACTTTGACTTGTTGTACAATTGACTTTTATAGCAGCGACCTCCTGTTCCAACCTCCAGCTAGATAGTTGTTTCTGTGCACAAGATAGCCCTTTTGCTTTGGACACGTACACAGCACTTGAAGGAGGGGTCCTGTTTGCTAGCTGCTAATAAGGTCTGGTAACCAGAAGTACATGCCAGACAACAAAATCTACTATCTGGGGTGTATCATTCTTATTGTAGAAAAAGAAACTCACATTTAGCTACAAAGAGTCCCCAGGTATAGAGCAAAGCCAGGCCTGTGCAGGGAAGGCACATGTGGTGTCCTGTCCCGTGAACTGGTGGCATACAGACTTAGGCTGCAAGGCTTCCTGAACACAAGCATGTGGGGAAGGGCACTGTGAACCATGGGGTGGAGAAAAAGAGGTGAGAGCAGAGGACTTGCTTAATGAATTCCTACCGTTTAGACCATTTAGTGGGACATGCCATGTCCAGAGCCACTCAGCCACCTACTATGGCATCACTTCATAGGCTGGAGAATATTAACACAAGTTACTCCCCTATGCATTTGTCTAGTTCAATAGTTCGAGCTGCAAAGAGCAAACAGGATTGGATCAGTATGTATTTTTTTCCTCTGCCACAGTCATAAAGGATTCATACTTTGTAAACGGCCCATAGTCACACTAGCTTAGTTCAAGAAGATGGACCAATTGCCATAGTAGCCAATTATGGAACCATATGTCTGCAGAAAAAATTACTAGCTTGATGGCTGGGTTATGCCCTTAAATAAGAAAATATATATATACACCTTAAAAATACTTTTTCTCTGTCACAAATATCTAGAAAAAGTTATTCCCCAGGCTTTACATGTTGAAAGAAAGCCTTGAGTATGTATTTCAAAGAAATCTACATTGCTGGATATAATTAAATCTCATAAAGCTGTAATGCCTCTCTGAAAGATAATATTCCCCAGCTGCTTCTTAAAAATTTATGAAGGAAGAACCTATTTTAGGTAATAAAAAAGTGTGTAAGAATCAAGGTTATTCTGAGTGATCGCTTACCTCGTAAACTTGCAAGTGACATCATTGTCAGAAACTATATTACCATCTCTTCTTTATGGTCTATTAAAGACATTTCATTTGCAGTTAAAATATAGCAAAAGGCCACTATCCTCCTTGCTAAGCTACTTGGAAAAGAATTGCCATGCTCGGATGTCTTTTGGTTCCTCCATTAGAGCCAGAGCTGGCTGGTGTGGCAGAGATTTGATTGTCTGCTGTTGAAGACAGCTATCAATAAAAGTTTGTTTTTTTCTCTCAAACACAATAACCTCTCTCAGTCCGTGCTATTAGCCTGACAGAAAACAAGGCTCTCGCAGCTGTTCCCCAGATACTAATGGTCCAAAGCCATAAGCTGCTACCTTGGGCTAATCTTACAAGCTAAGCAATTTTGGGTCAGTTTATATTTGGTAAGAGACCTCTGAGGGCTGGCGGAAAAAGTTGTCAAGTAACGTTCCTTCCTCTGGGGGCTACTAAATCAGCACAGGACAATTATGGTGGAGTTTGGTCTCTCTAGTGAGGTATTAAACTAGGGTAATGACCACTTACAGCCCTTAAAGACTCTTATTACCTCTTTTTATTATACTGACACTAGATCATTGTTGAAGCTAAATTCCAGTTTGGATAATCCTACTCCAGCTGCTCGACTGCTTCTCTAATTGTGGAGGAGGTAAAGGTAGAAGAGGACGGGATCTCAGGAGGTTGACTACACTCTTACCTCCCTGCCCTGAAGCACAACTAAGATTATCTAGACTTTCCCCGTGTGTCTAGCCAAATTTAATAATTTTTCAGGATAGTCTTGCCACTGCTTACCTAATCTTACAGTTAAAAGATTTTTCCTAACATCTTCTCTGAAAATTAAACCAATTATTTCTTGTCCTACTTACGGAGGGCCTAGAGTGATCACTATGCCCTTCAAAATTTTTTTCCAAGTTTGAAGATTATTAGCATACTTCTCTCATAACCTACTTTTTTCTATTCAAAACAAATCCCATCTTTCAGTCTTTCCTTAGAAGTCTAATTTCCTGCATCTTCTAATATTACTGTTCCTCTCATTGAGGCGTTCTCCAGTTTGTCTACATGCTCTTAAAGGTGGTGCCTAGAACCGAGCACACAAAGAAGAATAACTAATATCCAGATCTTCAGCATTACACTCCTTTTTTGCAAGGGTCACAGTCGCAATTCATGTTCATAATAGCTAAGCTATTACTCACTACCTGCCTTAACATTTAGATAATGGTGATATACACATTGTGCAACTCTTCATGTCTGATGTGCAGCAAGGTGATTGGAATAAACTCTGCATCTGAATTCACTACAAGGTCCAGAATGCTTCCTTGACCCATGCTGCAGCCCCAGCAATCCCTTTCTCTTTTCTCAGTCCAGGCAAACCTGCTCCTTTAAACATACACTGTTGCGATTAGCTTCACAATTTCCAATAGTTTTAAACTTTGCTATAATGTTCTAAGATTGCCCCAGGACTGGATAATTCATAAACTGTTATAAAAGTTAAGCCCCAATACGAAACTATTACACCAGCTATTACACCACTGGATGTAAAAAGACAGACAGAAATATTAGACTGACTTCAGAACAATCAAGATTTCTTAGAGAATATTGGCCCATGCTTGGCAAGATGCACAGTAACCCCAGATTCAACTAGCATCCAAAGTTTAGCAGATATCTAAAGATGTAAAGTCAGCTTAAAAACAATATACATACAAATAAACGGTGAAAACACCTAATACATTTGTTTACTAGATTTATGGAAGTATTAAAAAGGGTTCTTTGCATAAGCTCTACACATGACTGAAAACCCTCACAAGAAACCAGTAATTTCAATTTCAATTTTTAGGAGAGGCGTAGTCACAGAGCTTGCAGTCATTAGAAAGTATAAGTCCATTAACTTAAAGTATCTGCTCAGACTAACTTCAGCTTTTTTTTTTTTTTGCATGACTATACTGCACCATGTAAAACTTTTTTTCCCCTCCTAAATGGAAATAAAATTGTGCAGAAGTCAAATGACTCCAACTCATTAATCACACTCTTGGAAAAGGTTCCTCCCCATCTCAGAACATGAAAGCCTAACGTAAGCTAGTTATTATAATCACCATGATAAGAAGTGGCTGTTATTTCAAAAATCCTTCTTACTAACACAAGAAGAATTTTTAACACCTGGTGACAACATTTTAAATCTTGCCTCACATGCCTGTAATGCTATGTGGGTGCAGATCTTGCTAGTACCCACTGCAAGAGGGGGTACATGTGTCAAAATTTACATGTTTACATGTGTTTGGAGTTTTGTTATATGCTCTGTATGTTACAGTGCTTACCACAAGTAGAGTTCAGAATCACTGTTTACTGTCCCACATATGTGGGAATTTTATTATCATCAACACAGTTTAAAGCACTCCCTCCTCAAATACAAAAGGGATTACAGGCTCTCACTTGCTTTACATTTGCAACATATACAACTCTACCCATTCCTCAGATGACTATCAAACACTCTGAATGTCAAGTTTTGATTATTACTTGTCAGAAAGAGCAGCAGTATCTGCTCTTGGGTAGACTCCAGTGGGAGCTGTTTTGGTAGCTCTGCGATTTCCCAGATGTGTCACATACTTCAGTTACTGAAATAACTTTATTCTCCCCTGCTTTCAGGTTAGTATTTGCCACATATGCATCTTAAGGGCTAAGGAACGAACCGACTTGCAATCTTGGTGGCAAAACCCCTCCATCTGCCTTACAGCCATTCTCTTCACCGGCAGAGATTTAGCACTGTGCCAGCGATCCAGGGAAACATATGATTACCCAATCAGTTTCCTGCAGATGCAAGGGCTATTTATGGATGAATCTCCATCTTCCCCAACCAGTCTGGGTGCTTTTTTTCTCTTGGTGCTGTCGTTTGTTTGACTGCAGTTCTGCTTGGGAAATAAACAACAGAACTGTGGTTCAGGAAACTTTAGCACAATTAAAAGTAGTCATCAATTCCCCTGTATGTTTTTACTTTTTTTTTTTTTTTTAATATGGCCACAAAGTAGGATATCCAACCAGACCTATGGAAATACACTGTTTATCAGTCTTTTGCTTTAGTTCAGTGATGTAAGTGCAAGCAGAGTTATAATGCAGTGGCACTAGGAAAACAGAGCAAAGTTTAGTCTGGCTGATTGCTTATTACTGCCATCCCAGTGGCTCACATATCACAGCACACTCCAGCAACAGCAACAAAATCAGCAGTAGAGGGGAGAAAAAAAAATATTTGAAACAACAGTTTCTGGACATACAGAAGAGACAGAGCATACAAAATCCACAGGGAAAAACAATCCCAACCTGGTATAGCAAGGCAGAGCTGCACAGAGAGCCAGCCCCTGTGTGCTGGTCTCCAGCCCCTTCCTCTGGATGGACCTTTGCATGCCAACAAACCTGGCTGCTAGCCAGGGGCTGGCAGCAGTTGCACATTACAGCCTCTCTCCAATGCTAGTGGTAAAAACCACAGACCATTAATTTAAGCAGCTGTTGCTGATAAGGGGCCCCACATTGTCCTAAGACAGCTTGAAGAGACTTAGTGAAATAAAATAATGCTTTCTGATGAAAAACCTGAAAATAAACACAATAAAAACAAATATAAAAGCAAAATAAACCACCTGATTTTTTAAGCTATCATACATGATCATCATCTTCAACAAGAAAAAAATGGCAGTAGTCAGGCCACTTCTACTTTATTTTCACTTTAACATTGACAAGAAATATCGTAAGAATTGACACTGCAAGATTATAGATGCCTCAACATGGTGCAGACATCACAGTACATCAGGATGCCACATCGTTATACGGAAGAAAAATGTAACCCTGTGACAGAGTCATCATCATCATTGCTACAATGGTGAAGGAAGTAAGGAATTATCTCACTTCTCCTTCCAAACCTTTCAGAAGATAAGGGGAAGACACCCATGGTTTCACTTTTCCATCACAACTACCCATGGGAGATGAAATGAAGAGAAACTTTAGTGCAACCGTGAATCACATAAAAAGACAAAGCATTTCCAAAACACAACTATTTTTACCTTACAAAGACACCATGCAGAAGAGAGTGGCAAGTTTTCTAGAAATTTTCTTTAAAAAGATTGCCATGAAGGACAGTCTTATACAAGAATGTTACCCCTTTCCTTAAAATTCAAGTTATACCAGAGTTCATTGTCCGCCTCATCTTTAAATAAGCACTACCAATCTCACAGCACCGTTTTGCTGCTTCTGACCAGGACAGTTCCCAGATCACACAGTGATGATCAGCAAGAAAGCAGGGAGGCTGAAAACAGCCAAACAAGGAGCACATTCAAGGACCATTCTCATCTGAGTGTCTTCTATACCATCTGCACATCCACCCTATGTAATAACTCATATAGACATCTCAAGATGTTTTGCTGTTCTGGATATCTAGGTCCCTAAAAATTGACCAAACCCAGATGAAGCTTCAGTTCACGACAGTAGAAGGTTTAGCCATTTCACAATTAACTTTGGGTTTATCCTTGTCAAGGCAAACATCTGAACTACTTATTTATTTTACCCAGAAAGCTGGTCCCATCTCTAGCAAAACCACATTTACTCATCTTCAGGGTCATTCCAGGTTAAGTATCTGCACTTCTCTACACAGAACATTACTACTGGATTCTGGCAAGAGGGTCTCAAAACAGAAGGTGACAAAATACTCTTTCCTAGCCTTTGAAAGCTGGCTCATCTCCCCCTGAAAGACTACAAAGAACATTTCAAACAATAAACATTCGAATTTGCTTCTCCTGAATAACAAATGATTCCGGAGAGACTGGCATCTGGTATCTGCCAAAACCGAAACTGGCATGGAGGCTGCTGAAGAAGCCAGCACCCTGCTGCTGGTCATGCTGTGAGCATGGGTTAGTACTTACATTCTTCACTTACTGAACTCCAGATGCTAATGATGGTCTTCATGTCTCCAAAGGCCTTACGATCATTACCATGGTTGAACCTAATGAAAAGTGCACTTACTAAGTCATTATTTCTCACGTGGACCACGTCTTAGAAATATTTCTTTATGGCCTTGAGCAAATAAAATTGCATTCAAACACCAGGAAAGCAAAGGGTCGGGAATTTTCCTTCAGCTTACTCATGTTGGGTGTGTTTCAATTTTCCCAGCCTGTAAAGTAAGCTTGGCAATTCTGGACCAAGGCTGTCTCTCCAGCTCACTGTTTACCTTACTCAGCTTTGGCACTAAAATTCTCCACTCGTCTCGCCGCGCAGCCGGGCAGCACCACCTAGACCTCTGACTGCAAGAGGTCTCTCTGGGAAGCTGCCATGATCTGCTAACGCTGCTCACCACACCAAGCGCCTGTGGAGACCTCTTTTCGGGTACGAATAGTGCCCTAGCAGCAGGAAAAGGTTCAAATGAGCTAGAGGCCACGGGCAGAGCCCCTCAGGCACAGCCGCGACACCACCGCCGTCCAGCTCAACGCGCCCCGCAGGGTGAAACGCCCAGGGCCCAAGGCCTGGGGGCAGCTCCAGCCGCCCGGGCGGCCACCCTGCCTCCCAGCAGCGCAGCAACCTCGCGCCTGCGGCTGCCCCGCGGCACGAACCTGCCGATCCCCTCAGCTGAGGGGAAGGGGGCGTCGCGACATAGCGGCGGCGCTGTCGCGACATAGCGCCGCTCTCCCCCCCCGCCCGCAGCCCGCCCTACCTTCCTGCGGCGGCCGCCCGGGGGCTGCAGGGGGCAGCAGCCCGGCTCGGCGCTGCCCCGCCGGCCGCTGCGCACGTAGGTCACCCGTCGCCGGCCCGCCGCCGCCGCCGCCGGGGGCGGCTCGGTGCCGCGGGCCGAGGGGGCAGCCCGCCCCGCCGCCGCCGCCGCCGCCGCCCTCTCCTCGGGGCACCACGAGCGCCTCAGGGCCAGCTGGAGGCAGAGGAAGAGCGCGGCCGAGAGCAGGCAGAGGCGGAAAGCGGGGCCCCGCCACAGCGGCCGCCCCTTGGGCATGGCGGCGGCGAGGGGGCCTCTGCCGGCGCCGCGCCGCGCCGCAGCCCCGCCGCAGGGCTCATGCCGGCGGCCGGCCGGGCCCCGCCGCCGCCGCCCGGAGAAGTTGTCAAACCCCGCCCCGAGCGGGGCCGGGCCGGGAGGAGCGAGGGGGCCGAGGGGGCCGCAGCCCCCGGGAGCGCGGGGAGGGTCCCGGCTGCCCCGGGCCGCTCGGCCCCTAAACCCCCACAGAGCCCGTTTCCCTCTGGAGCAGTCCCGGAGAGACCCGGCCGTCCCTCTCGGCGCTCTCCTATCCTTAGGGCAGCTCCCAGCAAATGCGGGACCACCTTTGGGTGGCCTGTGCCCCTGCGAGCCGCGAGGCAGGCGGTCGCGCTGCCCCCGGCCCGGCCCCGGCACCCCCATCCCTCCCCTGAGCCAGCCCTGGGTGCCGCACGGGTGCCAGCCCGCCGGGGCAGCTCGTCCGCCTGACCGGCAAAGGCTTTCTACGTGTTTCCACCTGCCTCGCTGGCTCGGAGAACATGACCGCAACAACCACTGCGGACACCAGCTTGGGAGAAGGACACCCAGCTCTGCTCATGAGCATCTCCTCATTCATCACCAGAAGGTCACACGGGCTGGGACAGGGACACCTCTGCTGCTCCAAGTGGCGTGGGCATCACTCATTTTGAGAACAGAAATAATGTCCCTACTCAGAGAGGAGCGGTTTGGACATATATCAAGCACGCTAAATGCAAGGTTAAACCTGAGTGGTGCACATGACTTGGCAGTACTGCTAGCCAAGATCACTTCATCGCAAGAGTCTTAGCAGCAAAGTTGTTCTAAAGTATCTGCAGTTGGTCAATAAATAATGGGATGTGAAGGTCTCATTAAAGTAAAAGTTTGCGTTTGTATGGTCATGGAGGAAATCTTAAAAGCAGGAATATTGAAAGCCAAGGATCAAAAAGTATATAGTTCCCAAATCCATTTTTAAAACTCTCTCTTGATGTTTAAACCTTGAGAAATTGAGGATTTCCTAAAAGACTGAGCAATGCATATTCAAATAAATAAAAGAGGACTGACTGAGCAGAAAATGCAATGTAATTCTTGGTTTTATCCTCACAGATTATTTGTTCTTCTTCTATCATTGTATAACTTCAACAGAAAGCTCCAATATTTGAATCTAGCCATTCTTTTTGTCATCAGCAAGCAATAACTATAAATGCTGACCTTGTGCAAGTCATGCTTTTCCCTAGAACACTGATTAGCTTTGATTTATGAGTGTGCTAAGAGTGCTCCCAATACAGGACAATTTGAGGTTTTAACTTAGTGTTTCCATTTTGCACTCATATTTTAGCAAACAATAAAATTTTTCATGTGTCTTCGTCATCTCTTCTGAATGTAAGTCCTTCTGCCTGTTTAAAACAGTGCATAGGGATTCTAAAGATAGAAGAAAAGGGAATAGTGATACAGAAGGATCTCAGGAAATCTCAGGAACAAGGAGAAATCCTATTTGGATTAGCATGAGAATATGTGGGAATTAAGGTAGAACCTCAAACATTCCCACCTCTCCAGTGTCCTCTCCGTTTTAATACACGAATTTTAAACAAATTGCTTCCCCCAGGAATGAGCTGCAAACACACCTGTATGCGAGCAATGCCTGTTAAGAAGAAGTGCAGTTTTAAAATGCAAACATAAGGGATTCAGCTCCAGTCCAACGGGGGGAAGGGCTTTTCGAGGGGATTGCCAAGAAATGCAGCTGGGCAAATTCTCAACAGCTTCTACAAAACATGTTCGTGCTTTGAGCCAGGCAGCAAATAGCCTCCTCTCCCTGTTGTCCCCACAACAAGATGCACAGAGCAAAAAGTACTGACGCATAATGCAAACTGTAATCAAAACACTGATTTTGAAGATGAGCACAGAATTTCTCCTGGCAGCAGCGAGCATCATACCCCCTTAACTGAAATCATTGGTCCTACTGGATCTAATTGCTATGTATATTTCACAGATTTCTACAGCTCTCTTCGACTCCACAGAAAAGTTTAAAAATGTAAAATTCCTCCAGTATTTGCAAATTTATCTACAGTGATAGCAGAGTTCTAAATCACTGGAAGAAAAAAGTTTAACACTAACACTTGTTTTTAATAAAACCTTAAGAGCAGAGAGAACGGGGGGCTGTGCATCTGTGAACATCACAGAAAAGGCAAGATAAAGGCAAATTCCTTCAGTTTCCCATTGGCGACCCCTTTGCACCGGTTATTTAATGCTGATTTCTCTTAAGGCCATTTTCAATTCAGACATCATGTCTACCACCATCCATCTGCCTCCACCCACTGTCAAGACTTCTGTTTATCTTCTGGCTAGTCAAAATGCCTGCCCAGATCTCTATGCAAATTAAAACCTTCAGCAGAAATAAACACCGCTGGGAATACACTGGATTCTCTAGGGGCTGATGATGTAAGCAAAATGTTCCTCTTATAAAATGAGTAAATTAATAAAAATGCACTTTTCTACTCTGCTTAACAGCATCACTGGATTTGGTGAGCCTTTTGCCAAAAACTACAGGATAGAGTGAAGGAAGATTTTCTTTTTTCTCTCCTCCTTCCTATGTTCCTGGCTAACACTTTGAAAACTGGAACGCTGTTGCTACATACACATGAAAACAAGAATGTTTTTGTATAGAAACTTCTACAAGGTTTAGAGTGAAAAAGCCAGTTGCTGCCACCGTGTCATTGGAAAAGTGGCTGCATAAAACGAAGCCCAGTGCTCACCCTGCAGAAGATGCGTGGCTGCACCTGGCGTCTCAGCCTGAGTCCCGAGGAGACAGAAATCTGGGTCCAGGTCCATCCCGCTGCTTTGGGGTACGGCTCTGCTGAGCCATGCACCAAGTGTTAGACCCCCCTGGAGCCCCAACGTGGCCAGTGGCTCTGCGAAAGAGGTGCAGCCCTTACTCCTTTGCATGCTTTAAATCCCACTTAACACACAAAGAAAGAATCTCTTTCTGCTCTCTTTTAGATGTTAGCAACCAAGAAGTAAATTGGTCGCATCGGTCTATTATCCACTTACCACCGCGGAGAAATGTGTGTCTGAAAAGCTGTCGTAGCTAACACTCGGCTGCGTGGATCGTTAGTACCACTTCTCAGCTTGCCACAGGTAGGCTTGAAGAGAATGACTAAAAAAAAAACCATTCATGTGGTCTCCCATCAGCTCTCCTCCAGCTAGGGGGCTATTTAGGCAGCTTAACAAAAGATTGGCCGTGCTGTTCGTGCTGTTCGGTAGCACCGTATGGGGGACGCGGGCAGAAGCTCTTTCCCCGCTAACTACAGAGAGATTCAAACAGCACAAACTAGCCGCATGCTCTGAATCTGATGAAAGATATTTGATGGTAAACGGTCTGAAGAGGGGATTATAGACCAAAATTTACTTCTGAGTCATGCTGTTGTGCAATCACACACATACACCCCTATACCCATGCACATGAAAACCATTTGCTGCTGCAATAACAACGGGGACAAGAAGGCTCTTTGGTAAAAGATGCTCTGCAGCCCTTCGCTATCCTTAGGCGTTACCTTTATTTATTTAACCTGAATCTTTGTGGCATCTAAAAATGAGGCTATGCCTCCGACAGTTATATTTCACTCAGAGAGAGGAGTAGTAGCAGGTGTTAGATTCGGCCTTTCTCTAAAATATCTGATTATTCTGAACATGCAAAAATATGCATGCTTTTTAAAGTAGAGGTTGGTGATTTTATTGAAAAGATTCTAGTATAAAATTTGAAAACATAGATTCCAGTTTATAGGAATTAAGTAGTGATGTCTCATATGCAATTCACACACTGTTGCACAAAGATTTTTGCAATATTAATTTGCTGTCTGCGTTTCCCCTCTATCTATACTGTAATCTCAGACAGATGTGCAGCTTTGCTTAAAAACTACCCTGAATTTCTATTACAAACTTCTATTTTCAGTTTGTTTTAAAGGTTACCTTGGTGTTACTCAGGACTCAAGTTTCTCATTTTATTTTGATGCAATGAATTTTACTGGCATTTTGCACTTCTAATTTTAAGGACAAATACCTTTCATTAAGAAATGTAATTTGGCAAAGGGATTAATCTTTAATTCTCAGAATTCTACAAAATACCATGGCTGGGGTAGTAATTACAGTTTCAAGAAGTTATATAAGCCTTTTTATTACCTGTATTTAATGGGTTTACATAGTACAGTACAAATGCCAAACTATTTATACAGTGGCTCCAATAGCACTGGAGTTATCTAGCGGATGTCACAATTTGATCACTGCAAGTGGCTTTCCTCCGCGTGTGCTTGGGGACAAGGTCTCTTCCAAGGGGAGCGGAGATGCCAGTCAGAGCGCAGAGGCTGTTACGGAGCAGAACAGCAACATGGTCGAGGCAGCAGTTTCAAAAACAAGTTAAGGCTCATAACTAATGCTCTGTGCACTTTTCTGAAGTCTGTCGTGCAATGCTTTGTGCTATTCCAGCAGGCTCCTTCTCAAGGCACTTTGGCCTCAGTGCAGCGTGGAATAGCTTCAGTGATACAGAGATATCGGTGCTGGTATGAAGTGGAATAATCTCCTTAGCCAAGAGTTGGTATATAGGTGTATATGGGTATATATAGATGACATCCTTTGGCGTGTGCTTTCTCACAGGGTGTCTTCATCCATCCTCGGTCATGGATGTGGGAAGCACAGGCCAGCCAGACTTCTCAGAGATGTGCTGAGAAGGACGAAGTATGTTTGTGAAGATCCAGGTCCCTTTGCAGGGCAGTGATGCTTCAGGTAATAAACACCCTGCCAGGCTGATGTTTGTTTTTGCGTCCAAACTCCTGTCTTGCTGGCAGTCCGCTTGTTAGGAGGACATTGTTTGGACATAATTCTTTGATTTTCTTCAGGAAAAAAGGTCATTTCTCTGGACTCTGTCAAAAGGTAAAGTTCATACCCCCAAAGGGGTAAAGGCTTTTTTCTCTTGGCCTGGCTGCCCTCCCCTGCAGAGCCTGCATGGAGGGTGGTGGAGGGGGGCCGTGGCTGCAGCCCACTGCTATCTTTGCAATGGCTGGACAGAAAGCAGGTGGCTATCGAGGAAAACCTGCTCTGCTGGCCCCCAGCCGTCCAGGGACTACCTCAGAGGCCACTTACCTCTCTCTCTAGGCAAAGGAGAGGCGACTAGTCTCAGCCGTAGCCAGGTGAAAGCCCGAAGTCAGGCTAAAATGCAACTCACCTGCCTGGAGCGCAGGGCACCCGAGCAAGCGTGGAGAAACCCTGGCACTGAGACTGGCACAGCAATGGCTGAAAGCAGCAAATTTTCCCACTAACATCTCGCTCCTCCTTCAGGCTTAATGAGAGGGAAGGAAAGTGATGGCTGATATACAGCAATGGGAACCTTTAAAAATCAAGGGCTTTTTGCTCAATCTTTGTGCTAATGTGTTCAGACTTACTCTTCTAATACAAACAGCAGCAAGATTGCTCTCAGAAACCCAGACAAGAACATTTTAGTGCATAATTATGCATGAAATGCAAGAGAATGAAAAAAAGAGTGAAAACATCTGTTCACATACAGTTTATTGCCATTCACTTAAGAGGCCCATTAAACGCCAGAAAAAGCTATTTATCCTTCTGTTTGAGGCAATTATTATACTGCAAATCTCTATGGCAATTCACTCCATGATTATCACTAGGATCCTGACAATGTGCAGAAATACTCAGAACATGGGAAAAAGATACCTTGCCCTCCAGGACTTACAGAGGGTTTTTCAAAAGCAGGTTAGTCCGTGCTTCTCAAAGTTTAACCTACACTTCACCTCTGTGAAGAAGTGAGTTGTGTCTTGTACTCTGAGGCTTCCAGAGCTTTCCTGATGCTTAATTTATTTACTTCATGGATTAGAAAGTGGACACTTATTAGAAAGTGAAACCAAAGTCACCCAAGCTCCGTGGACAAAAGGCTCCAGGACTCAGCCACTATGGTGGAAACTGCAGGGTGCACTTTGGCCCTGCGCATCCCACTTACAAGGCATGGGAAGAACTGGGCACTGAAGGAAGGGATGCCGCAAAGCTGGGAAACCGTGCAGAGCTGCCAAGCCTAGAGATGAGGAAACACAGAGGGAACGGCATGTCCTAATCATCTCTTCTCCCAGCAGGACGTCACGTTATTCGGCCCTGCGAGAATTCTAACTCCTGATCTTTTCCTGGACTTCAGGTGTCTAAGCCCCTTTCTTTCAAAAATCAAGAGGATTTTTTTCTGTCAAAACACACCTAAAAAAGAGATTGCTCCTCTTTAATCCAGTATGCCAATGATTCCTGAGATGCGAGAAGCCCAAATACAGCTCCTTGCATGGTCAGAAGAGACAAGCTGTCCCACCTGCTAGGAGACCGCTTTACTCTCCAGGCAGCAAGATGTGCAGGAGGAGAGGATGTACCTCCTTGAAGCCTGGTCCTGCACTCCTTTGGTGAGAAGAAAAGCAAACAGGAGGGTGAGGTAATCTTCCCTCCTTGGCTCCAGTGCATTCCCTGAGTGAAGGTTTGTTTTCCAGACCTTTGCTTTAGCCAAAATGTTAATTGAAGCAAGGGTGGAGGTGAAGCTATGAGTCCTGCCACAGCGCAGGTGTGAGTTAGCAGATCGCCAAGACAAATGTGTCACTGGACGTGATCAGAGGCAGAACTGGCAACAGGGAGGCCTCTGGAGATCTGGCAGTGTCTCGAGGATTAGTCAGGAGTTTTGAAAATACTCCGTTTTGATAGAAGTGCATAAAACGAGAATGAGGACATAAATGCCTATGTCCTTTCAATAATATAAGTAAAGTTTGAAGCCTGAGAGACATCCTGCGTGGGAGACATTCTGGATAGGTGACAGTGGCAGCTGGCAGAACTGTGTCACCCACAGCTTCATTACTGTCTAGCTGAAAAACTGCCTAGCGAGCCCTGTCTTACCCGGGCAGCCCAGTGAGGAGCCTGGACTTCCCTCTGCCGATGGGCTGCAGAAGAGCACAACATATTCAGGGTCTTCAGAAACACTGACAGCTTGTTTGGTTGCTTAATTCTCTGGTGACACAAAAAACAAACAAAAAAACCACACTCCTTTTTGGCTCATTAAATTTAAGGAAAGGCTAATGCAAGGTGGTCAACTGAGACATTACAAAAGTGAAATAAAAAGACAGCAGAAAGCGACCGTGACAGAAGCACAGCGCATGACGCATGCCTGTTAAAAATATGAGAAATATATTTTCCCCATCATAGGTAATGGAAATAGCATGAGAACAAATGAAGAAAAGCAATGAATTAAACAGTGCTGTCCTATGCTCACTGAAAGAAATGGCAAAGATCTGGTTGCTGTCAGTGGTGAGAGGTGAAGTCTCAAAGGAATAAAAACAAAACACAAGAAAAAGAGTCTCTCGAAACTTCTTTCACTTTTAGAAATATCATTTCTATGAAATGATCATTTTCACTACAGTGAAGTAGTTCACTCGTAAAAGAATATTTCTTTCCATTTCCTTTTCTTCCCAGCCACTCCCTTTCTTCACACAGCTAAACTTTGACTCATGCACACTTTTCTGTCTCCAAAAAATGTTAATTTTGCCTTCTTTATTGAGGAACACAAACATTTGGGGGAGGAAATTCCCCAGAAAGAGAAAAGACCATTTCTGATCAGCCTCAAACAGTACTTTTAGCTACCTAAGCATCTGCAGGCACGGCATGAGATAAGACGCACCTGGAAGGGCAGCCAAGGCAGTGGGGCAGGCAGCCAGCGGTGCTGTGAGAAAACTGCCTTTGGATCCTGCACACTCAGCACAGGTGACTCAGCACCAGGGCAGCCACTCCTGCTAGGGGCTTTGGGGCCGTGAGTCCCCCAAAACAAGGAATTGAGGACTCTTGGCTACCCACGACGGTGTTTTTCCCTGCAGTCTTTTGGTGGCAGAGAAGCTCTGGGCGATCCTGTAATAGCAATGGTTTGATCTAAGATTAAATCCTATTATTTTTATTAATGACAGCTTTTGGTATGTTGCTCCCTCTCACGTTCCCATTTCCTCAATGCACATTTTTTTATGCTCTCCCCATAACGTTTCAAAGTACTAACTGAATGTTATTATTTCTTAAGCTCGACTGCAGCACCCTCATCCTTCAAGCCACCTGTGCATTATATGTATGTGGGAGCCCTGTATCCCAACAGGCACCCACATTTCCACTTATCTTCTTGGTTTAGCATCACTTCGTCTTCCCCTTGTGATGGAGTTTGTGTTTTCACTAGTTACTTCTTAATCCAACATCTCCCTCTAGTGGAAAATAGGGAATAAAGCAGAATAAAATAAACCATCCCACAGCAATTACGATTATTTGAGAAAATGTGAAAACAATGCAAATGTCTGCCCAGGCCATGAGTTTTCCCTTTATTTACCACATTTATTCCAAATGAATTTGAATTTATGAGACTGAAGTTTATCTCAAGTTGTCAATTCGATTGGGAAAGGATGCTAGTGAATGGTGAATGCTGGTTTTCCTCTATTTTTTGAGGAAATTGGCAAATGTGTTTTAAATATAGGCAAAAGTCTGTATTGAGACACTATATCTTTATGGCTTTGTTTCTGTGACACAAAATGAGTAAAATACCCTGTTGCAGAAAACTATTATTTTGTGCCCAAGTTCTAAAATCCATCATACAGCCCATCCGCTGTCCGCAATGCTAAGGACAGGTAAAAATGTCTGAAATATAATTGTTCCTTTTTTCTGTTATAATTAAGCCTCTGAAGTTCATTATGATTGTGACAGATCAGTTGCCATCTGTCAGGGATGTCTATTCCCTGTAGATTAGAAAGTGGGGATAAGAAGGAAATACTCGCATACAGTCCATTAACTTCTGTCTGGACATGCAAGGCCTTAGGAATGGGGCAATGATAAAATGCCTCATGAAGCCAGGCCGGTGTTGAAACCTAATTAACATTCCCAGGGATTTCAGACGGAAGAGTGAAAGACATGGGAGGAAAGGACGTTATGCTGAGTAGAGAAAGACAAGAAAAGATGTGCCATGAATTGAGCTGTGGAGCTGACGCAGGTGAAGCACAAACTGCTCCTGTCTTGGGAGAGCTAGCAGGTTTCCACAGGTGACGGCCAAGTCTTTATTTAGGGGCCATTTCATCAGGATTGAAAATTATTGAGATTTAATGACCTTCAACTGTTATGCCTTTCCCACCTGCAAGAGTTTCTCTGGCACCTGCTATGCATTTCCAGGTGAAGAAGTGACAGCGCAGACAGATTTAGAGTCAAAATGCAGTTTCACAAATTCCTTAGCTACCAGCTAAGCTGGAGTTGGAGCTAAAGAGTTAACGCAAGCCACTGTTTTGCTTCAGATCCTGGCAAGGATCTTGAGTGAGGAGCAGAAACTTAGGGATGACTGATGAGACCTTGCCAGAGACTGACACATGAGGGAGAATAGCTGGAGAGCTCAAGGATTCATCTCAGCAGCCTCAGCTGCCTCAAAGCCAAGCTTTGCATGTAAGCAAGCCATCTTGCAGGCATCTCAAAGTTGCAAATCCCCTTTGTGGGGGTAGATGTATACTTGGCTCAAGGCAGCGTCAGCACAAAAAGCCCATGTCAGCCCTAAAAAAGCCAGCTCCAACATGGGACACCGCATCGCTGGGGCAATGCAGTGCTGTCCCTGGGCTAAGTAACCCCATGGAGGGTGGCCCGGGGACTGGGTGACCTGGTGCCTTGCTCAGAGCTCTGCTGGACCAGTTTACTTCTGTGCTAGAGCTCTGTGACAGGCACTGCCTTATAGAGAAGCCGATGGAGGCATAAGCATTAGTGCTTCCTTCTTTCTGTGCTATGTAGATAGAAAATTGGACTCAATATTTAGTTTCTCTCAGAAGAATCTTTTTTTGTCATACACTTGCGTGTATAACTCTGTATATATTTCAGAATGTTTTAAAGCACTTTTCCTCACCTGCATAAGGGGGAAAATGATATAGGGATGTGCAATTAGTCCCAAAATATTTGGACATGTTCTTAGCAAACTGAAAGCCTCTGGACCAAAAAGCTGAGGCTCCTAAGTAGGATGCTCAGCCTTTGGGTGGCATGACCCTACCGGGGAAGAAAGCCTCTGTGACAAAGTGTAAGATAAACAAAGGATTTTAAGCTAGAGACTGGGAGAAAGTGGCCAGGCAGAGAGGCAAGGGTTTGTGATGGCATGTCTTCTAAAGGTGCCATCTTTATAACTTCAAGTGAAGGAAGTCTACAAAACAAGCAGGAAACGGCAAGGAGCAGTCTGAACAAATAAAGTCCCATTTTAGCAGGGCACAGGAATTAGAGCAATCAGGCTGAATATAGGCTTTCTTCTGTATGCTAGAAGTCTGAAAATAAGATGAGAGATGAAAATGCTTGATTTTTGTATAAGGGTATTGAACCAATAGAAAAATCAGAGACTTTCCAGAAGAAAGGTCATTACTGGCTCATTATAATACACTGATAAAAATCGCATGTGAAAGAACCAAAATAGGTAATGTCCAAATGAGGAAATAAAAAAGAACATAAACTCTGTCAAATTAAAAGTGGAAACAGAAAGGCAGACCAAAGAAGATTTTGAGGAAATAACTTGCTAATAGGTAAAAAACCTTTCTCTAATCCATCAGTAGCAGGGGGCCTGCCAGAGGGTCTGCAGGTGACCAGAGTATACAGTCAGCAGTTGATCAGGGTATCAGAGGTGTTTCAGAATAGATAAACTCTAACGGAAAAGCTAAATAGATTACTTGTAACCTCTTACAGTCTCAGAAGAAGCCATGGGGCTGCAGACTCAAGTGATCCAGCTGATGTGGTCTGCTCACGTTCTAGATGAAGTTCATCACCAAAGACTCACCAAGAAACTAATCTGGCAGGGGATTAGAAGGAAGGTCCTCTCATGAGTCAGCAACTGGTTATAGCATAAGAAAGACAAGGTATAAATGATCCATTTTCACAGTGGAGAGATGTCACTAGGGCCAGTGCTAATCCACATATTCACATATTCATAAATAAGGTGGTAAATGGTGAAGTGGCTCAGTTTGCTGGTTACTACCTTATTCAAGGAGCAGCAGAAAACCATCTCACAAGACTGGGCAATGAAATGGCAGGTCAAATTCAGTGTAGATAAAAGCAGAGATAAACACGTGGCTGGAGTGGGCGGAGGGGGGAAGACCCCTCATGAGACAGTCTCAGCAATGGCCTCTGAACCTGCTCTTCAGGACCAATATTTTGCAGTTACATAGTTCTATTCAAATGTAAGTTAAAAGCTCAAGAGTGGTTATACAGCAATTGAATATTAGAAATTATTAGGAAACGAACAGAAAACAGAACAGTGGTTATGTCATCAGCTGAATACACAGTCCCCCGTATCATGAGTACAATGTGCAGTTTTGGTCCCTCCATCTCAAAAAGGGTATGTTAGAGTGAGAAAAGGTGTAAAGATGGGCGAGATGGATGAGCAAAGATACAGGATAACATTATATGGATAGCAATTACATAAACCAGGGCTTGTCAAGATGGAAAAGAAGTGACTGGGAGATTATGATATGGATGTATAAATTCACAAAGGATGACAAAAGCGTAGTACGTGGTTTCAAAAGTGATCTGACAAACTTGTGGAAGATAAGTCATTTGAGGGCCATGAAACACTACAGCTGAGGAAGCTCCTGGGCTGGGAATGGCTAGAAGTGGCCTTCTTCTGCTGGGCCACTTCAGGCAACTTTTAGAAGTAAATTAGAAGAAATCCCACCATCCTGCAGAGTAGAAGTGCACAACCAGGGCTCAAACATGATTTGAATTTCTCATGGTGCTATGAGCATACAATTGTCATTAGTAGTGTTTCTAGCTCCAGACTGAGCTGAACTGTTTGTTTGTGTTTCTCAGATGAAAATCAAGATTAAGAAAAAATGACTCTTCCTCTGGGTTTTTTCCATGCATTTCCTCGTTCCGTGTTAGCCAAGAACAAAGCTGCAGTTCGACAAACACTATGCCAAGACCGCCACCGAAAGAAGCAGCTCTGCCCTCTCCTATCACTGGAAAGGTGAATTAATGGGGAGGGAGGGAGAGGTGCAAAACTGGCAGCTAGAGCTGAGAAGAAAAGGGCAAAATGCCTGAAAGCAGGGGTGGCTTAGGCTGATCCCGAGCAGATTGACCTGTACTTTAATATGATGATGTTCCTTTCGACAGCTGTCCCTCGCTAAGGATAACTGTCTTCATCCCCACTGAGAATAGCAGGAGTTGGCAGCCATTTGCAAACGTGATAGTTATGCATGGGCTTTTTTTGGCCCTGTCAAGCCCCACTGAATGAAAAAAACCCCTCATTTATGAAAGAAAACACTTCAGAAGTGACCTTTGCTTAATTATTAGACTTTTATTTATCAGTTAATTTTAATCACATGAATTCTTGAAGGGTTTTTGTAATTGTAAGGACAAAAGCCAGTCAAAAATGGATGCTAGTTCTCTTAAATGAGTCATTTAAGATCTAATGAGCAGTTAATCCCTAACAGTCAGACATTCATCCTGTACTTTGACGGTAAACTCTAATCCTGGGGAGTGAATATCTTCAGACACATCCAAGGGCTTGAACTGTGGAAAGTGTAAAGTTCAGCTCAGCCTTTATTATGGCGTGACAGTCAGAGCTGCCATAGCTTGGCTTCATTATGAGAGATGAGTTCACTCACATCCCATTACAGAAAAATTTGTCTTTATAGTGTTTATCTTGACTTAAATGGCTCTTCTCTCTCTTATGTAACTGAAATTGGTGTTAAGATCCGTGTTGGTTTGTCACTGGTTAATGATATCAGCTGTTGCAAGAAAAGGAGTAAGAACACTACAAGTGCTGATGAGAAGTAGCAAAGAAAGGTTGCACTCCCAAGCCCCCCTGAAAAATCCTCTTCCACAGGAGACAGGCCATGTCAAAGCTGCTATTGAGGTGATATATGGGAAAAAACAAAAATCAATGAGAGCAAGGTCTCAGAGGTTCAGAAAAAAGAGATTTGCAAACTGGCATGAGAAAAGATACACAAAACTATAGCTCATGCAGGGCAACTTCCTCTCCCAGAAACTTTGTGTTTCCTCCTGAGGTGTAACATTAGTGAATGCAGTGATCAGTCTCATAAACGTGCTCTTAAAATCATGCTTGCGTGGTCACTGCACGTGACAGTGACCTAACATTGTTTTTTGTAAGAGCTGACCTGGAGCACTGCAATGCAGCACTGTGGGGTTTTCATTTCCCTGTAAATTGTATGGAAAATGGTAAAGTTTGTTAGCAAGATGGCAGGAACAAGAACAATACCAGATTAGATTTAGTACAATAGGAGAAAATTAGTTTTTGCTGAATCTGAATCTAGCTCATTCAATACAATTTAGATACAGATGAACAAATGGCAAATTTATGTTGTTTATATTATACTTCAGCAATCTGATTCCTGCTATATGAAGGACATTTATTATCTCTCATCCTCCTCAACACAAACCTAGGAGAAATCACTGAGGCAGGAACAATACTAGATAGAGGAGAGAGGCAGCTATGCTAATGCTTGGATCAACCCAGCAGGCCTTCCTGGAGTGCCAGCTGGAAGCCAGGTGAGATACCACCAAGCATCTGCAATGGCACTAGCTGTCAGCTTAGGCTCCTTCCATCCAGGGGTCCAAAGACACTACTAGGGGATGCAATATTAACCTGTCATTAATGGAAAAGAAGCCTCTGAGGTTCAAAGCTTGGCCCTCGATGAGAAGTCTTGCAGGGCAGCAATGCACTCCCCTACCAGGTGAGCAGCCTCTTTGGCTGTGCCCCTGTGCATCGAAAAGCCACCTGACCCGTGCCCATAGTTGTGGACCACCAGGAGCTTTGCTCCTCCTTGGCTCAAGATCTCTCTCTGCAGTCTCACACACGCTCGGGATGGCCTCAGGCCCACCTTCACCTTTATATCCTGAGCTCGCTGAAGTGAGGGCTCAAGGGCACAGCATCTGTCAAAGATATCTTTGGTAGTGTTGGGATTAGGGGAGAGGCTCCAGCTCTCCTTTTCCCTGGTTCCCCCTAGGGTTACGCTGTGTATCCCTGGGTAGATGTAAGTTAAGCCGTCCCCATCCCGGATAAAGTTTTTCACCCAAGGAGCATGAACCTTGAGTACTTGGCCCCTGACGGGGAACAGCTTCTGGTCCCCCACGAGCTGGTGGGCACCAATGCCCGCACAGTTGACGACGATGTTATATTCGCTTTGCAGCTCCCATAAGTTTGCTACTTTTCTGGTGTACATCTGGACACCTTTTGCTTTCAACCTGGAAAAAAACAAAACAAAACACCCTGAAGTGAGGCTGAAATGAAACCCCTAAACCGTCATGTAATTATTAAGCACATCAAGTAAGTGAGATTGTCTTTAACATTCAGATCAAACCAAACAACAGATGGGACAAAAAGCAAAGGAAGTGGTATGGGGCTTCTGTTTGTGTTCTGTCTGATTTGGCCTGATCAAAGATATTTTTCAGCTTGTTTGGGTGGGAAAAGATACAACAAGTTGATAGCTATTACAGAGAAGGGTCTGGCATAAGACCCTAGATACATAGACAGACACATCCTCATGGTCTCATTGATTCATTTCTATAATGATTCCAAACTTTAGCAGCCCCAGCAAGCTGAAAATGTCACTTTTATTCATTAACTTACTTCTCATGCTGCTAGTGATAGCACTATTGTACACTCCTTTTAATGTGCTTATTGCATACTGTCACATTCATTCCCAATTCACTCCTTTGACACCAGGGGAGCCACTCAGGTGCTAAACTTGGTCACCTCACGCCATGTCAGATGCCCTGGGGTCTCAGGGATGTCCCTGCAGGCCGGGCAAGTATGGCATAGGACCCACAGGAGACCTGGACCCTTTTAGAGCAGCAGCCGGGAGCCACGCAGCGCAATGCAGAGCATTAAACACCCATCTCTGGGCACCTGAACCCTTCACAGGCATCAGCCAGGCCAGCGGGCAGCCTGTCTGTCTCAGGCAGAGCTTGCATTTCTAAAACTACTCCTGTAAGATCTTTTTTTTCCTCTGTGTTTACTTTTATACACCTCCCTGCATACCCTTCTGCAACAATAATAAGGGATCACTCTGCGGCTAAGGGGGCCTCCCTTGCAAATGAGGTGAGTGCTGGAGGGCTGCAGGGCCTGGCAGGAATTAGACAGGAAAGAAGTGTGAGGGGAGTGAGACCCCATTCCCAGGGCCAATGCACTGAGCAGCATTTGCTTCCGTTCACACTATTTGGAAGTAGAGATCTGCTGCAGGGTGGGGGACATAGCTCTGGCGCCTGAAAAGTTCGGTTCACAAACCACTCTCTCAAGCAAAACTCACCCCTTCCTGAGGTTCATCTTTGAGCTAAATTTCAAGCTAAACTCCACCCTGAACTCTCCTGAAGTTTGTAGTCCTTCCCAGTGGAGAAACATTTCCCTGGCCCCAGGGAAATGCTCTGTCAGAGCGAGGTGGAGGCACCGTGCACTGTCAGCCACATCCAGTGCTTGGGGTCTTTAGCAGGGGTTTTGGCAAGAGCAAGTCAGGAGACAGCCTGGTGATCCATGCACTAAGTGAGAAACCTTGTCCCTTGCAATACTCCAGCAGCTGACAAAGTGATCAGTCCAAATATACGGTGGTGGTTTCCCCCAAAGCAATGAGTGAGCCAAGGATCCAGGGCACAGCTGGTGCTTCGGGACTCAGATTTAGGTGCAGCAGGACACGGGGGCTGGCTGGGAAAAACTGGGGAAGTCCCATGCAACAGCTCTGGCTCGACAAACTGCTGGGAATCTCACAAACATTGTATTTGTGACTCTGCCATTATGCCACTGAAAATACAGCAGTATTAAAAGCTGCTGAAAACTCCTGAATTCAGACAAGCAAGCAGGAAAAAGTTCCTATTCTTGAACCAGCAAAGTGAGCACAAAAACAGTTTTCCTTGTCAACTGTGAAGAGAACAGTCCATAAATACTGCTCAGATCACTAGGGTTTTGAGCATTAGTTACATGTTTAATATGCTCTCTTTTCTGATCACCAGAGAGAAGAGAAAGAAAAGAAGCTTGATCATCTTATTAGACAACATCCTCTGAGAAATAAGAAGGCTATAACAGGAATAAGGAGCAAGCAGAAATCACATGACAGACACTAAATGGATTTAACAATTTAGTTGTGCTTCAGCGGAAATTTCCCATGGGTTAAGCAATGAAACATGACAGAGCATGTGTTCGGAGGAGACAGCGCAGACATCACGTGGCCTTGGTGGCACTGGTGTGCTCCCAGTTGGGCGGGTTGTAGGAACAAGAAACATTTTTTCACAATTTGCACCGAGATGAAAGACATCCAAGATTAGCTGGCAATTTGTACCACGATGGAGGTACACGGCTCAGTACTTAACCTCAAATCAGCTTGCAGCTCATTACTTTCTCTCAAGTGGAGACAGCTATTTGCTCATTTTAAGGGTACTAAATGGACTAAATGTGCACTCCAGGTGTCAGAACTTTTTTAGATCTGCATCCTGACTCTCCTGTGGTTCTTTGAAATCCATGTATTTTGGGGAAAGCTTGTCTTGCCAACACATCGAACTTTCCTGTCAATCTAGGCATGAATTCTAAAGCTGCAATTCCCCCGAGTGCATCGCGCATTTTGCATTGGAAAATGTTTCCAGAAGGTTTGTTACAAAATGATGTTATCTGAGCTTTTTCACCTGAACGGATTAAGAAATGACTGAGATTGTTGACCAAATTTGAGATGAATTGGACCAACCCATTCTTAAATCCAAAGTCCTGGCAGATTAGACATCTTCCCAGATATCCGCGTTCTCTCAGGAACTGGATGTATCTTGAAGAGTGGAGGAATATATCTGGGAAGTCTGGCAAGTGAGGAGCACCCATGTGCTCTCCTAGGATGCGGCAGGTTCCCAACACATCTTAAAAGCTCAGCTGGCCGAGTGTGGCTCCCTGTGGCTATATCAATACTGTGCTCAGAGGTATTCCCAATTTAAAGCCCCATGGTACAGCCAGAGTGGTAGAAAGTTGTCATTACATAAATGGGGCCTTTCAAAGTTTGGAAAGATTCGGTATTTATCACTAGTGCTCTCCCCCAAGAGTCACCTTGCTGCATTTTCCCCAGTGAAAAAGAGCCCTTTTCCAGATGTGTTCAAACCTAGGATTCCCAACCTCTTATGTGTCCCCAGCTTCCCATAGTACCCTCGGTTGGATTTCACTCTGCACCCCCAGTCTGCATCACAACCAACCTTTTCTCCAGCCACAGTAGGTAGGGTGGGCAGTCGCATTTCAGTGTTGTAAAGGCCTGACCACAGCTGTGCTGTGGGAATTTCTGGAGTTCAGCTTCGGACATTGGTCGAAATCCCAGGACGACATCAGACCAGAACGGTAACTCTTCCTTGGGAGTGCTCTTAAAGACCTGCCAGCTAAAAGGACATGGATAAAAAGCGGCAAAACTTAGTCATTATTGCTCTGCCATATCACGTCACTGCAACCTTAATGGAAAAACAAGAATTCAGAAATTTGTTCCCATTGATCAGTGCAGCTCGCCAGCTCTAATAGCAAAGGGAAAGCATTGCTGCCTGCAACTATAATAAATGCCACTGCAAACAGGCAGAGGGGCTGTCACAGTTGAGCTTGAGGGCTAGATAGCAGGATAAATAATGAGGAGAGAGGCTCAGAGTCTAGATTAAAATTTGCCAAATGTCAAGAACTGAAGAAAACAGTATGATCACAGAAGGCCTACTATACGCAATACAGGGGATGGAGGGACAGGGACTATTTCTAATACAGTCTGTGTCCTCTTGCCTTTCCATAACCACTCTCAGCTGGGACACAAACTCCTCCGGGGGCAGGAACGATGGCCGGCAAAACCATCCTCCTGCTCTCCGCTTGCTCTCCAGCCGTGGGGCTGCCTGCAGCGGATCTTGGAAATGCTCAGGAGCGCAGTTACTGCAGTCCTGGCTCCTGAGGGAGCAGGGCTCTGCACTTTGTACAGGGGGAAGTTTATGTCTAGAATCCATTGGCCTCAGACAGACTCTCTCAAGGCACATCAGCAAAAAAATCCTACCTAGCTTTTTTTCTCAAGTTCATTTGCTGATGTTCCGCAGCTAATACCTTTTCTCCCATAGTTTTAAATCCACATTTCTTTCCAGCTCCTCACACAGCAGTCTCCCAGGGATTATAAAAGCACAAAGTGCCCTCACCTAATGCAGTGTGCCCACCACAGCCGTGGCCTCTCCAGCTGGACCTTTATGCAGGGCTGCCCTCTATGCAGGGTCACACTGTTTTGGGGTGCTCATAAGCTACTCAGTGTCCAGCCTCAGCACTCTCAACAGGCGAATTTCTGTGTACCTGTTAGGCAGCATGAAACACCCACACATACACCAATCGCATCCGTATCCCTAGCTGCTAAAGCTGGAGGATCCTGCATTCCCAACCCTATGCAGACTGCCCTGCTGCAAGCAACTGGTGAATGACAGTATGGAAAACATCACTTATAAAAAGACGTTAGCAGCAGGCAGACCAGCCGAGAGTGGTTCATCTCCTCACACCTATGCATGAATTTTGCTTGAAAATATGTCCTATCTGAGCAACTGCACTGCAGCTTTTTGGGAGCACGGCCAGGTTCCCCACTCTGCGTGGGGAATGCAGCTGGTCTCCCGCAGGGAAAAAGGCTGTGTCTGCTGCAGTGCATGGCACACGGGTGGCAGACTGCCTCGGAGGGCTGCTCTTACCCAGACACGAAGTGAGTGCCAGCCTCTGCTGCCTCCACTGAATTACTGATGGCGAAAAGGTAAGTGAACGTCTCTTTGAACCACTGCTTCTGCACATGGATTGGTGTGCCTGCACGGAAATAAAACCAAAAGTTTCAAGAGGAAAAATGCAGAGGAGGACAAGACGGGAGTGCTGAGAGGCTGCGTGGGCAGGACCACTGGCAGCGGGGCTGGAGCCTGCAGTGTGGCGGGGGTCCATGCGGGTAGCAGAGCCTGAGGGGGGGCAGCTCCCAGGCCCTGCTTCCCGCAGCTGGTCCCAGCTGCAGGTTAGGCTGTGGGCAGTGAGGGTGCAAAACCTCAGCTGTCACAGCAGTCTTGGGAAACCCATAAAATCTGGGGCTATAGGGCAGTCTGGGTTCCCCTCTGAGGCTGATTGATTGCCTTCAGTTCCCAAGGAGAGCCCTGGTTTTCCAGGAGAGATGAAGGTCCACAGCATCGCGCTGTACTGGGCCCCTCGCATTTAGCCAAGGGACTGTCTGGGGAGGAAAGGACTGACCCCCACACCAAACGTCGATGCAGAGCCTGCTGACTGACATAGGTATTAGCAAAAGTAATACGCTTGTGCAGCATTGTGCACCAAATCCTGCCTTGGGATCTGGCAGGACACCTGCTAGGTTATAAGTTCAAGATGAAATGTTAAGGGAAAAAAGTGGAAAAAGAACAATATATGCTCACCCCCTTTCCACATGGGCAAGATCCTCTACCACTAAATGCAGAGCTCTGCTTATAACTATTTATAACCTCTTGTATATTTAATAGTAAGTATTTGCATGCCATGCAGATGGGTTAAAACTTGAGGCGGGGCCTTTTAGCCTTGTGGTGGCTGTCCTCCTGCAAAGAGCCACTTCCTATCCTGAATCCCCTTGGAGACCAGATACGGCCAAGCTGCCCCGATACGGGCTACCGGGTAAAAGCCACGGTTTGGCGGGTAGTGACTCGGTTCTCTAAAGTGCAGGGGAGCTTCGCCGTTCTGCTGGAGTACAAAGCAGCGCGTATTTATCAAACAGCCTGGGCGCCTGAGGGACAGGGCTCAGCCCCTGCTCAATCCTGTTTTATTTGGTGCTATGGAGGCAGCCGGGGTGGCCCAAACCAGGGCAATGACTGTCAGACTGCTGGTTTGGGGATCTGTCTGGTTTTTTTTGCACGCACCTGGGGTGGTGTGAGGGATGAGCATCCCTGCTGCCACGTCGCTTGTTGTGTTGGGGGTGAACTGCTCTGCGACGACAGCGAGGGAGCAGGCGGGGAAGGTCTCCGCGACACACAGCGCCGTGGACAGCCCGACGACTCCCGCGCCAACCACGGCCACCTTTGGTGCTGCCATCGCTGGAGAGCAGAGCGGCAGCAGAGCGGCACCTGCAAGCATTTGGAAATAGCATATCCCACATTAGCAATACCGGGCTACAAAAGCAGCTGAAGGATGCCGCCAGGCTGGATCCAGCGAGCAGCTGCACAGGGCATGCTGGCGGAGGACATGCTCATACGTGCCTCTGAAATACCCACGGAAGATGCAGATTTTGTAAACCCGCCTGGGCAGCAGGACTAAATGCTGCACACAGAGAACCGAGACTGAGGTGAGGATAAAAAAAACATGACTGGATTTGAAAAGTTATTGCAAGTTCAGCAGCCACTACCCCTGTCCTTAGCATGGGGAGCAAAAGGCAGTAGGGAGATTTGTATGTATAGCACTGGTGTTCAAGCTGGAGTAATATGGAGCTAGTTTTTTTCATTAAGAGCCCAAAGGATTGAGGCACCCATCAAGGTTTCCGTAGTGTCCGGGGCAAATGTGCCATTTGGAGCTCTGGGAAAATTGGCCTTTTGTCACCAAGAGAAAAAAGGTTGTTTGAACATCGGCATCTCTAGCAACAAGGTCAGCCACTGCCTGGGCAGAGGAAGCAAATCCCAAGGAGGCAAATTGGTTCCCCAAAGCAGCAGGTCCAGCATATTGTGGAAAACATCGTTTTTCTTAGCATGCATCTTAATTCCCCTGCTGTGCATTGCTCTCCATTTTGAACCTGCGGACTGGATGACCTGCTGAGCTCTAGTCTAGGAAACAGGGGGTTTTACCATTAAATGCAATTAATTTCCTAAGGTACAGCCTGGCTGCTTCTACTCCCACATCCAGAAATCGTGTGGGCCCTGATCCCTTGGCTGGGGAAAAGCAAGGCAAGGGAAGCCACCTGCACCCCAGGGGATTTTGTGGCCCTGCTGACCTGAGGCCTCCAGTCCCTCCTTCCTCGGCCCTGTACCAGCTGGTGGAGGGGCTTGCAGGTGCCCAAGGCTGCCGTGCTTGCCTGGCGGCATGTGGCAGTCACGGCTGGGAACGTGCTGAGCATGTCTGTTTGCCCCTCTCCACCTTGCTTTATAGCCTGCTATGTGGCCTGGAGCAGCTCCGCTTCACTTAGCATCCATAACTTTTAATTATTACTCCAGGACGAGCAGCGTTTCTTTTTTTTTTTTTGCTTGTCTGGGCCAAGTTTCTGAGCTTGGCACCTGCCCCAGCAAGCGGTGTCCAGCTTCTGGTCAATAATTACCTGGGGCAGCTCCCGGTGAGGGGCCGGCACGTGCAGGGGGCCGCAGCTGGCCCACAGGTTTAACACGGGCAAAGGCTGGAAGCAGAACGAAACCATGCAACGCGATGCCCCCTGAGAACTTCCTGAAGGCAGGATTTAAAAGGGTCCAAAAGGGACTGGGCAACCCACTGGTGATAAATCCTTCTGCGCCTTTGAAATATGAGCGTCTAGGTGCACTTGCTGGCTCAGGCACTCCTTCGGGGATTACTGCCAAAAGCGGAGAGCGTATGTAGGGGGAAAACCTCCTTCACCTATGACTCTTACATTTTTCTGGAGTATCTAGCAATTTCACTTTTGTACAGGCCGCTGGGCAAGACAGACCTATGGTCTTGCTCTCCTATAGCCGTTTTCACATGCTCTCTGCAGGACTCGCTCAGACCCTTGGCTGCAGAAATCCAGCCACGCTGATTGCTTTCTGGGGACCTTTTCTGGAAAATGGTGCCTGAAGTTATAAGGGAGAGCTGATTTCCCGTCTCTCTGTGGCTTTTGGCATCTTTGGTGCAAGTTCAGGCAACACAAACCGTGCGGGATGAGGGTAGGTCAGGTTTATTTATGAAATCCTTGGTCATAACATTTCACACAGCTTCTCACTACCCCCTATGGATTTATCAGAGCTTGATAACATGATGTTCCTACTATGTAGGAAGGGAGAGAGGACAAGGCACCGTTGCCCGTCATTGCATTGCAGCTGAGCATTGTTACAGTCCCTGTTCTCCCTCTCAGGGCAATGCTTAAGAGTCTTCCTGTTAATTATTATATCTTCTTCTGCAAGTCAGCTATGAAAGTGCCCGCAGAGCAGTGAAAAAGGACACTGCACAGGGTAAGGATGAACCCTGCACCAAAACCTTGGACCTGCATTGCTGCCACCCAGAAACCCAATCTGGAAATACACTGATTCAAATGTTGGCTTCGCCTTGCAGCTCGACCGCTACCCCAGAGCCTCCTAGACCTGGCGCTGCTTGAACCAGCTGCAAAATGAATTTCTACAGAATGTCAGAGTCATTCCCACTTGGCAGGGCATGAATCGTTTATACTTCTCTGCCATATTCTCCAGAATATTTTGCACCAGTATTTTTATTTAGAAGCAGAACAAGAAAAAAAGTAACTAAAAATGAGGGAAGTTTTAATTCAGAAATTGCCTTGGTTAAAAAAAATTGGTTCTGAAGAAAGTGTGTCATAGCATTTTAATTAATGAACCTTTTTGTTCACCACTGGCAGCTGTAGCGGAAATTGTACGCCGCTCTCTGCATGCCCACCAAGTGCTTTCGCAGCCTCGGAGCAGTCCGGGGATGAACACAGCCCTGCTTCGTCAGCCACCCCTGGGATATACGCGCTGGACACATTATTCATCTGCCAAAGACCTGGGCTCGGTTGCCCCTCACCTCTCTCGTTTGACACTCGCTGAAGCCCTCGGCCCACAATGGAGATTGAATTTCCCGACCGACCTCCCTCAGGAGACAGCCACGGCCACCCAAAACTCACAGCTGAAAAGCTGACAAGCTGTTTTTCCTAGCGCTTACTGCTGCCATACAGGAGCAAATCAAGCATTAATCTGCTAATATGCCAAAAATTGGTGCAAAACAGAGGTTAAAGGCTACCCAGTTTATATCAGCAAGCACAGTATGTGTTTTACAAAACTAACAACACGGCAATGACAGCAAGAGTTACCTGCACTTGTGCGGCTGGCAGCACCGGCTGTCTCGGCAGCGGCTGTGAACCTACCCAAGGAGGCACTTGAGGACAAGCTATTTTTATCCCACGTGGCATGCCAGCTCAGTCCGAGTCGGCAATTCTCACCCCCTCAGACTGGCTTGTGCTGAGGGTTTTGCAAAAATCGGCATTGAAAAGCAAAACCAGTTGCAATAACCAGGGCTTTGGGGGGAGGGGGGACAAGCAGGTACCATTTAGTTCTTTGCCCATTCTTGGTGCCAGAAGACTGGGACCGAAACCGGGAAGAGACAGGAGGAGCCACAGGCACAGGCAGTTCCCCAGCAAAGAGGCTACCAACTCCCTGCCATGGGCTTCGCATCCCTCCCCACCACCCTCCATCTTTCAGCTCTTGCAGGTGATGAGACAAGCTCAGCCATGTATGACAACGGGGGACCTAAACTGCACCTTTTCGAACTAGATCCATTCTTTTCTTCTTTCTTATCTCACATATTGTCACTGAGCACCATTAGCTACCAGTGTTAGCACCATTCTAGTGGTGGATAAAATGATTAACACGGATACATACCCAGGTCCCCAGCGCATATGCACGCTTTCAGCTGAAGTTGCAGGCCTTTGGCCAGCGCTCTCGCCAGGCTGCCTCTTCGGAGGTATCTGTGGCTGATGCAGACCCCGGGAAACAGGCACCCCTCAGCCAGAAGAGCTGAACTAAAGCTTTTGCTTTGATATCTTTGCTTAGAGGCACGGCCCCTCGCCATGCCTTTTTCTCTTCATGGCACTTCTCCATGTGGGTGTCTCCCCTGGCAGACTGACCTCTGTTATGGTGCGTTACAGCCCCACTCAGGTACCAGGCAAAGTGTATTTACACATGCAAACAAATGGTTCAAAAAGCACAGCTCAGCTGCTGATCAGAAGATGGATAAAAAGGAAGTGACTGGAGAAACCGAAAAATTTGTTACATTTGAAATCCTGTTATTTTTAAACTATCTCTCACCACCTTTAAGCACTGACACATTCTTTTTGTCACCTGAAGCCAGCAGTACTGGCAAGCAAAGGCAAATCTCCCTGCAATCCCCGGTCCCCGCGCAGGCTCCAGCCTTTCCGAACTCCCAGGGAGGCTCTTCCCCAGCCGGGGCAGCAGCACCTGCTGACCAGCACCCTCCTTGTCTGCAGGGAAGTGCTCCTCCAGTTCCTTTTTTTGGCAGATCACTCGTAGGTTTATTCACCTCTGCATTTTACAAGCCCCCTTAGCTTTGCTCCCCGTTGCCTGACCCAGCGAGCTGAGGGGGGCTTTGCCGTGCTGATGCCTCTTCGCCATGGGATGAAGGCAAAGCTCCCCTCTTCCCCAAGCAAGGAGCGCTGCAGGCTCCATGCCTGCGGGAAGTTGTCCGAGACCCTCCTCAGCCTTCCCGCTGGGTGCACATAGGCTTCCAGCATCGCCACCACGTGCACCTGAGCCGCGGGGGAAACTGAGGTTTATCACACCTCTGAGCTTGCTCCCAAGCAGCAGGGGTTTTGCACCCTGCGCCGAGCGCTGCAACCGAAAGCTCATGCTGCAACCAGCCACGAGGAACTTTTGCTGTGCGGCCAGCCTCTGCGCGGGGTCTAAACCCCTCCTCACACAGGCTTAAGGAGCTGTTTTGCATCCTGCTGAAAGGTCCTGGCACAGCGCCGGATCCCTGCACGGCCCCCGCGGGCACCTCACCCTGCGCGCAGAGCGAGAGGACCTCCCCATCCCCCCATTTCCCATGCCGAGCAGAAGGGAGCTGGAACGAGACACTAAAAATGAAAAAAAAATGGGGGGAGAGAAGGGAAATACCTGGTGAGGGAAAGACACCGGGTCGTGTCTGGAAGCGCTGCCGTCCCGGGAAGCACAGGGCGGCTGAGCGGGACGGGGAGGCAGCAGCTAGCAGGGAGGAGCACCGGGCTGCCCGGCACCGACCCCTTGGTGGGGGCTGCTCCCCGGCCACCCGCCTTGGCTCCCCGCCGCTAACGAAGGAGCTGCTTGTGCCCGGGCAAAGGCCGCTGCCGCTGGCACAGCTCCCGGGAGAGCCAGGCAGCCGGCGCGGTAGCACGGCCGCAGCTCTGCCCTGCATCGCTCACCACTAGCCTTTTTTCTTGGTGATTTTCTCTGTGTGTTTGAAGGGAGACACGCGGTTGTCCCACAAAGAGTTCATTTTCTTTTTGTCTCACTCACAAGCAATTAATTATGTTCTTAATGTTTCTGAAGTTGCACTGGGGTTGCTGTAATACTTGAGTAATCACGCTAGTAATCAGGCTCTTAATAGTGCAGCGTATCTGCGGGCCTGTTTTCTGTCATCCCAGCTGGAAGAAGAACAAGTTAGTCAAAAATAATGCTGCTTGCAGGATCACTGGGATTTTGATGAAACTGTACACCAGGGTTTTTCAGCTCCAGGACACAATTTCCACATGGGAAGAGCTCACTTCCTCACCAGTAATAACTGGTCTGGCCTCATCTCATGTGCCTGGGGACTCATGGGCACAGAGCCAAACATTTGCCAAAATTTTGAGGACCATAATTTTATTAGTTTGAGCCTTACTTGGTTGTGTGATACGGCAGCTCCCTGTCTTACAGATGAGACAGTGTTGCACACAGACTGCCACACACGACCCACCTCCAGAACTGATATTTCCTTTTTGGCACGACATTTAGACTAATAATTACCTGCCGTAGCATGAGTCCTTGAACAGATGCAGGAGGACTCAGGTGTCTGGAAACCATCCTGCCCCAGCCCTGTCAAGCAATATTTGCCAGGAATCTGCCAAACGTGCCTTTTTTTCATAGCCTTTTAAACGAAGAGCAGGCAGCTGCCCAGACAGTATCTGCACCTGCAACAACAGGCAGGACCAAAGGCACCCCAACTGCGTGCGCAATACCTGGTGAATTATTCTCGCTTCTCAAAAGTCCACATGTGTACACAGCTCAATCCTACAAAAAGAGTGCAGACCCTGCAAAAGCAACAACTTAGCAGACTTTCATTTGAACATCCAAGAAATATTACAAGATAAGGAATCCGATGTCTACAAACTTCTTTCCAGTTTGGAACATTTGAACACAAAATATTTTTAACTCTTCAAAGAATCTAGCTGTGTTCTTAAATGGAAAAACTAAAGCATGGTATATTACAGACATACTAATCGCTGACCTTTTTAGATGTGTAGTTCCTGGGTTTTTTTCCCCTCTCACAGTGAAACGAACAAGGAATAATTCTGCCAAAGTAATTGTATAGCATGTTTTGAGAAGGTAAGAAAACAGAATTGGATAAGATAGAGAAGGAGGCAGAAGGAATGGCAAAGGTTTGTTTGTTTTGAAATGAAAAAGCTGATGGGTTTGATGTATTTATGGTAAAATGCACACTATTCTAATCATTGCAGGATGTCTATAATTTTGGAGAGGAACCTTTCAGATACAGAAATCTCTCCTCCCTCAAATATGAACAGAGGTTGCAGTGCCAGCTAAGATTAAAACTGCCTGCTGCTTTTCATTCTGATATTCTATTTCTAGTTGCTTATAACTTTGCCAGACTTGAAGGATTTGGATTGAAATCCTCTGTGTCAGATGTTTACGCAAGGCCGAAAGTTTGGGGGAATTCCCAGTGCATCGTTTCCTGAGAAGGAGCCCAGGAAACACAAGCTGATTTGCCCATGTGATGCTAACTCTTGTAGCCATTTCACTGAGAAGCTCTTACTCTTTTGTGTGCTAAAGTCTTTTGGAACACACTGTGCCTTGCTGAAGTTCCCATAACTAATGTACACCAGATTTTAGGATGAAGAGTTTTGTTTGTCCTCCCTTTCTATATAAGCTACTTGTGTGATTTTCCATTACAAATGTTTATCTATGCAGACAACTATGAAGAGAAGCAATTCCAACTGCTTAGTGCTATCATTGTTTTTCTTATCTCTGTTCTTTACTAAAATGACCAGCACAATACAGTGCATCTTTGGTCTAACTCGCACAGCCCTGGCCCTGATTAACAGAAGATTAACAGAAACTATTCTGTACTGAGGCCTTCAAGACATGTTTTTGCTATAAATGTCAGCACTTTCTCATAAAAGATGGGAAAAAGCACAAGAGGGGACATGTAATAAGCTCCACGTAATAGTCCAACTGCTTAAGACCCCCAGGATGTTTGTGAATGTATTATTCTGTGTATTGTGCACAGCATGTAATTTTGAATTCACAAATAATCGGCTAAATAGTACTCCAAGTGCAACATTCACTCTATTTATAGTTCGAGAATGCCCCTGCCAGGTTCTGTGATAGTGGCTATTATATCTTTTGACCAAGTGCAACTCATGGATTGGTCATGCAGGAAGAGATAGGCAGGCTTCTGGCATATATCAAACACAGCACTGACAGCACTTGGAGCTGTTTCTGAACGATGACCAGCAGTGGCAGAGCCTCTCAGCACACCACTAAGCCCAGCCAGGGCAGTGCTTCAGAAAGGCTCTCTTTTAACTTAGGATTCCCTTTTCTTTCTGTACTCTTTTGAAAAGAGCAATAGCAACAACCAGAAATGACCTATATGAACATGATGGTACAAACCTGTTTCTGATCTTAGGGATGGCATGGATCCCTTCCCCATCACTTCTTCTTTAACCAGTTCCAAGATCAAGCCACGCATCAATGTCCATGGCAAGTTATCATTACAGCAGAGAGGCTGCGCTGCTCCTCATTTTACTGTTTTCCCATGATATTTATTGACTCCTGGGGGAATTCTCTCAATATGGAAAAAGATACTGGCAATACGGACATGTCTATTGAAAAGCTTTGTTAAAATATTTACTCAGAGGTTGCCAATTTATCCTTGATTCTTTTGCTATGATAATGATCAATTCAGTCAAAACTGCTTTTCATTCTTATCAGTGGCAATGAGACCTTGGAGAGAATCTGCATCCAAATTGTCCTTTGGTGCTAAGTTTTTTTCTTAGTACTGTGCAAGTCAGTTCTTCTACACATGAAATGTTATGAGGCAACGTTAGTAACTAGATGCCTGTAAATACCCAATGGTTGGATCCTACTTATCTGCAACAAACACCTGAGCGTTATCCAGGCCTGTGTGTTAGACAGGAATGCAGAGAGAAGTCCTTGTTTGTCACTAAATGAGATATTTCTCATTACTTCTGATTAATCATAATCTTTGTACATTTAAAATAAGAAGCTACTAATTTCTTTGAAAGAGCTGTTTTTGTGTACACATCTCTTTGCAATCATATTCATACATCAAACATGTTAAGAAAAGTATGTGAGTTTTTTTAGGCTTGATTTTTCTCAGCTTGATTGACCCAGTGCTCTTGAAATTAGTATCAGAGATTATTCAGATTTCTCACCTTTAGCAAAAAAATATTGGAAATGGCTTTCAGTGAGTTGCTCTTAGTATTTTTCATCTTCTACATACTATTTCTCATAACAAGACCTTTCACTATGGTTACCTTTAGAGTTGAACCTAAAGCACCTCACAAGGACGCATAAAGCAGTTATGACACAAGCAATGATGAAGCCACATGATTGATTGGTGCAACTTGATCAAAAAAATAAGATTAATATGTGTGGAAAATGGTGTAACTTGCACTAATTTGAGATTTAAGGGAAGCAGAAAATAAATAGGTGCCTGAGAGGGCGTAAGAGGAGAAAGCCCAAAGAACAGAGCTACAGATTGTCACGATTCTCATTTTCCTTGCACTGTCTGCCCACTCCAATTCCTGCATGAACAAGTTACAGTCAGTTTTCACATCCACTGAACACCAAGTACATACAAGTTACATTGCTTTGTCATTCCTATAGTTACCTACTCTCTCTTTGATCAGTTCATACCCATCCTGCAATATCCACAACTATTTTTGTCACTACTGACTTTGTCCCAGGGACGTCTGCCCCAGACAGTTTATAGGAATACTGGCAAAAAAAGAATCATGTTCTTCCTGCAACTGATATGCAAAACATGTCACATTTTGTCATAGTCATCACCTAACACATTACCCAAATCTTGATTTACACCTGCAAACACAAACAGGTAGAGGACACACGTACGATACTTGCCGGCTCAAAGCCTGCAAAAGGCATCAGGTGTGCTGCCTTGCAGAAAGGGGTGCCGTGTGGGATGTCGCGGTGCCTGCCCAGCCCCTGCAAGGGAGCATACATATACCAAATGGAGACTTGGTGACTGTAGGAGTTCATTAAATTAAGGGGTAACGATTAAATAATGTTAAATAAATAAAGTGTTTGACCTTACTCTCGTGTGTAATTGCAGATAATAAAAATGCAACATTAAAAAAATTCCATTATTAACTTATATTGTATTAAATCCACATATTCTGGACAGACAAAGTCCTTCCAAAGAGTACAAACCTCCCCTACAGGTTACCAAAATCCACTTCGCACCTGGTACAGAAGCTTCCACAAAATACTTAGGTTACGTAGATGTGCTCTAACTTTTCTTCATGAGAGATGTAGCATGGCAGCCACTGCTTCACTGCATTCACTACAACTTTTCTTGATAACATAAACTTGTTCTTTTATCTATGCTCATAATCATTTTTTTAAATATGCGTTTACTTTCTCTCCTATGAATCTGTCATGGGATTTAGATGAGCATCTCAAAGGTATGTTTGAACAAGGGCATAGGGTGAATCCAGACCCTCCCTTTCACAGCCACCAAAGCCTTGCATTTTGTAAGCACGCAGGCCTTGAGTGCTGCAGAGCGCAACTCTAAGCGGCTGCGTGTTAACAGTTGGCAGCAATAAGCTGTGAAAGATACAGGAGGTTTCCAGGGCACCCTCCATCCCTTTTAGCCCCGGGCTGGAAGGTCAGACCATCTCCTGTGCCTGCAGGCACTGTTCCCTCCCTTGTTCAGACATTCAGGGTACCACCCGCGCATTTGACACAGTGCACGCAGTTTGCATAGCTGGTTTTTCAACATAGTTGCTTAAACTATAGAAATTTAAACAAAGAAATTAAAGTCAGACATTAAAGTAGAAAATGTGCTTTTTAGCGTAGTTTTAAAATACAGTAGATTCAAAATAGCAAACACATTTACTTACTATTTTCTCTTTAGTTAGCATTAAGGTAATAATAATTGGTCTCATTCCCATTATTTAACCCAGAAGGTAGGCCCATGACAAGCTGCAAGTCTATCTAATAAAATAAAGATGATATCAATTTTAGGACAAAAACATTTGTCATTGCAGCAATAATGTAATAATAACCAGCAATTAAGGCAGATCAGAATTCGAATCCAATATCTTATCAAACCATTATATATGTCCAGAGTTATTGATCAGCCGAAGAAATTTGCACTAAGAAGGAGATGACAAATACAAACATAAAAAAATTTAGGACTCAGATAAGAAACTATGAAAAAGAATTTTTTTTAATGAGCAATGAGGGGAAAATATGCTCCAAAGGAACAGAAGCATTTTTTTGCAAACTCAGTGCCCTCTTTCAAGAGGACTCAGATAATTTAGGAATATGTAAAAGAAAGAAATCAACTCACCCTTTCTACAGTACATTTATAATGTAACTAGTGTTAAACATATTTTTGTCAACATGGAAAAACCAAGCAAACAGAAATGCAAAAGACACATATACACATGGTATTTCCTTTTTACAGTAATAAGCTTCTTCAGTTAAAAGAATAGGGTACCCCAGAGCATGCTCAAAGCTACTCACGCATTAAATCACAAAAGGTGTAGGACACCTGTAGGACAATAAACATTTTATTTCCAGGAAAAAAGTGACATCATTAGTTCAGAGAAAATCCAGGTCTCATTTGAATCAAAGACCAAATACCAACTGACTTCAGTGACAGGAGGAACAGGTTTAAAGGGTTAAAAGCCAACAAGCTACATTTTGTGTCAGAACTATCATTAAAAAATTGTAGCCTGTAAGGATTGCTCAGGTGTCCTAGCGTATTTAGGTCTTTGCTTTTTTCTTTTTTTCTTTACCTTACATACCCTGATTACAGAAGACCTGGTCTCGAATCACTCAAGTCAAAGTAGTAGATAACATACATCAACTGTTCACAGAAGGATAATCCCAAAAACAAATTTTCCACATTCAGGTAAGGAAGTCAAGAAATTAATTTTAATCTTTCTTTAGTACCTTGTTAGAAATATACTGTACTGTCTCCAGCACTCAAGACTAAGGTGTTTTAGATAGGACCATGTGCTAAAAAAAGTAGGAATATCGGTGTGAAATAACCCCAGATAATGCAACTACTTGGAGCTTTGTGAGGGAGGGTGGTTGTAATGTCAGACAGTCAGGACTTTTGCAAGGCACTTTCCTTTGCAGCACTGCTAAGCCCTTGTTAAAGGCAGGGCATGCAGGGTTTGGAAGCAGATGCTGCAGATAAGGACAGCTGCTCTGCCCTGGGGAGTGGAGGGGAAAAGTAGTGGAAAAATACTAGGTCTGCTCTTCAGCAAAATAACATGTGAGTAATTCCATCTGTAGTCATCAAAATATGTATTCAAGCACACCTCTGAATAATGATGGGATTACTCATATGGTTACGGTTAAGCACATGCTTTTGCTGAATTAATATATCTGGACAGAAGCCATAATATTCTATGCAGTCCTCTTCTGAGGTTTTCTCTGTAAATATTGGAACACCCACATAACTCGGGGGAGAATAAAGATGCCATTTGGCTTTACATGGAATTATCACGTAGAAACTCCCTAAATGTAAACTTGTTGATTTTTGCTTGGCTTCGAAACATGTTAGATCTCACATAGGATATGATCCTGTCCTAAGTCCAAGACCAAAATGCTACTTGGTACTCCAGGACCGTGCAGTGGTTGAAGAGAAAAATCTTTATTTTCTTTTATAAACAGATATAGACCAAATTCTGGTTTTAGAAGTCATTGAAACTAATATGACTGTGCAGACATAACAGAAAAAACATGAACAGACTTATACAGCATATACAATATTTAGCTACAGTAATTTAGATGTCTTATTTAAGGGTACATGGCCAAGAAATAAAAAAGGGAAGACTTGTTTTGATGAGGTGGTACTAGCTAGCTTGAGAGAAGGTGCCTAGGACAAGAAAAATTATTATTTCAATCTGGGGATGACAGAGTTCACACAGCCCAGGCAATGGAGGGCTCCCTCAACCCAGACATACACAAGCTTCCTGGGCTGCCTGCCTCAACGCAAGGGTGACGGAGAGATGAGGATACGGGAGGGGAAGAAACACCCAGCTCTGGAGGTACACTGAAAAAGGAGAGCTGGGTCAAGAAGCCATAAAAGCAGCAGCCAGAATAATGCATTGAGAGCTGTATTTGTTTTCTATGGTCCACAGTCATCAGACACGATCGCCACACCAGCAGGTAAGTGTTGATGCACACATGAGGTGTGACAACAGTGGGATGCTCACAAACACTTGGACTAAAACTACTTGGAGATGGTAATTAGCCTCTCTGTTGATCCATTTCTTCCAGCTGCCATATTTTCAATTTCTAATTTTGTATCTGATTTTGTATAGTATGAGGAAAAAATGGAGCTACAGAGAGGTGGTCTATGATAAAAATGGTGTGTAGGTACCGTGTCTACCAATCATTTGTCATAATTAAATCCACCTCTGTGCAGAGAGCCTGAGTAAGACCTATGTGCCATTTATTCTCTTTCACTGAGGACTCAGCAGGGCTGGGCCTTGTTGCAGGCTTTTGGCAAAGCTGCTGGTGTAACTCTTAAAAGTTATGAAGAATCTGATGCTAGATCTGAGCTGAATGAGTGAGAAGAGTGCACTGAAATAACAGTCTGGAATGAATACGATTTTCAAGGGCATCAGGTGTTACCTAAACTAAAAAGAATTTACTAAGACAGCAACAGATCCAGTGAATAATTTTTTCTAAACCACTAAGAAAAATACATTTGCCATTCAACAGAATGAATAGTATACAAACTATTTGCACATTCTGCAAATGCAATATTACTGTTTCAGTCTGAAGCTGTTCCACAGAATACTTTTCTTTGCTAGCAATGGCAGCTTTTCCAGTAGAAAATTTGAAAAATAAATGAAATAGATTAGTTTAACTTTGAAATTATTGGTATGACGATGCAATGTTAAGTCTTCTCTGTTGAATTATAACTATGTGTTTGAGTTTACCATGGTCTGAAGTCTGAATCCTCTAACTGTTGATTGCAATAGGACAAGGATGGACAGGGCGTTTTGTGGTGCATTTACAAATGTAACTGCAAAGAATCTGAAGCAAAGAATTGGCATATTTTTGTACATATGTATAATCAGGTAGCTTTCAAAATTTAGAGTAGTCATTCCAACAGGTCGCAACAAGTCAGACAGGTTTTCTAAATTCTGAGAAAGTTTGAGAGAGGATCTAGAAATCCCATCAAAATTTCTGCAGTACCTGAGTCACGTGGAAAAGGTTTTGTATACTTGCTCTATTGAAAAGGAAAGACTGGATACAAATTAAAAGGCACAGATATTATAGTACAGTCACATTTCTTGAATAAAATGACCTTAAGAATTATATAATGATTAAAATCAGGAAAAGCCATTTTGCTGTTGCTTTATTTCTCGATGCTGACTGTTTCTTGACCAAACATCTCTATCTTTTCTGGAGGAGTCTTCCCTGAACAGCTTTCCTTGTTTCTTCCCATTTCTGTAGCTTCCACCAAAGTATTAGTCAATGGTTTTCCAAGAGTTTCTGGAAGCATTATTGTTAATATTCCACTCAGAAGAGCCATGATTCCAACAAGCAACTAGAAGAAATAAACAGTAGCTGTAAGGGTAGAAATGTCTTTAAAGTCATGCAAATCTTTGATCTTTCTTGAGAGTGCGCTTAAAATAAAGAACAGGAAATTGTAATGTAAAGCAAAGATCGTAAGTCTTAATTGTTGACTGTATAAAAGATCTGCCTCTGTGAGTATGGATGAAAGATTATGCAGCAAAGTTAATGAGGAGCAAGTGATGCGTTTTGTTCCACAGGGATCAATACAGTGCAAGGAGGAAGAATTCTGTCTGAGAAAACAGAATACATATATCTTCATTTGGTATCCCTCTTATCGGGTATGTATTTAAGAATTGGTTTTAGGATTGCATACATTCATTTTACATGCACTTTCACAGAGCTAAAACTTCCTTGCCATGCATAACCTCTGCTCACTCTCTAGCTTCTGAAGCTATTCCCACAGTATCCAGGTGCCTGTTTCTCCTGTGCAGTCGCACTGCAAATTCTCAGTACGGATCCTAGGCCTGGAACCAAAAAAGCAGCTGAGTGCACATCCCTGCTCAGGACAGTACTTCAGCACATATTGAATCCAGCTCTTAATAGACTTTCTTGAACCACAGTCAAAGATCTGACAAGGGTTCAGGCATCTACTGAAGTACGCATTGTGAGCATGTCTTGGATTTGTCCATGGTGTACACACTACTATAACTGCAACTTACTTCAGCTTGAGAGGTGCAAGGATTGAGATTGTTTGGGGTAGATACTGAAGTGCACACATGCTCCAGAAATATCTTTTCTTTTCCTTCATTTTTGTGCCTTGTTTAGTAAGAACATTTCACACTTTACTCCTTCGAAATACGGAACAAACATTAAACCCTGACTTTCTTCCATCGCTAGACTCTAAATGACCTAAAACTATTTTAATACTAATGCTTACATACAGTACATCATGCCTGGGCTGAGTGTTTTTTCCTATTTTACGACTGTGTACTGTGATACTATATTACCCTTACTTGGCCCTATGCTGATTCTAAGGTCTGCCCCGTTTGTTTAATTCTTTCTTTCTGAGTGTGAGAGAACATCTGGAATTACTATGCCTAGGTCTCTCGCACAGAGCTGGAGACAGGGACCAGCCAGCTATCACCTGCTTCTAAGTGAGAATAGCTCCTTAAGTCAGAAAGGAGCTTTAAAATTGGAATTCTCCATAGTAACCCTGAACAGAACTTTTCCATGTAAATGCACTATGCTGCCTTGGCTTCCCTCTGAGTTAAGATGACAGCTTGTCTCAAGCAATCTTTTGAGAAGCAGAATTCACGCTGTTGCATACACTCTTCTTTTTGAACTTAGATTGAATATAGAAGCTGGCAAAATAAAAAATTAAGCAAAATACTGTTGAATACTGCAAACTACAGTGAAAATAAAACAGTCATGCTCCTATCATGAGAAATTACAAAAAAAAATTGCAGTAATAGGACCAGTGGAAATAGTACTGAGTGACAAACTGAGCAAAATCCTTGCAGACATATATATATGGCAGAGAGGGTATTTAAAAATATATTCTGAGATATTCAGCTCTCACCTCTGAGTGGCAAAACTCTTCTCCACTATTGAAACATCATTTTTCTGCCCTGGTAAGACAGGCTGAATAGCCATATGGCAGCTATTTCTCAGTAACTCTCTTAAAAATACCCTTTAGGCTGTCATAAGTTCATGTCTGAGGATACTGAGGGCTACTAAAGGATCCTGAAGCTCACACATTACTAATTTCCTTGGTCACCCATACATTTGTTGTATATGAGAACAAGGTCACTACTGATGCCCAGCAGAACAAGGTTAAAGCAACACTATGTGCTTTGAATGCGTGCGTCTTCTCTGTTCCGGTTAGTCTTTAAGACACTTTGCATTCTTCTCAGGTTTTCCTTCCTCATGAAACTACTCCTTATTCCCCTGCTCACTGTCCCTATTCTGGAAGCATAGTCACCACCATCTTTCCTGCCTTTTAGTCTCGGCTCTCTTTACTCTATTCCATCACCATGTGTTAGTTTCCTTTTTCAGCGTGAAAAAGCTGCTGCACCCAAACTGCTAATTTATTGCGTCTCCCTGACGCTACAAAACATATTCCAATATTTCCTACAAAAAGACAGAATATGAAAGAAATTAAGTCACAGTATATTAATGAAAGGACTTTTCAAATATCACCTACATTTTCAGGGGCAGAACCCCCAATTATCAATGAAGTTACTCACATTTAGTAAACAGGTCTTTCACAGGGTTATCTTGGCAGCCTTCTTCATGAGGTATCTGACATAATTTAGCCCTTTGCTTGTTCTTAACAAATGCGTATATTATTATTGCATGTAACATTTTACATATAACTCAAGATCAGAAAATGCTCTGCTTATGTAATCAATTAGGTAAATGTTTATGGATTAAAGTGTATCATTGTGCAAGGTATTTAATTATGTTTAAGCTCCGTTAAAGTTAATGGAACAGAAGTACCTGCTTAAATTCATTGCTTTTTCAGGGTCTTAATTTAAATCTGACTTTCTGCTAGGTCAAACTCTCAAAGTATTTCCAACATTCCTGTATAGCCAGCAGTTTCTAACAGCTACCATAAATAACTTCAAACACCACCATTTTTCTTGTGTCTTCCTCCCCTACCTGAAGCAGCAGTTTTAATTTCACACTGGTCTAAAGGCCAGGATTAAATACTCCATCTAGAACAAGGATAATTTGCATTAAATATCCTTCAAAAAATAATACTTTTTGCTTCAAAGAACCAAAGATTCTTCTGTTCTGTTGATCAAATATATTTATATCCAAACCTGATGGCTCAAAACCAACTTAAAAATGTGATCTTACTTACAAAATTCCTACTTTATCATAAAAGATTAAATTTTGTTCTGAAAATTCAGTAGTATTAGACATAGGATTTGCACTTATTTAACTTTACTGACCTTGATGGAGCTATTTTTTTTAATTTGTACTTTATAGTTTATCTGAGAGAGAAATCAAGTCTGTTAAAGGGCTAATGAATGTAACATAATGCTTAACAGCTGAGAAACACAAATTGATTATATGTAGAGCATTTGTTTTACTGTAAGTTTTCTAGAAAATTTTCACATGAACAACATATTTGGCTAGTTATTCAAGGTTTATAGGCATTCAGCAGGATATCTTTCATTACTCACAGGTGGCAGAGCTGTAAGTGAGGTAGACTGTCAAATAAATTTGTATCAAGCAAATTAACTGCTTGATATGTGCATGTGGTGTGTACAATGGATCAAAATGAGGTATATCAGTTTACTTAAAAATGTAGTCCATTTCATTTCACTTTCATTCCAAAACACTTATGTTAGCTGAGACTTGGCATGCTATGCTCCAACTGAAGACACATCTATTTAATAAATTGATAAATGCTTTGTAGTAGGAGCTAATAACGAAAACATATCGACGGTTAACTAACTGCTACACAGCTCCACAAATAGTCTGAATACTTTTTGTATACTGAGTTGTTCATATTTGAAATAGTTCCTCTCATTTATTCTGTCATTTGCACTGCTCTCCCAAATGTTTCGACATTCCCCATCTGTGGTTTAACTGCAGCACTTCTGCACAGATCAACCTTATCTCAGCTAGTAAAGGCAAAACACTGACACGAGAAAGAGAATGTTCCCCCAGGATCACCCTGCTGTGCAAATTTTGATTTCTGTGCTTTTTGTTCTGGGTTGATATCTTGGTTTGTGTAGAGCTATTATTAAGAAAGAAAACAGCTTGTGGTCTGTTTCATCCTCTTAAATTTCATCCCGGACAACCGGAAGCAATTCATTTAAATAATGAACCAAGTTCCCAAGAATTCTCTCAAACCAATCTCTAGCATTTAATAATTGAAGATTTTACAGTTGCAAAATCAAAAGGACACAATGCCAGTTCTGTAGGAAATTTAACGTAGTGGACAAAATTAGAGTAAGAATCTAGGTCAAAGACTCATCCCATTATGTTTTCACTTTCTGACATATTATCTATATATAACATTGGTTTGCTAGTCACAGTGAATTCTAAAGGTTTTGAAAGAACTAAAACTATTTTGAAATGGTTAATAAGCTCGTTATCTACTTAAATCCTTAATATAAACTTTGTAATTACTTATGTTTCTGCATATATGGGCATAAATTACCCTTCAGAAGAAAAAAAGGATTGAAGAGCTGCAGGATTTCTAAGTAGCAAATGTCTCATAGCAGGAATATAATGAAGAAATACATTTTGCTTGTGAGCAGGATATAATTAAAATGTTTTGTACAAAATGGATTTGAAAAGCCACATAATATAGAGGAAATGCCCAAACTCCACAAAGGAATAGTCTCACCTGTCTTTTCCTGGGGTGAGTGGAGCTACAAGATAAGGACCTAATGGTAGCATGACCTGGAATCTCCTACAAGTTGGATGTGCTTAATGAATCCAAGGGGTTCTGTTACTTGTCAGAGTCCCCATTAAATGCATCAGCATAACATTTTCTTCTCTTTTATCATCTCATGAGTTGTTTCTTCAATGGCTATGCACCGACTGTCAATACTGTTGACTCCTAAGCACTTCTACTGTCTCATTACTTGGTTGTTTCCAGCCTAATACTTTTTAGCCTTTCACAGGGCAGAATGCTCTGGCCATAGGTAACTGGCATTCATGAAATATTATATATGACAAGCTTTTTCTTCATGGACTGCACTTTGGTTCATGTAAATGAAAAATGCAAAAAAGGTGCTTTGGGACAGCTTTGAAGACCAAATATAGTAAATATATGAATTTCTTGATCTTTTGGAAGGCTATACCAAAGATGCAATGTCCTATGGAAACCATGAAAAAGATTAAGGAATAATATTAAGAAAAGCCTGGGAGCCATCCATGTTGAATTCCAAGCATGGAAAAAGTACCCTTTGACAAAAGGGTAAGAGTAATTATCAGCATGGTCAAGAACTGCTAGGCCTGCTGAGTAAGTATAGAGTGAGTTATGTCATAAATGTTACACGATTGATAAAGTATGTTTTTGTAGAAAAGAATTTTATCAATTTTATACTAGGATTCAATGCATAACTATGTTTATGTCTTCAGTCATAACAACTTCTGAGAGTATCTTAGTGACTCAAAATATCTCTTTTGCTTATCTGCATATTCTTAACAATAGGAAGTTACTAAACTCTGAGACTTAAAATTTAGAACAAGAATGGTTCATTCAATTTGCTTTTCAAAATAAAGATTCTTCAACTTTCAGTTCCTGAAAAAATAAGTGACACACACTCCTTTTCAAAACCAGAAGCATTCGCTATTGAAATAAACACTTACAAGTGGCATGAAAATCCAGACGCTTCTCAGATATACACAGAAAGGAGCAACCACACTTCCTACACGGCACATCATGCTCCCACTTCCAACAGCAAGTGACCTATGCATAAAACAAAGACTTTAATAAGAATTCTTGTAAATACAGCAAACAGTTAGAAATGCATAGACACCTGCAACACCAGTAGGATGATATGTGTCTTTATGCAATTATACTAGAAAATACTGCTACAGAATGTAAATTTCTGCTGTAGTGAAATTTAGCTGCTCCCATAATTAAGATTAAATATGATCACCATTCAGTATAGATCACAGGCTGAACAACCAGGAGTGTTAAGAAAGGCATAAGTAACGTCTAAGAAAGTATTGAGCGTTCTTCTGGTTCATCAGTGAAATCAATCAATGCACATGGGAATGAAAAATAAGTAAAAATGTATTTTACAGCCAAATAGTAGACAGCTCTGCAGCAGCATAGAAACTCGTCCCATCCCAAGGCTTTTGAACCACTGCCATTAATGCCAAGAGGAGCTGGATCTGGCCCAAGAACATAACAAAGGAAAGGAAACAAGAGCAAAACAATGAAAAATATATGGCTGGTGAAAGCTCTTACCTTACAATTGTTGGATACAGTTCTGCCGTGTAGAGATAAATAAGTCCAAATGCCACTCCTATTGAAAATTTTCCAGCCATATTTGCTAAGATAATTAATATATTGAAATCCTAATGAAAGAGAGCACAAACAAATAAATCATCAGAAAATGTTGTTGTTCCAAACCTAATTTACATCCTTCAAAAGCTGTGAAACTTTTTAAAACAATAAGTAATATTTATTGTTTTTTTTAATCAGTCTTGATAAGTAACTAGTGCCCATATAACTTTTTACCAGTCTTGGTTCATTCAAGCCCTTGGAACATTTTACCTGTGACTCCTGTGATGACAGTGTGAAATCTCTAGAGAAAATATAGAAATCTATCTTAGACTGACAGCTGCATTTTAAAGATGGTGTTTAATCAGCTACATGATTTAGAAAGAACAATTGCATTTACAGACCTCAGATTCTATAAAATAAATTTCTACTATAGGAACACTTTAAATGATATGTGACTAACCTGAGGTATGAACATAATTAAAACACAAATCAGTGCACTTGATAAAAGGAACGGAATGAGTGTGTTTCTCCTTCCCAGTTTGTCCATCCCAATGCAAGCAATGACATAGGAAGGCAACTCCACAGCACCTGTCAGTATGAAATTAATTTGATTTTAACCCATGACGACATATTCTTTTAATAACTCTGACTTCCTCTTTGCGAGGATTCGGTTAATCCAGGGGTTAGACTGATTTTAAATGCAATAAGTAAGTGAAATCTGGAGATAACCAGTGTGCTTGGCTTGTTCATTTCATCGCAAAAATGGCAACAGAAAGTAAAAATCATGGCCTAAAATGTGGTAGTGGCGGGTGAAGAAGGGACGAGTGAGTCAGGTTTTACAGCATAAAGAAGCTCCAGTTCAATTTGTGGTGGAAATGAAGCATGGAAACAGTTGGGAAATTACAGAAAACGGCAAGGGCTTGGCCCTGCTCTCCCAACACTGACATTTGTGCCTGAAAGCACTCCATTTGCCATTCTTTTGTTTCAGGTCTTTTCACACTAACGGTTTAAGAGTGCCCACTAGACATACATTGCTGGTTTTCGTATTGACACCTAGCTCAGGATTTGCCATCTTACACCTGGACTACAGAGCTGAAGCCACCGACCTCTCCCAGGTGCAGACATTGCACCCCGATATAAAAGGCAAAAAACGTTTTTTCCAGTTCTGGTTTTCTCTGACTCAGCTCTGCAAATGCCAAGAGTGGGGGCACCCACATTTTCTCTTTCACATGTCTCTTTCCAGAGAAAAACTTCTGCAGCTATAATTTAACTGGAGTTTGGCTAGAACTGTTTACAAATCATGTTTAAACATGATTTGCCCCTGGACAAATTATACTCAGCCTAAGCCAGTTTGGACATGTTTAAACCAGCTGGCTCATGAAGAATGTGACTATGTCCAATGCAAAATCAAGGAAGAACATAAGATACAACCCCGAACAAATACGCTGCATTCCTTTACTAAGCACATATAGTATGTCAATACACTTATAACATAGGGAAGCAGTCTTTTGGCTTTGTATTGGTATAAACAGGCTGCAGTTATTCACTGTATGTTAGTCTCCTGATGTATTTTTGCAATAGATGGATACAGTGATTTATGTACCAGTGTAGATATCATACCAGTGTAGTTATCTGTGCAATACTAGCATCCAATCTTCAGCACAACAGTCAGTCTACCAATGTGCTATAATATGTGACAACACAAACTGAATTCATGAAAGTCCCAGTCCTTCGGTGTGCTTATGTACATGAACAGTCACATCCACTTTACTGAGAATACTCAGATGCATAAAGCAAGGTGCATGAGTCTTTGCCGGCTCAGAGCTGCGTGCCTGATCTAGATTCCTCTGAAGTCAATAGGATATTTCTACTGATCTTAACAAACTTTGGATCAGGCCTTGAATGCAGCCTTTATAAACAACTTACATACCAAAGGAAGATTACAGTCAGGCAGACAAAATTAAAAGAATACTGCAACTGAATTTAAAAAAAATAGTTCTGACAAAACTAAAATTACTCTTGCTTCTGAAAATGGAATGAATCCTTTGTCAGTACAGACTGACTTAATATTATTAGGACTGTAAGTAATTATAGGAATAATCTTTACTGCCTTTTTCCCAGTTTGTGCATTTAACAGAGCTGTGTGAATTTGTGTTGCTGGTCCGGTTCCCTTGTTGTTTGTGTGGATCTGCTATACAGTTACAGGACAAAGAGGAGAAAATAGATTTTGGTTTTACAGCCACAAAGTCAGACAGAGAAAAATTTTGTACCTCAAAAATTAAAAAAATTTTTTTTTCCAGAAACAGTGAGATTTGAAGTGAATGGTATCCCTCTGGTGTTAGTTAGCTTTATGAAGAGTTAACATGAACATTCTTGAGCAAGGTTCATAATAGAAGGAATAAAGTCAGGAAATCAGCTGTCAAATCTCTAAACACTTCTAAATTATACATTCTAGTTCTGTCATAAGCAGAATAACGTACAAAAAATATTTACCTATGAGAAACAGATTTAAATACTCATTGCCTCCCAGATTGACCGAACTCAGGGAGAATACGTAGTATCCTAAACTCCCAGTGAACCAGACCAGCCAGACTGTAATGGTCCTTCTTGCAATGTGCCAATTACAAAACAGATCTAGGATGTTGTGCTTCTTCGTTGAAGATACGTCGTTATCACCCGTTCTGTCACTGACTAGATTGTCTTGTTGGACTGAGCAGAGTTCAGAAATTTTACAAGGAGTGCTTACTTGGTTCCATCTTGCCATTATATTAATTACTTTTTGTGCATCTTCGTATCTTTCCTCTGACAGTAGCCAAAAAGGTGTTTCTGGGAGCATCCAGCAGCACAAGACAAAGGGAAGAGTTGTTATGGAGAGAAATATCTGATAGACCCACCAGGTCCGAACCAAAAATCCCATGAGTGCCACAACCATAACTCCCACAGCAAAAAAAGCATGGACATGCATAGAAGCCCAGGTTCGAGCTTTAGTGCCAACAAATTCAGTCACATAAACAAAAGCCACAACCAGATAGCCACTTGAAACCTGGGGGGAAAGAGAGAGAGAAAAATAAGTGTAAGGTTGGTGTCTACTCTCCTTGCACAACAGCAGTAAAACCGAACAGCTAACAGTGTTCCAGATCTGTGTACATTTAATGTGCAGGGCACTGGCATGTCACACCCTGATAGGAAAAAAGCAATCCTGAAAACAAACCAACTTGAGAAAAAGCTCACTCAAACCTTCAGAATAACAGGGAACAGTATTCAGAAGTGTGGTGGGATTTTGCATGCCTCTCTTTAATTGGGGGGGGAGCCAACAAGAGAAACCTGGAAAATTTGAGCCTAATTTGCTAATGTCACTAAGCCCCTCACCTCTGAAAATCAGGTCCATTAATAGCATCACAAACTGGACACTTAAAAAAATAAGGTACACCAAAATAACAGCCACTTCTGAAAATCTTGACCTTGGCTTTTAAATAGACTATCAGTAACCTGCTTGTCAGAGAACTGCAAATTTACTGCGAATTAGTTTCCATACCCTTGCAAATTATCTCATTTACTCATTTTCTTACAATGTTGGAAGAGAATCTCATTTACAGGTTATAGGAAAACTGTTATAGGTTTTCATATGTTACTAGCCACACTAACAGAATGTAATTACCAGTGTGACCTTCATTAAAGCATTTCTTCATTGAACATATATATCTCATCATTAAAGCATTTCTTCATTGAACATATATATTTCAGTTTCTCTAGTAACACTCTAAACTCTTGGCATCTCAGAACATTAATACAGTTAGAAAACCTAGATTAGAAAATATTCCAGTGAATTATTTTGATCAGTCAATTTTCTGGTTACAAATGCTCCATTTAATAAACTCTGATGCTGAACCCACTGAAACTGCTAGGAAAGCTGCCACTGATCTCAGGGGCATGGGGTTAGGGCCTTGGACCTCCAGCTTGCAAATCAGTCCCAGTAGGCAGCGAAAACCAACAGTATCTGTCCGGTCAGAGCTTTTTGCTTTTATAAACTACCATAGCCCCTAGCATCAACAGCCAGGGGATGCAGTAGAAGGACTCCTGTTGATCTCACTGTTCAAGGCTGAAATGCCCGTGCAGTTTTCCTGACAGGGAGTCCTCCTGAGTTCTAATCAGGCAAAGGGAGGTCCAGATCCAAGGTCCTCTCTTGACTAATGCACTGCCAGCAGGAATAAAATAAATGATGCGATTATTTTCAAATTTCTTAACTACTTTAAATAACATACTATTTTTCTTGTGCTAGCTTTCTAATTTCTCAATGCATTATATAATGAAAGACTACAAATATTATAACTTCGGATGTAAAATTGTAATTTAAATTTGGTCACTAAATATATATATTATAAATATGTAAATAGATACACACACATACACACACACACAGACACACACGTACACACACATATTGGAATACTCTTAAGTATAGTATAAACATCTAGGTGTTAAACATGTCTACCTATATGCTTAGTATTTCAGATGTAGCTTAAAAGACCAAAGAGATTCCTGGAAGAGAAGTGCATCTCTCCTCCATCACTGAAAATGGCAGAGATAAAATCATACTTATTATAGATTTGTTATTTTAAGAAAAATATAGTCCATTTCTAACAAGGAGATGTGCAATGCCAGTTGCAATGCTGAAACCAGAGTTTGCTGTTCACACTTGGTATTTAATTACCAGTCCAGCAGAGGTTGGGATGGAGGAAGTACCAAACACTGCTTCATACAGATGCTTTCTATTAATTCAAAGAGGAAAAGTGTTGTTGATCCAAGAATATTCAGACTCTCCCTGCTCTGCTGAAATAAGTGCAACAGAGGGGCTTTAGAATAATGAAGTAGGGGAAGAAAGAGGAAAAAAGGGAGGTTTTCCTGAGGAGGAACATATAAAAAGAGGCAGGATGAACATCCTTTCTTACCATAGCAAGGAGAAAGCGCACAACCACAAAACTGTAGTAGTCAAATGTGAATGCCACTGCAAGGCCAAATACAAACTGACCAGCACTCGTGAACCATATAACACGCCGTCTTCCCATTCTGCAAATCATAGCAATAATAAAGTTATGAATAAACATAAACATTCTATTAAAACATTCTATTAAAATATAACTGCAACTCCAGAGAGCTCTTCTGGAAGTAAGTCTGAAGATACTGTACCCAGTGCTCTGACTCACCACAGAAATCCTGGTTAGTGCCCTCTATTTTGTTTACCACGTGAGAAAGAGAACTATTACATTTTCAGTAAATCCAACTAAACTCAAGGAAAAGAAAACACTTATGGGAGAAACTTCCACTCCAGAATTCTTGGCTGGAAGGCAAGTGCAGAAATGGGCATTACACATGGTCATTTCCAGTTTCAAGTCTAACTTCCACATAACTAATTTGCTAATTTATTCTGTCTTATTTATGAGGACAGTAGGTAAGACTCACTTTTTCAGACATTTTATATTAAGTAACGTCTACTTAGTAAGTTCTAACACAAGTTAGCTGTGACAACACATGCTATCTCTTGCCAACAGTATAAACCAATTTGGATAGTAAAGAAAGGCCTCTGTAATGGATCTTTGTCCAATTACTTAAAGTTAAATTCTCTAATCAATGACAATTACATGGCATGCATGTACAAACACAGACTTCCAGGAAGCTAGTATACTAGCAGTAAGAAAAATTATGATGTCAAACATAGTTTCCCATCAAAAACATACTTAGTAATTTTCAGTATAAAAGAAGGGCATTTGGTAAAAAGGAACCTATATTTCTGTCTTCTTCCTGTACCTCAGAGAGAAAACACGTACACCAAGCAGAGCTAGCTGTACCTAAACAAGTGAACCCACGCTATCAACAAGAAGCTCAACTGAGGAGAAAGCCTAGAAATCTGCCATAGATACACAATACTCTACTGACAGATTCATTATATTCTATTTTGTCTACAAATGTTCTGTAATACCAAATATGCTGAATCATTTTTATTCCCTGATAATATATTCTTGGATTCTTATTATCTACTCCACTGCGAACAGCTTTTCACAGATACGACTATTACGTTTGGGTGAAGAGCGTGGAGACTTCCAGGGGTGGGAGGGTGTTTGTCTGTTTTTCTCTGAGTGCTTAGTACTACATTAAAACAGTCCTGGAAAGTGAGGTTGAAATAGGAGGTATAGTGCAAACAACGACACTGCACAGTTCTTTCCAGTGCCCTCCTGTTTTCCTCTGACCCTGAGCTGAAAGATCTGTGTGGAAGGAGTCATCACGCACATTTGGTCACTAACTCCTGCCAGGATTGCCAGAAGTGATCCCAGTGGGTCCCAGCTGTCGGGCTTCTTCTGCTGGAAAATCTGTTAACTGGCAATGGGAGGAACCCACAAACTTATTTCCCACCAGCCAGGATCTGTCAGAAAATAATAACTTTCAGCTGTAAAATCTATGGTTGCAAATCCACAATTCAGAATGTGTGTATTATCTTAACTGGCTGTCCATGGCTTGAATTAATGAAAATGAGAACAATGTGATCATAACCTAATAAGTCATGTCTGAATATCAATTAATAAAGCTATGACTGATTTAAAGAGGCACAGAACAAATGTTGGCATTAAATTCTGGTTTTGTATTAAATGCAGTTTTACAAAGCCTCAGAGCAGGAGAAAGGATTGATTCCATGTGTTCTAAAAATCCATGTTATAACTGCAACACTGTAGCTTTGTGCTAACGAAGAAAAACCAGAAAACAACATGACTGGTCTGCTTTTTCTGCTCATACTGTTAGCTGTGGAAGAGGATTTCATCCTCCATGTAACAGAGCTGTTAGTCTATAAGCTCCTTTATAGAAAGAGATAAATAAAGCAGTCTTCAAATGAAAATAAAGGTACATAAGCTGCCTCAGACAAAGCCACATACAACATAGCTTAGGAATTTGAATCTAATATGGATAGCGCATTGTGTCGTCTGAGAAAACACCCAGGGTGGAGGCACTGGAGGGGAGCAAGCTGACAGAGATCCTTGGCACAGCAAGCAGGGGACTGATCTGATCGAGTCCCCCCATGCTCAGACAGACCTTTGTACATGCTGGTAAATAAGTGAAATTACAGCAAAGCTCCCTGACAACCATTTTTCTTCCTGTCTGGATTAACCTTCAAGAGCCTGAAGTTAAGCTAGTCATTCAGGGAAAAACTACAATTGGATTGCAACACTGATAAAGAAAGGTAATATATGGGTGTTTACTTTAAGAACATACGGCTTGATCAAACTCTCAAAGCTTTTGCATCAGTCCCACAGAGCTCTTTCATGACAGAGATTAGGAAATCTGTGATTTAAAAATATATGATTTTTAACCTTACATTAGCCCTTTAACTATTTATTATATCCAGAAATAAACATTTATATTTCCATGAAGAATTTCTCCTATTCATGGAAAATAAGAGGAAAACCTATTCCCAGCTTTTACTATTGCTATTACTACTTACCATTACTATTCTTGGGGGGGAGGGGGGAAATCTGGGGCAAAATACAAGCTGCACAGGGCAATTTGAGGACTCAAGGCCTAGAAGAACAGCTGTTATAAATTAGGAAACAAATTCTAAAAGCCTATTATTTGCAAAGACATTGTAAAATTAGTACTTGCTACAGCAAAAAGAACCTGAGTTAAACACATCTGTGAATAAAACAACATCAGAACCTCCGAATTCATACGTAATGAATTAAACAACAAAACCAATAGATACACAGGGAGTTACTGAGGTCTGAAGCTGCAGTTTTCAGAGGATGGCATTTTACCTGTCAGCAATATCACCAAAAATCACTGCTCCAATCAAGACTCCAAGCATGAATGTAGGCTGGATTAATTTTGCAAGCCATTCTCGGTCACAGACCAAACCCCACTCTGTAACAATAGTGCTCTTCCATTTTGTATGATCATAGAGAAATCCATCAGAACAAGAAAATTCAGACTTGTTGCCTTCATATTCATATGTGAGATTCGAACTGACTTCTCGTTTGGATCTGCTGCATTGATTAAGTTCCCAAGTTTCTCCATTTTCCAGCTGGACCACGATGTAATTTTCTGTTGATGTCCATAGTGTCCAGATATCCTCTATACTTGATCCAGAAGAGTTGTAGGAGAGAACACTACTCACATTTCCGGGGATATCACATACAAAGTTAGGAGTAACAGCCATGAACACAGAAGCTAAATAGTGGATGCCACATGACATAGCTTGAAAGACAGATGCAAAATAGACAAACGCTTGGAATCTGTAAAGGAAAAAAAAAAACAGGTTTACTGAAGAAAAGCCCCCTACACATAAAAAACAAAACCATCAACATAATTCATTTGCTAGGATCGGGCCAGTCATTTTGACAAAGTTGTATATGGAGACAACATTAAGTGTCTAGAGGTTTGTTACATAGCATTGCTTCAAAATTAGCTAAGCCCTGCAAGATACCAAAGATGAGAAAAGATCCACAAGGGAAGTCATCTGTCCCCAGGAAACATCAAGAGTCTCTTTTGTCAAAAAACAAGTGCATGCTCTTTAGTCATGCTGGACACAGACAAGACCATTTAAAAAGAAACAATTCTGAACTTAAGCACTTAATTTGCAGTAAAAACTGCCCCTCCAATTCTGTGTAGTGCATCCCTTCAAAATAAGGCTTTAGATTATTGGAATGGTTAGGAAAAAAAAACAAAACAAAATGTTGCGACCTTAGGTTCTGAGGCATAGAGATATGTACATCAAATAAAACAAACCAAAACAAATTATCCCCTTCATTTCATCTAATTGTATCCATCTACCTGTATTCCACCCAATTTCCATCTCTCTTTATTGCTTCCGAAATATGAAGATAGAATACGTGTGGACACTGGTAGATGAAGATAGAATCTGAACAGCATAAAATGCTCTGTACCAAAATGTAGCTGTAAACTGGGTTGGGTTTTGGCTTAAACAAGGTATGTAGTTATGCATTAAAGATTTTATCATAAAACAAACCTGCTAAATGAATGTTTTATGCACAACCTGGATTTTGGCATTTTAACAGCTTTTCAAAAATGCTTGAGGCGCTTTGTATATAAAATGCATATGAATTCAGAAGAAGCCTACCTATTCCTCGACACATAGGCTTGCATCTACGTTGAAATACTTGCAGTGAACTCTAGTGTCACTGAGTGCAACCTCTAGGACAGTTTCTGCTAATCTAAACAAAAGGAGTCTTTTCTTCAATTAAAAGTTAAAATTATCCACAGAACTAGTACAGTTCTCACTCAGAAAAACTAGCTTTGGTTTCACTGTCATTTTTATTCGCTGGAAGCCAATCAGTCACACTAATCTGAAAATGTACCTAATCCAGTCTTGAATTCCTGTAGTAAAGGTTATGATTAACTTGTTGCAACAGTACCTAGTCTAGGACTCATGAAGTAACTATCATCACAATATCTAATGAACTCCCGAACTATCCATACCAGAGTATATAAATACAATTTGCTGGGTGCATGGCTTTAAATTCCAATTAACCATTTCAATGGAATGGTCCTATTGTATAACCTAATTCTGCTCACCATCCTCATTCTCCTCTGCCTTTTATCTTGTGATCCTTGATTCCTCCCTTGCTAAAGGTAAGCACACTTGCCTATCCTGTCTTTCCATTGAAATTGCTGCCATTTAGATGCAGTGCTTTTTGTCCCTCTTTCTCTTGGCAACAGCTCTATTGATTTTTCCACGGCAGTCAGAGAGCTGAATTGCTAAACCCATGGCAGCAACCAGTGGCAGCTCAAAAGCTTGCTCCACTTCCCTCTTGAAGACTTACTTCACAGGGGGCTCCTCATGAAGGCGCTGTGCTGCTCTTTCACAACAAACCTTAGGAGAGATATGGTCAAGGGAAACTGCACATAACAAAGGCATCCCATAAGCCTATCCTTTCCCTGCCAAGAGAACTGTTTCTTGAGGACTGAGTAGCTTAGTCGTAAGCCAAAGCAAGGCTAACCCTGCTCTAAAAGGCTTTTGGACTATCTTGGACCAAAAAGGAGCAAAGGTTATTCTGAGTCACCTTCATCCCTCTATTAATGCAGAAAAATATGATCAGCAACATTTTTTAGTTCTTCTTTCATAGCATTATTTTAACTGTAACTGTTCCCATCGAAAGAGAGCAACCCAATTTACAAATAACAGAGCAAGAGCAAATTCTTCAACTCAGGCTATTGCTGCAGCATACAGAATGATGGAATCAGGACTAGAAGACCCCTAGCAAATTAGCAAATAAAATCCCCAGAAGCTGGTGCAGATATGTCTTCTACTAGCTAAGAAAAAGTGGCATATCTGTAACCAGGATCCCCAGTATTTTCAGTATCTGTCATTATGCATCAGGAAATCCCAGTATCAGATAGCCCACTTGGTATTTCCCCAGACATGGGAAGAACGAAGTAATTTAAAACCCCTGTACGTTCATCTTGAGTTTGCTAATTAGCTCTCCTAGTACAACCGACATCATTTCTCTTCTGCCCAGTAAAAGTGAGCAAGAAGAAGACACTTATGCCCTTTCCTGTTGGAGAGGCCTGAAAGAAGATAACAACTTGTAAGGATACTGGCTGAGAAGATGGCATGAACCAATGCACAATGGCATTTTTGTAAAACCCAAATCCCCAGAGCATCACCAGGGCTATAATTTAGAACATTTCTAGCTAATGTCTGTACTAGCTTCTCCCTTGAGAGTTTTATCTTATCTCTTCCTGAACACTTCTTGTGATTGTGCTGCAATAACCAGTTTTGACAGACTGCTCCACTGTCAAATCTTTCTGTTGGAAAGTTTCTCATTATATCTAATCTCAATGTCCCCTTTTTCAGTGTAAGGCTATTAGCAGCTTATAAAACATCCTTGTGCAACCTTGAACAAATCTTCCTTGTCTTTTATCATTTCTTTGTAGAGAATTATCAGTTATCCCCCTCTGGTTACTTTCTAAAACTATATAAATTATAGTCCCTTACCCTTTCCTCATGTTTCCTTCCTCTATAAGAAGCAAGAAAGGATTTATTTTAAAGAAATATCTGTGTCATACTGTATCCCATCCATCTTTCAAGGGTTAACTTAGAACTAGATATATTCTTGTAAAAGTGTTCTTCCATTTTCAATATCATGAAAATCTTACTCATCTCCAACAAAGAAAACTGTTCCATAGTTTCATTATTTTCCTTACCTAATTTGCAGCACCTATTCTAAGCACACACAAAATGTGAAATAGGATGCCAGATATATGGTAATAAATATAATTTATCCTGCTTACTACTTAATTTAAGAACAGAAAAAGCTGTGTTTTTACAACAAAATGGCTGTGTTGTTGCAGATTCCTGATGGATGGATTGCACTGCAGTTTTCATCTCTAACTGCTCAATAAAAAAGCCAAGGAGCAGGCAGGGAAAGCAGGGAGAGGGGAGAACAAGGCCTGATGTGACACCATGAAAGAGTTTGACAGCACTAGTGGCTGAAGGCATCGCACAGCCCCGCCACCACACTGATGTGCTGCTCCCCTGTTTGTAAAAACTACCCACTCTGGTCTCCAGGAAAATTCCACAATGGGCTAGCTAAGTCTCTCTATATATGTATGTATATGTTTAAAAAAAAGAAAGTCCTCTTTTGCTATGAAGGCAAAAATCATTGCTGACTACAGCACAGTGTTGTGACACTACTGGACTGAAGAGCCCAGCCTTATGAACTGCTGAGTAGCTGTGGTGGGTAGGAAGAGTTTTTCTTCCACAAAGACCTACTGCATAGAGGTTGGGAAATTTGTAACTTGTACAGTTACAAAAAAGGAGCTAATTAGGCAGTCAGTGACAACATACAGAAAGCATGAAAAGTATGTAGGGAGGATGATGTGTGGGATGGGAGAATATTAAAGATGCATTGAACTTTCCTTGCGAGAACAGCTGAAGAGTGGGCAAAGACAGAGAAAGACGGAGAGCTCATGGCAGACACAGGTTTCCTAGAACAGAAGTTGGGGCAGCAGAGGGGGCCGAGCAAGGAGGAATGGAAAGCCGCTGCCTTTCTCATTTGCTACATGGCTGGTCTGGGATCCCCCTCTGGACGGCCAGGTGTATGAGTTAAAACTCAAGCCCTCTTGGTGTGGCCACATCACTATTCTCCCCACTCTTAAAACTCTTGTGTGCAGGTGTGGGGCTGCTGCTCACCCCGTGCTCACGCTACTGCTGAGCAGTCTCTCCTCTTCATGGGAGGACTTGCGGCAGGGGGCAGAGGAGGCTGGGGACCTCTCCTCAGGATCCTGGAGCACCCACAGCAGCAGGCAATAAAAGGAAGAGCAGTATCACCTCTTGGGCACTAACACACCTCAGTACAGCTCCACGGTGGCAGTAGTCACAGCCGAAGGCAGGTAGGTCGCACACTTTGCTGACCCTGAGACACGGGTTAAAGTCTACGTTGTCCTTGCTACGCACTGTAAATGATTAACTTTTTTCCCTAATTCCTAATTTAGGAACACCAGACTGATAAGAAACTCCTCTGTTACTGAGTTTAAATCTCTCTACTGCAAGCAACCATGTAACATAAACCCTTTAATAACATCACCATCCCTGAAATAAGAGATAACTGCCACTCATGCATCAAAACATAAAGAAAATAACATTGCAGTAGTGATAAATACTATGGAAAATCACCAAGAAAAAGGCAAGGCTTCTCTAATCAAAGCCTGCCATTTATTTTCCTATTATCGCAAAAAAGACAATTTTTGGAGTGTATATATTATATGCTAAAATACAAACGTTATTAGTGATCTTCACATACATCAGATTAGGTGCTATATATATGTATATTGCTGCAATGAGTAATTTTCAAAAACATATTTTACTGATATTTTTCTTTTTCAAAAATATACTTTTTGCAATTTGTAAGATCCGTGGACATGATGACTGTCCTAGAAGGTATAATAATCTCTGGTTCTTCACAGTGTTTTTCCATCGCTTTAGTGACTTGCCATGGGAGATTTGGCAAGCACATTTTGTCACTCTTGCCAGGAATGTCAAATATAGAAGTCAAGAAGACTTTGTAGGTTACTGTTCCAGTATAGGAAAGCTTAATGAATGCCAGAAGTCAAATGAGCATAAAACTGTCTTCATGAAAGCTTGAGCAAGACACAGCATGAAAATATTCCAGTCTTCCTTACAATATTTCTGTGACATTTCTCAATAATTCTTTTTCAGTTTACAGTAAAAAAGACTTCTATATTTTCTGATTCTCTTAGTGTTCCACAAGTTTTATGATCTCATCAGTGAGAAAAGCAAATGTTATTTTCATAATTTCAAAAGGAGAAATATTTTTGCATAATGAACCAGATGTCAAAACACTGTCACCGTGGCTGGAGCTTCATGACACAACATATTCTGTGGCACTGTCACTGTAAAGTATTTCCTCCCTCCTCCTTTCATGATGTTTATTCATCCCTGAGATACAGTGCGCTCTACCCTCAGTTGCGGTGGAATATTTTGTGTGGACTGGCTGTGAATTGTATCTGGGAAACTCATTTGTCTTGAAAAAAGCTGTCAAAAGAGATGATGATTGAAAAAATCAAGTCAGACCAGTTGTTAGATCCAATTAACATCGCATCCACGCAAACAAGCCAGGCCAGCCTGTTTGAGAGGCAGTTGATCTGGGAGGCAAAAATATCTGAACTGGACCTTATCGCCACATATATGTTGGAGAATGAGGCCTCAGCCTTCAGGAACTTTTACCACTGAAAGTTACTGCAGTGTATAGATGGAACAGAACTTGTTGATAGACCCTAATTTTATGTTAACTATGAGATTTGTGACAGTATCTGTTTTCTTGTCTGTCCTTCAAATAAGGAAAAAATAGGGGCAAATCTATTAGGTATTCCTTAAAAACTAATAGAAAATTAAAAAAAAAAATTCCGTGTATCACAGAGTATCAAGGCCGTTCTGTGATTAGCTAAAGATTTATACTATTCCACAGGTTTTACAAGAACTATTTTTACTGTTTGTCTTTTCAACCACCTTGTTAGCAAATTGCTTGCTCTCAGTCAGAAAACACTGCCTGTTTTTGTTGTGCAGAGTACCCTCAACAGGATGGTTTCAGTGGAAAGAAAATCTCCAGATATTTACTACATTTGAAAGAATTTTTGTTCAGTAACCACTTTCACCTCTGTACTCCATCCTTGTTTTGTAATGTGAGAAAAAAGACTTAGTATTCTTTCCACTCTAAACCAAAAAGCTATGAATAGTGCACTTAACACATTTATTTTTTGAGAGGAAGGCAGCTGAATGAGACTTGAGAGTAGTATATTTGCTACAGTACAGCAATGCTGGTTTGGAAGCAGCCTTAAATATACAACAGACGTGGTCTTGTTTGACTTACAGTGTCAAGAAGAGTAAACTTCCTTCCCTCCTAAGGATGGTTTAAACTACGCTAAGATTTGGTTTCAGCCTACATCAGCAAGATAGTCATTCCCAGAATCTGTTTTCAGTGGAAGAAGATGCTGTGTTAGATATCTAATTTAAACATGCCAATAGCATAGACTCAGCAATTAGAAAACCTAGAGAGATAGGAAAGCCCCAGGAAGTACTTATCACCACCAGAGACAATGTGTGCATCAACATGCAGTCACCAAACAGCAGACACTTACCAAATCATTCTTACAAGATTTTAAAACTGATTTACTGAAGAATTGTAACACTTCTATCCCAATACACTCATGTACATTTCCACTGTGATCAACATGAGCCCAGAATTCGTTCACTGGGGTCAGGAAGAGATATACATTGGCTGCTCGCTACTGCTACTGCGCATTCGATGTAACAGCTTAGCTGAAGAAAGTCACGCCAGTGTAAAAACTGAGAACCAGACCTACAAAATTAAGGACAATATTTTTAAAATTCTTTCTTTTCTTTTCTTAGAAAAATGATCTTTGCATTATGGATCTATAGCTGAGCATCAGAAAAGCAAACTCACTCAAAAGTAAGGTGATTCCAGCACTTTTGCAGTTGAAAGAGGAGGTGTTTTACACTTATACAAACAACCATTTTTCATATACCTTTTATCCATATGCATTGTTTTTACACTGCCTGGAATAGTCATTAAAAAATGTTGTTGCCAACCACCATAACACAGTGATAGCTGAGGTATTATATGCCTCCTATATTTGAGTTTCAAGGTATTGTGGAAGCAATAACAACAATGTTACCTTTTGTAGGTTTTTTTTTTGAAATGTTGACTATTTGCTATGGCCATTGCAGGTCTTTTGTATTGCAGTGTCTAAGTGAACAACTTTCCACATACGCAAAAATACAAGATGAAAACTCTCCTTAAATTAAAGCAAGCAACATCAGCTTAAACTTTGTAAGCTCCAGAATAATGCCAATTAAAATTTATGCCAATTTATGCCATGCCAAAGGAGTCTAAGAATGGCAAAATAAAAATTTCATTCTGAATGCAAGAAAAAAAGTCTTTCCTACTCAAAATCTTTACCAAAAAGAGGATGCAAATTCCCTCTTTTTACCATATTACAAGCTTATTGCTGATATTCCGGTGTTCCTTCTCCACTGTAGCAAACAAACACTAACTGCCAGAAGATTCCAAGCTTTAAGAAATATAATTGCAAACTCTTAAAGTTTTTCACCTCTCTTGAAGCTTTCAACTGATTTTTTAATATATTTTTCTGCACAGATCTAAGGCTGAAATTTAAAGAAAGTCAAGGCTGCTTGATTTTGGTTAACTGAACATATCCAACTAATTAGTTATATGATGCCCAAAAACATATTAGGAATTCTTTTTTGCTCTGATCCCTTTTTTTACTCAAATACTTTAAATGCTCTTGTAACATCCTGTGTCCTGTTCACCCGATCACTCTTCCTCATTCTGAGGTACTCACAACCTCGGTGCAAGCCACAACCTTGACACATTTCCTGGGCAGGGGTTCCCTCAGTCTCACTGCCTACATCCTGAACTGCTCCTGCAGCCCTTATGAACCCCATAATGTAAAATCAGACAGCATTAATAGGCATAAGGAACTCACTTCTTCAACAGCTTTTTTTTATCCAAACAAAAAAGCGTGTTCTGTTTCAACATCATCCATTATCAAATTCAATCCAAATATCCAGATGCTGTGCAAGGAATGCCACTCACCACTGCCTCGTGAGAACTATACAGTAACCATCATTTTGGTAATGGGCAATCTTTCCTTTAATTAACGTATTTTCAGGTAGCGTAATTCCTGCATAAAGCTACCTTTACTTAGTGCTTAGATTTCTTTTTTTACAACTGTTGCAACAGTTCTTTGTTTTTGATCATCTAAACTGTGCACATTAGTTTTCTGTCTTCACTTGTGATAAAATAAGCTCGTTGATAAATATTTTTCAATCATTTAATCACACAGCTTTCAGCTATGGACAGATATGTACAGCAGAAAGGGCAGTTGCTGTTAAAGATGCTCAGATGTTTCTTGTTCCTCCTTTGCCCCTGGAGGAGAGCCAGCCAGGTGGAAGGTGTGCTCACACCTCTGCCTACCCAGGCAGTCTCTAGCAGAGAGATCTGCACAACCTCTGTGCGTAACAAGCACCAACCAAACATCTCCTCTTGCTTGCTGTGAGCCTCAACTGCAGTTTTTCTCCTTTATATGTTTATACTGTATCTACCTTATAACTAGTACACGTAAAGCAATAAAAAGGAGAAAAAAGTGGAAACAGAAAACAATCACTAAAAACAGTGAGAAACATTCAATGGTACACACTCACTTCTAACCTTCTTCAGGTCAACCTTCTTTTTGCTGGTCAAAATCAGTATGAAATAAATTTTTATATTTCTAATACATTTATACCTATACAGGTGCCAGTAAACTCCTCAAACTTGAGGTCACAGCTCCACATGGGGCCAGGGCAGTTACCAGTGGAGCAGTGATCACAATACGAGCAGGGCTGGCAAGCAGCAAAGGTCCGCAATAGAAAATGTTTGGGAACGGCAATCATAACACCTCACGGTGGCAGAGCTGGGGTCAACCTCTTTCATCCTAAGCTATCCACTTGTCCTTTCTGCTTTCCATGTGTCAAGGATATTTACCAGGTAAATAAAAAAGAGACCGTGCAGCATTTAAGTTATTTATGTTTGTTTTGGAATGATTTCACAGAATCACAGAATGGTTGAGGTTGGAAGGGACCTCTGCAGATCATCTAGTCCAACCCCACTGCTCAAGCAGGGTCACCTAGAGCACATTGCACAGGATTGCATCCAGGCGCATTTTGAATATCTCCAGAGAAGGAGACTCCACAACCTCTCTGAGCAACCTGTTCCAGTGCTCTGTCACCCTCACAGTGAAAAAGTATTTCCTCATGTTCAGATGGAAGCGTCTGTGTTTCAGTTTGTGCCCGTTGCCTCGTGTCCTGTCGCTGGGCACCACTGAAAAGAGTCTGGCCCCATCCTCTCGACACCCTCCTTTCAGATACTTGTACACGTTGATAAGATCTCCTCTCAGCCTTCTCTTCTCCAAGCTAAACAGGCCCAGCTCTCTCAGTCTTTCCTCATAAGAGAGATGCTCCAGTCCCCTAATCATCTGTGTAGCCCTTCGCTGGACTTGCTCCAGTAGTGCCACATCCCTCTTGTACTGGGGAGCCCAGAACTGGACGCAGTACTCCAGATGTGGCCTCACCAGGGCTGAGTAGAGGGGGAGAATCACCTCCCTCGACCTGCTGGCAACACTCTTCCTGATGCACCCCAGGATACCACTGGCCTTCTTGGCCACAAGGGCACATTGCTGCCTCATGCTTAACTTGGTGTCCACCAGCACTCCCAGGTCCTTCTCTGCAGAGCTGCTTTCCAGCAGGTCAATCCCCAACCTGTACTGGTGCATGGGGTTATCCCTCCCCAGGTGCAGGACCCTGCACTTGCCTTTGTTGAACTTCATGAGGTTCCTCTCCGCCCACCTCTCCAGCCTCTCCAGGTCTCTCTGAATGGCAGCACAGCCCTCTGGTGTATCGGCCACTCCTGTCGGCAAACTTGCTGAGGGTGCACTCTGTCCCTTCATCCAGGTCATTGATGAAGAAGCTGAACAAGACTGGACCCAGTACTGACCCCTGGGGGACACTGCTAGCTACAGGCCTCCAACTAGACTGCACCGCTGATCACAACTCTCTGAGCTCTGCCATTCAGCCAGTTCTCAATCCACCTCACTGTCCACTCATCTAGCCCACACTTCCTGAGCTTGTCTGTGAGGATGTTATGGGAGACAGTGTCAAAAGCCTTGCTGAAGTCTAGGTAGACAACATCCACTGCTCTCCCCTCATCTACCCAGCCAGTCCTCCCATCAGAGAAGGCTATCAGATTGGTTAGGCATGATTTCCCCTTGGTGAAGCCATGCTAACTACTCCTGATCACCTTCTTTTCCTCCACATGCTTGGAGATGGCCTCCAGAATGAGCTGCTCCATCACTTTTCCAGGGATGGAGGTGAGGCTGACCGGCCTGTAGTTCCCTGGGTCCTCCTTCTTGCCCTTTTTGAAGACTGGGGTGACACTGGCTTTCTTCCAGTCTTCAGGCACCTCTCCTGTTCTCCATGACCTTTCAAAGATGATGGAGAGTGGCTTAGCAATAACGTCCACCAGCTCCCTCAGCACTCGTGGGTGCATCGCATCAGGGCCCATGGATTTGTGGGTGTCAAGTTTGCTTAAATGATCTCTAACCCGATCCTCCTTGACCAAGGGAAAGTCTTCCTTTCTCCAGACTTTCTCTCTTGCCTCCAGGATCTGGGGTTCCTGGGGGCTGGCCTGAGCAGTAAAGACTGAAGCAAAGGCGGCATTCAGTAACTCTGCCTTCTCTGCATCCTTTGTCACCAGGGCACCCACCCCATTCAGCAAAGGACCCACATTTTCCCTAGTCTTCCTCTTGCTACTGATGTATTTGAAGAAGCCCTTCTTGTTGTCCTTGACATCTCTCGCCAGATTTAATTCCAAACGGGCCTTAGCCTTCCTTGTCGCATCCCTGCATACTCTGACAACGTTCCTATATTCCTCCCAAGTGGCCTGTCCCCCTTTCCATTTTCTGTATACTTCCTTCTTCCGGCTGAGTTTTGCCAGGAGCTCCTTGCTCATCCATGCAGGTCTCCTGCCTCCTTTGCTTGACTTCCTACTCATAGGGATGCACCACTCTTGAGCCTGGAGGAAGTGATGTTTGAATATTAACCAGCTCTCTTGGACCCCCCTTCCTTCTAGGGCCCTAACCCATGGGATTCCTCCAAGTAGGTCCCTGAAGAGGCCAAAGTTTGCTCTCCTAAACTCCAGGGTTGCAATCCTACTTAGTGCCCTGCCTCCTCCTCGCAGGATCCTGAACTCCACCATCTCATGGTCACTGCAGCCAAGGCTGCCCCCGACCTTCTCATCTTCCACCAGTCCTTCTTTGTTTGTTAGTACGAGGTCCAGCAGCACACCTCTCCTTGTTGGCTCCTCCACCACCTGTGTCAAGAAGTTGTCACCAATGCTCTGCAGGAACCTCCAGGACTGTTTGTGCCTAGCTGTGCTGTCTTTCCAGCAGATATCAGGGTGGTTGAAGTCCCCCATGAGAACCAGGGCCTGGGATCGTGAGGCTACTTCCAGCTGTCTGTAGAAGGCCTCATCGACTTCCTCATCCTGATCAGGTGGCCTGTAGTAAACACCCACAACAGTGTCACCCATGCTAGCCTGCCCTTTGATCCTTACCCATAAGCTCTCGACTCGCTCTTCATCCACCCCTAGGCACAGCTCAATACATTCCAGTTGCTCCCTCACATAAAGAGCAACTCCACCACCTCACTTTCCTGGCCTGTCTTTCCTAAAAAGCACATAGCTGTCTATGACAGCACTCCAGTCATGCGAGCTATCCCACCATGTCTCTGTAATGGCAATGAGATCATGGCCCTGCGACCGCACACACATCTCTAGTTCTTCCTGTTTATTCCCCATGCTGCGTGCATTGGTGTACAGGCATTTCAGGTGATCGAGCATGCAGGTTTCCCAGGAGGGATACAAGAGGGTCCTCCATAGCCACATCCCGTGCGCACTTCCCTGGCTGCATTCACCTGCTGGAGGCGTCCTGACTTGAGCTGTCTTTTGCCAACTACCCTGGCGCTATAACTCCCCCCTTCCCTGTCTTTCCTAGTTTAAAGCCCTCCTTACCAGGTTGGCCAACCTGTTGGCAAAGACACATGTGCCCCGCTTAGTGAGGTGGATCCCATCTCTTGCCATCAGTTGTCGATTTTCAAACAGGGTCCCGTGGTCGTAGAAACCAAAACCCTGTTGCCAACACCAGCGGCGCAGCCAGTCGTTAACTTGGAAAGTCCGTCTCCTCCTCCTCTCATCCATCCCCCTCACTGGCAGGATTGAGGAGAAGACGACCTGGGCTCCCAGACCCTTGACCACCATCCCTAGAGCTCTGAAATCCTGCTTGATGGTCTCCAGTTTGCCCTTGGTGTCATTAGCGCCCACATGGAAGAGCAGCAGTGGGTAATAGTCCAAAGCGTGGACAAGCCTTGGCAGTCTTTCCATGACGTCTCGCACGCGAGCCCCTGGCAGGCCACAAACCTCTCTAGACATGAGGTCAGGTCGGCAGATAGATGCCTCCATTCCCTGCAGCAGGGAGTCCCCCACAACAATCACCCGCCGCTTTTTCCGGGTGTTCTGGCAAGGCACAGGGTCTGTTGTCCCAGGTACTTCCCTTGCAGCCATGCCCATCTCCTCCTCATCCTGGAGGGCACTAAACCTGTTCTTCAGCTTCAAGTCTTCGGGAGGTGTAGGAGCCTCTTTCCTCCCACAAGCAGTGACCAGTTTCCAGCCTTCTTCTACGATGTTATGATGTACTGTTTCACACGGCACAGAGCCCTCCGGCAACTCCACTGCTGTGGGGGGTTGGGACTCCCAAAGCTGCACAGTCTCCAAGAATGCCCTGTCTATCTCTTGCTCATCTTCTCTGATGCTGCGCAGCCTACTGACCTCCTCCTGTAACTCCCTTGCTTGACGACACAACTCGCCAACAGCAGCACACCTCCTGCAGGAGAGCTGGCTGCCAGCCCAGGCCTCCCGGAGAGGCCCCAAGCACTCCCTGCAGCCTGAGACCTGTAGAGCTGCATCTATTGTCAGAGGGTCTGTCTGGGTCCAAGCCTCTGACACAGCAACTCCAACATCCACTGGGATTTGGATCAATGCTAAACACAGCAGGTAACTGTTCAGTAGTAACCACTTCCAGCTCCATTTTTCGATGTTTCCATTCCAGGAACAACATTTTTATAAATGGCTGCTATTTAGTATGTATTCTGTCTGCACGAAGCATTACTAGCATTACCTCTTACACAGAAAACTCAATACTAGTATCTTTAGTAACACTGTCTTCTTTTGGTCAGTTTCTTTTTTTGGAATAAATCCAAATTATGTTTTCAATTCTCTTCCACACTGTAGCTTTTCCATCAGCTTATGTAAGTAAATCATTTCACGCCATAATCTGTAAAGCATCTAATAGAATTTTTTTTTTTTTTTTTTTTTTTTTTGCAGTTTCATCCAATTACAGACATAGGCGCTACCTCTTGTATAAATTGTTATTACGTTTCATTCCTTTTCCTCCTCCTCCATTTGGGAAGTCAGATGTTTTCTCCTGTTTACCTTGATGGCACATTGCACTAACTTTGTTCAAACTGTGGAAGTTTACATATGTTTTGTCTGATTTTTTTTTTCTGTCTATAATCCTGAAATAAAACTATTCAATTTTGATACAAGTTATGCACTTACTTATTTGTTAGTCTACTTATATGTTCCTACAGTGAAACTCTGAACCTGGTATAGCTGATGGTACAAATAAATGGAATGAATACCCACTTGACAGTGGTGAAAACCCTCCGTTCTGAAACAACTAGAAATCTGTTCTTCAAAGACTATTTTGCAAAATATTTAAGCCTTATTGCTACCATAGTAAACTATGCTTTTTAAGAACTCTTTTTTGTTTCCTGTTCATAGTAATGCCCTAGAAGATTTGGACATAGTCAGCTCATTTTCAGTCTGAATTCAATATAAATTCTCTTCATGCCATGTCATGCTTATTGTTAAGCATACTACCAAATACTATAAATTTCTATATCAGAAATTTAATTCTTCCCTGCTTGGAAAATGACTGTAAAATATTTCATTCTTCAAAGGTTTTTGAAAGATCTCCTGCAAAAAGGTAAAACAGGTAAGAAATCTGCATAATCAATTCAAGCATACAGGACATCCTTTACCTAGCAAATGTTTATAACCATTCTTGCACATACTTATATCTCTTGGTTTTTCAGTGAGAAATAATAGGGAATATTAGCTCTATGGATCAAACTATGTTTAAATCATTTCTGTAAATATTTGACAGAGATGTCACAGAATTTTGAGTTGTTCCAGTTTCTTTCTTCCTTAATATAAGCATTAACTTTACAACCTAGAATATGATCAAGATGATCTACATCAAGTTCAGTGGGCTACATAAAGCACTGTTATCACCTGAATAATGGGTTATTTTACTCTCTCTGGCTCCATTTGCAGCTCTTACAATGGTCTCTTGTGAATTTGGATTTTCACTATAGTAATTCTAGTTCAAGAGCAAAACAGAAGAGGTAGAGCAGATACCTTTGTCTTACTATGTTTTTAGAAATATTTCACTGATAAAAAGAATCATTTAACAAGATGTTACATTTACAGAATTAAGTATCAGATAACCCTGTCTTCTAAAATTTGAGACAAAGTCAACATGTAAATCAAGCCATTCCTTTGGGAAAGGCAAAACAATTTCAGCCAGAGGCTCTCTGTTGCCGAAGACAATACAGCAAATTGTAATTCTACATGTGCAGAATTCTACAACTGTAATTCTACAGTTCTACAGCTTGAAGAAAGGGATCAATTCAATGCACTACGTACTGTCTTCTGTTAAAGTTGCTTTTGTTTATGTATGAATTGTTTAAATATAACCATATTTAGCAGCTATTTCAGAAGGAAAATTGCCCTGGAACAACAGTTTTTTGCTCCTTGTGTAACAGTGTAGCACTTCATCCTTCACTTGTATCTCTCTACAGACCTGCTAAAGCTCAACTAGGACATCAGAGAAGAGTAGGATCTGGAAACACTGTTCCCTCTTTCCTCTCTTTTCAGTAGCTGAAACTGCGGGCCCGCGAGCAGTCCATCAGCTCTCTGTTCAGTGGCTCTTGCGAGGTCAGTCAGTCTGTCCCACTCATGGTCCTACTCCTGGGCCAGTTTAATACCTACCGATAGGCTGTTTTCTCCAAGACAAGGCAGGTTATCTCTAAATCCACGTAAAGGAAGGTTAGTGACCGCAAAAAGAATTCCAACTTCTTTTGCAGGTTCGTAGCTCACCTTCCCTCCAAACCACCCCTCTTTCCTGCAGATGTGTAGCTAGCTCACTCTTTGCCTAAAAGTCCTCAACCCAGATGGTCATGGGAACCTACCTGTAACAAGACCTTATTAAATGATTAATTCCACTGGAGAGATTTTTAGTTTATTTTGTTTTGATTAGCAGCCTGGTCATAAAGTTCTATCTGATTTTTGTTCACTTATAGCTTTTCTAGTTTCACTGCTGGATATTGATTCAGCTAACCTGTGTCCTCACAGGACAAGAGAAATATTTCTGTTTTCTCCCCTCTGGGAGATTTACACATTGTAGAGTATATAAAATAGTATGAAATCCCAAAAGCTGATTTAATAGAGTATTTGACATACTGCCTTTGATTTTAATTAGACAAGGAGCTTCTCTATGACCTCCCTAAAGAAGACAAGTCAAAATCTTAACAGCTTTATTGATCTTTGCAAAGAAAAAGTATTTTCATTAGTTTTATTGGTGATTTATCTCTTCTGTCACCAAAAAAAAAGAGAGTTATTCTATATTGTCCTTGATTTCTTAATAGAAATCATGCAACCTTTTCATTTCTTGTCATTCAAGGAAGATGGTTCTACTATCTTTTCCTTTACATTGTCAAAATTCAAAGTAATTTAAATTAAAAATAAAGAAATGCAAATTACAGAATTCACTGCTTCCAAGGTTAAAAATGTACTTTAACCTCTTATTAAATGTATTCTACAATGTTCTTTTACTTGGTTACACTTCCACAGTAGAGGGCCAGTTTCTTTCCTTGAGTCTTCCTCTTATGGTAGTTCATATAAGGGAATGATCTGGAATAATGTTGTTTTCTAACCTCACCTAAATATTTATAAACAATAAACAGGGTCCCATTCTCCACAAGAATCCAGTAAAGAAGCTGGATTCCACTCAGACTTGACAGGATTCTTCTGGATAAATCTATTTTTGTACCAGCTGCCCCTCTTTATCCTCAATGGATAAGAGAGACAGACTCAGCTATACTGTTCTACAAAGGACATACAGTTCTCCAAGGAGCCTAAAATACCAGCGTAAATGGCATCAGGGTTCAGTTGCTCTGACCCTGGGACTGACACAAGTTAGCTCTCAGAATGGTGGAGCTATAAACCATTTCTTGGCATTTCCCAGCTCTGCTGACTTAAACCAGTCTCAAAGATGGAGAAAAAAATCCAACCAATAATTAGTTCTGGAATATGAACTATGAACACAGGTTTTTTGAATGAAATGTGGCCTCATCCATGTAATTTTGCCATATATCCAGTGGCTGTGTGTCAGATAATGCTTTTGGTTATTGCTGATCTATTATTGCTTATTTTTCACTATTTGTATTTGATTTTCTGTTTAGCATTAGACAGACATCCTAATGAAACACTATATTATATGTACTGTGATAATAATTTATAAAACAAGGACTAAATGAATATTATTAATATCTTCTTTTTTTAATCAAAGATACAAAGATCTATGTCTGAAATTTAAAGGCTAAAAAAATAAATTTTTGCCTACTTTGTAAGTTATAAATGACTGCATTAATCTTCCTTTCCCCTTCTCAGAATGTCAGGTTCAGGTTTTCTTTTCTTTTCTTTTCTTTTCTTTTCTTTTCTTTTCTTTTCTTTTCTCACTTTGTGTATCTTCTGGATTTCTACTTTTTCAGAATAGACTTACTCTCGTATTTCTCTGACCTCAATGCTCTCAATTCAACAGCTGGCTTAAAACAATCTTTCCTGGAACTACCTGTATTCAGGGAACTGATAGAAAGTGTTGAAAGTCCAGAAAGTCAACAATGTAGCAAGCATCATAATAGTGGCATAAAAACCTGATAGTTTTTATGATGTCTGATGTACTGCAGAGCAATGCAAGGATCTTAGCACCCGCATTGCACTGTCTTGAGAGAAAGGTCCTGGCTAATGCCGTGATATAAAAGGTGTCCTGCCAGAAGCATCTCCCACATCCCAACTTTCTAGCTAAGCCTTGATTAGTTAATTTAGGTTGAAAGCAAAGAAGAATTTGGAGGTGTACTGTACATTTGAATGCAATATATTGGATACAGTATGCAATCTGTATACATCTGTATTACTTCTGTAGATTCCCTTCTCACTCAATGAGGAGGTACAGACAAATCTAGATATACAATTCATCTCATCCTAAAGCACTCATTGAAAATAAGGCAGGTTAATCATGCCCTTGAAGGGTCTAATTCTCCCTCTTGACAAGGTGACCAATGCAGATATCTGAAGTTTATACTATAGCCCTGCAAAGTTAGTGAGATGAAGCTCACTAGTGCCTCTATTTGGACTAGTAAGTTCTCCACATAGCTAGCATTAACTCACACAGTTGGATAAGGTATGAACCAAGATCCTTCCAAATCTCTTTCACAACTCAGAGAGAAGGATGAGGTGCAACATGCCTGCAAATGTCCAGCCCATCACAGATACAACACATTCAAATGGCACTAAGCTCCATCTGAAGTGTGGTGCTGACTGCTCTTTATGGAGCAGCAAATACTTCTCAATGTTTTTAAGTACTTTTCTTTAGCTGTTTTTTACCTGCTGCCAACTTATTGGCCTCCTCCACCTGTTCTCCAGGCCTCAGCCTCTATCTCTGCCTCAGCCCCACTGCTGGTGCTGCAACTCTAATGCTGCTACCTAGTAGCACCACCTCCAAATAACAGTAAGAGGAATCCCAACTGTAACCTTCTAAAGAAAACATTTTCTGGAAGAAAGAGAATTTCTGGGTTCAGTCTCTGATCCAAGGGATGGTGCTTCTAGACTTCTCAAACCATGTTTTCAATGCATGTGATCTTCAGAGAACATCTGCTCTCAGGGAATCGAGCATTATAGTTTGGCTGTCAATGTATGATATTAAGGCATATATTAGCTCTCTAGGTAATTTCATTATTTTCCAAAGGCAGCTGAGATTTATCCCCAAGTATGTGGACAATCTGACAGATCAACCATCATTTGTACCTGTAAATCTCTGTCTTGTACAGTTCATCATCACATTCTTTCCAGTCTTGGCTTTGTAACTGAGAAATAGGTACCTCAGTTTATATTTTCTGTCTTGCCATGGTTTCTGTATTTTTGACAAATTGAGGATCTCATGTCCTTGTTCAGCTGCCATAGCTTAATGCTGCAAGCCTACCTGAAATAAAATGCCTGCTGTGTATGTATCTCAGGTTCATTCTTGTTGTACACAGCAGCATGGCAGTGCAGAAGTTTTCATAGCCTGTGTTGAAGGCTTCTGGGACCTTTAAAATTTGTCTGAATTTAAGGTTATTTTCTGCTTGAATCATTTCACTTCCTGGAATAAACCGGCCAAATTTTTCATGAGTAAGCCCTTTTATAAAACATTTCCTTCCTACTTTGGTATATTTTTGTGCTGTTGGAAATCATGACTATTATGAGAAAATTACTTACAGAGCTTTTACAGAAGTAATACCCCAGGCACCATATCACAGGGAACACACTGTGCAGTACCTTGTGTATTTCCTTTTCATTCACATCATATTTCAGAATGGAAGAGCTGATCATCAGCTCCTTGATGTGTGGAATAATTGCTTCATGCTGTCACAACTGTGCCCATGCTACAACTTTGTCTAGAAGCCACCCTGGGGTTTTGCTGACATTTCAGAGACTCAGTCAAAATCTCAGCAGCTGGTTTACAAATCTTAATTGATACACTGTCTTTAAGTCTGAATTGCTTGTATTGCAGGTTATAGTTTTTGAGAGGCAATGGATAGTACTACAGACAAGTGCAATTTTGTCTTGTTTTTATTTAATTATTGATTTGCTTTTTCGGTACAGAAACAGGCAGAGTGAGGTTGTCGATATGTTCTGATGTAGTACACTTCTGTCTGTGTTGATCCTGCAATAGACTGCTTCTGTTATGTCATGGAGCCCAACAAACACTGCTAGTATCTTGCACACAGCATTGCTGGTCTGTTGTTTCCTTCATCCAGCAGCACTTGCCAGTATCCATCTTTGGTATTGAGCCCTGAGAATATTTCTACTTCTGCTTAGTCAGGCATAGATAATAAGAGCTTTGTTTAAGTTGCTAGAGTCTGGTCTGAGAAAACACATGGCTTGTCTCACTTCTCCAAGGCTGTTATGATGCTATTCAATGAATGGGATCAAGCACTCTTTGCAATGTATCTGGACACCAGAAAAGAAAAAGCAGTTATTACTGTAAAGCAGCTAGGTCCACTTATTTTATCCTATGAGCATCTGAGATGAGCACAGACTGATTCAAATGTTATAATATGGTGTGGTTATGAAGTTGAAGAACATTTGATCAAGCATTTCTGCCAAGCACCACTCCTGATTAGGAGCCAAAGGAGGACTTAGATTTGAGATTCTTCTCTCCAGCACATTCCAATAAACACAAACAGCTGCCTACTGATACATTCTGAAAACTGAATGACAGATATGTTTCTATAAACTTGTCCGCTATATAAAATAGAGAGTATATGGAGAAAAAAAGTTTTTTGAAAACAGTCAGAAGAGCACAGTGTTTTGCTAATCTTTGGAAAATTATTCAAAGGTTAAACAGAAATTCTTTTTTTTTTTTTTTTGCAAATATTCATTGAGTTCAGGATTTATTTAAATACTAAATGTATTAGTATTTCTGGAGAAGCTTATCATGTTTCCATTTTAAAGTTAAAGTTAATCATCTGTTCAAAAGCTGAGTATGATTACCTGCTTCTCTATACTAGATTGGAAAAGGAAAACCAATTTCTTTTGCATGTCTTACTAAGTATACTCTTCTGCCTGAAAAATGTATTTTGAGGGGAGAAGGACCTTTCAAGACATCTGTAAGATATATACATTTGAAAAATCATTGCTGGATAGTATTCTTATTTTCCTTTTATGGAAAGAAATGGTGAGCACGTACTTTAAGATAGTTGGGACTCTTTGTCATTTGATACAAATCCAAGCATTCCTGGAAGTATCATGTACACACCACGATTTGCAGAAGACGTAATCTGATCGCAACAAGAGCTGTGAGCTATGAAACAAGAGAACGAATACAGGCATCAGCATGAAAACAGGAGCCTTGAAAAGTTCTGAGATGTGCAAAGATGAGAGACTGTTTGGGGTAGGACTTCAGACGTGAACCAAGAGCTTTACAAAGTACATAGAAGAGAAATGGTGCTAGCGGTGAGTGTTCAAATATTGCTACTGCAGCATTGATCAGCCTGGATAGAAAAATCAGAAAAAAAAAAAAGCAAAAAAAAAAAAGCAGGGTCCGCATTATAGAAATCCATCAAAAGAGTTTCTGCAAAAGCCAAGCTAATTTTTTATGAGCTAAACATAGTCTCTGTTTATTTATGAACACTAGAAAATCCCTGGAAAATTAATAGAAAATGTTGAAACGGTTGAGAAGTTGTAATCTCTACTAAACACTATGTTAGGACGCAACAGGTCAGCACCCTAGCCAAACAAGCACTCTGTCCTGCTTCACTGCTCCTCCCGGCAGCCGTGCTAATCATTGCATTGGTTGCTTCTAAAATCCACTTTGTAGCAACTTAACAGGCAACAAGTTTATATAAGGCAATAATGCAAAAAGATGTTAAAAACTAAGTATATACCCAAACATTTCAGTAAAGATGAAAAGCAATCATTGTTAATTTATTAAATAGTCCAGCTGCTAGTAGAATATTTTGTTTATAACCACATTTGAAAACCTGGATAACTTCTCAGTTTTGTAAAAGACAGAAGAGTTTTTAAAAAATACAATCTTTTAAAAAACTCTAGAAATTTTTTATTACCAAACCTGATAATAGTATCAGTGGCTCTCAGTCTTCCCCTCTCTGCCTGACAGTTTTTATCATCTGCTTTTAGCTAAAGTATAAGCCACATCTTGAAAACTGTAAATCACAGAAAACTCTACATACCATACAAACCACATCCCATAGCTATCAGAGGTCCAAACTGGTAAATCGAATTCTTACTCTCATCCATACTTACAACCAGAAGTACCTTATTATATTTTTCTCTGTACGGCTATTTCAGATTCGATCATGTCCTGTTTCAGCATTCTGTAATGGTCTAGATCAGAGCTGCGAAACGTACAGTCTGTTGGTCACAAGCAAGCTGGTAAGTAACTTCTGTGGTAGAAGCTGGCAGATGACAGTCACTCAAGTTATTAAAAGTCCTTTAGTTTACCTGGGAACTAGATGTAAGGCAGTGTGAGCCAGCCAGCCAGGTCCTAAGGCGTGCTTCCCAACCTGAATAGTTGCACATGCTGGCTGGGCAGCCAAAAGCCAGCAGGTACAGGAGATGTGCACATGGTGCAGGCCAAATAGCACACGCTGCCTCCGCTGGCATACAGATCTGCCAGGACACAGGTGAGCTGTGCTGCTGACCTTAAGCCCGCCAGTCATTTTTCCCCTTTCCCAGTATGCTGGCTGTCCATGGCAGCAGGTGGCTGACCACATGCCTGCTCTTTACCTGATACGCATATGAGTGGGTCGTTGCAATTGGAGTGGTTGGGCAGAAAGGGGGCGCAGGAAGCAAGAGCCCATGGGCAGGGTCTGGCAGGAACTGCTGTAGAGAGGAAGGATGCAGTCTGAGGCAGGCAAGTTGGGAGCTTTTAGTGGCCTGTCAAGTCATTAAACGTGAGGCCTTTTGAGGCAGACAGGACTTTTTTTCCTTCACCTCTACCATAGCAAGCAGTGATTTCAGACTCAAGAGCAATGTTTAAAAAAATTCTTCCTGAATTTATGGGCCACAGATGCTCCACATGCCCAAATTCAAAGACAGGCGTAAAATCTTCCTTTAACAGGCACAGGAAACAGAAGCTGTTACCTTCTTATGGTTGTTCATGCACATCCCAAGACCCTAGTAGGAATTATAGCATCTCTGAGACTTTTGAAGATAAGTCCAAACAGAAAACAAAATACTGTCAGTATCCATGTGAATGTCAGTTCTACAAAATTCATGCTTTTAACTAAACTGAAAGGTTTATATCTTATATATAAAAATAATGTTTGTATATATATATATATATATATACACACAAATATATGCATACATACACAGGTATATATATATATATAAAAACAGCTGGCCATTCTTTACTGCATCTGTCAGAGTTTAATAACATCAGAACAGTCTCTAAAATACTATCAGTCATGTTTGGATTGCTCAGAATCTGGCTATGGCAGATCTGAATCTATATGTAGCACTAAGTAGTTCATATGCGCCTTATAAAAATTGCTAGAACGGAAGAAACTACTGATTATTTGTCAATGTCACAATTATGCATAAATACAAACTAATGAGAACTTCAAAATTACAGTTAAGAATATGTGTAGCAAAATATTTTTATATAAAACACATTCGCATTTATCTAAAGCAGTATGAAGGGAAACAATTAAAAAGAGCTTTTATGACTTTTTAAAATTGGTGCATCCACTATAAGCTACTGTTATAGCTATTTTTCTCATGTAGTCTTTAAAATCTTGAACAGCCATAGTCTAATACGGCTATGTAAATTTTGGTAATCTGGGGTTCATCTGAAAGGTTCTAAACCTAAAGCAACCCCTATGAATTACATCTCAAATAATCTGGTCCCTAGATTTGAGGCTATCGTTGTAGAACTATTCTCCCCCTAATTGCTAGAAGTACTGTTGAAAATTTCATCTAAAGTATTGACAAATGTTCTGAAGCAGGAAAAACTACTTCAGTAGTTACAAATAACTACTTTCATGTTACTCCAGTATTCGATGCCAAGCACTTGGTTTTCACAAACAGCACACAAGACAGTACAGCAACAGCAAAATAAACTGCTGACACATAACTATTAATGAATGAGATACTGTTCACAATGATATGCCTATGTCATACACTTGGTAAATGTAATTTAAGCAAAGGTCCAATTCAAGCAAAGAAGAAGTCTTTCCACCCTAAACACCTACAGAGAACTATTGAGATCTATGTTATCAGATATTAAATGATACCAAAAGCCTATTCTGCTGTTGAGTGCAAGTATGCACTTGCACCATTACAAGTAGGTCCAGGGCTTTGTTGAAATGCCCCTCCTGCCTTCCACCTGATAGAGAGCATATCAACATTGCGGTTTAGGCCAACCCACTAGTGACTGGGCTAGAAAGTGCAAAACTATAGTTCAACAGCTTAAACCTGTAGTCAGATTGTGACAGAAGGGTCTATTCTAGACATGCACTCTGAGGAGCATGTGCCTGCAAAATCTATGCTCATCGGTGGGTCGTGGAAGTCCCTGACAGAACGCCCCACTGGGAGGACGAGCTCCTTTCAATCTTACAGTTCATCTGATCTAAAATTTCATTTCCTTCCCAAACACTTCTTCTCCCTACCAGCTTTAATCAGAATCTCACTCCCATGTATCATACACAGCAGCCCTGTATCTATAGCTACAGAAGTATTCACACACGTACCACAGCTCAGTACCCCCATAATACACCTGTACACACACACCAGAGCCACACACCACCTAGAGGAAAACTGGCCACACACATCACACCAATTATCATTTAGCATAATCTTTTGCAGATATATACATATATATATACACATATATACTCCATATCTGTATATCTCATTCACTAAACCCAATCTTAATAAAAGCACATGCTATTGCATACAATAAGCCTGTACCCCTATGCAGAAATACCCTAACACATGCAACAGTCCAGTACATACTGCCTATACCCTCATATCACCCCTGAAGAGTACTGTACCCAGGGCTCTGTGTGTATGTGCAACAAATGTGTGAGTACGTGCAATGAGTGTTTATGAGTGTGTACATGAGTGTATATGATGTGCATGCACAGTGTATGTGAGTACACATGGTGCATATGTGAGTGAGTCTGTGTGTGTGTAGCATGTGGGTGCATAGGTGAATGTGGTATATATGCAGATGTTTGTGTGTCGGGGATGTGATTGCATGCCTATGTCAAACATATATGTATACATATATATATATATACCCCATATTTATATACTGCATTCAATAAACCCAATCTCAATAAAAGCACATGCCATCTATTGCATACAATAAGCCTGTGGAAGACTACATACAGGGCGCGTGTGTGCACGGATTGTGGGAGTACAAGCATGTGTCAGTATGTGCCTGTGTAGTATGAGTAAATACAGTGGGGTGCAGCATGTGGGAGTACACATGTCAGTATGCCCATCCTCCTATGGGTGTGTTTGTGAATCTCTGTGCGAGTCCCTGTGTGGGTACGTGTGATACCTTGTGCGTGTGTGTGTGAGTACCTGTGTATGTTAATATGTGTGTGAGAGAGAGAGACAGTGTGCCAGTCCCTGTGTGTGTGAGTCCCTGTGTGGGTATGTATGATACTGTGTGTCTGCCTGTCAGTGTGTCAGTCTCAGTGTTTGCGTATGGGGTCAGACTGAGGACATGTGAATCCCTGTGTGGGTAGTGCAATACTCTGCATGCATGTGTGTGTGTGTCTGTCAGTATGTCAGTCCTGGGGTATGTGTGCATGTATGTGTGTGCGAGAGAGTCCCTGTGCAGGTAGTGTGATACTTGGCATGTGCATGTGTCTGTCTGTCTGTCAGTTCTGGTGCGTGAGTCCCTGTGTGGGTATGTTTGATATTCTGTGTGTGTGAGTCCTTGTGTGGATACATGGATAGCGCGGGTGCTGGCGTCTCTATGCGTGCTAGTGAGTGAGTGAGTGAGTGTGTGTGTGTGTGTGTGTGTGTGTGCCCGAGTCCCCGAGTCCCCGAGCGTACGTTAGTGCGTGCGACTGTCAGTGTGTCAGTCCCTGCGCCTATGTTTGCGTGTGAGTGCCAGTCGCTGTGTCAGTCCGTGTGCAAGCCGCGGGGTGCGTGTGAGTCCCTGTGTGTGTGCGCGGGGCAGAGGCAGCAGCCCAGCGGCGCGGTCCCCCGCACCGGACGGGACGGGACGGGACGGGACGGGACGGGGCTGCCCCGGTACCTGCCGAAGTGTCCCAGGGAGTCGAAGAGCCGCTCGGAGCTGGGAGCCATGGCGGGGCGGCGGCGAGCCGGGAGCCTCCGTGTCGCCGGCCCGGCGGTGCGGGGAAGAGACACGGTCCCGTCCCGTCCGCCCCCCGCCCTCGCAGCCCGCCCGGCCCCCGGCGTCCCCCGGACCCCTCGGGGCGGGCTCACCCGCTCCTCCCCGCCCGCCGCCGTGCCCGGCTCGGCCCGTGGGGCGGCCCCCTGCGCCGCCGCCCCTGCCCCGCCGCCCGGACGGCGGCCACCGCGGCTCGCCGCAGGGCTCTCGTCAGCCGGAGCCTTTCGTGCCTGTCACTAATAGCCGGCCATTTCCCCTTCTTCTGAAATGCCAGGGGAGCCCAAGCTCCTCAGCGGGCGGCCGTGGGGGCAGGGAGGCGGCCCCCCGCCAGCCCCAACGGTCGCCGCCCCGCGCCAGCCCAACGGTCACCGCCCTCCGCCAGCCCCAACGGTCGCTGCCTCCCGCCCCCCGCTAGGCCAACGGTCACCGCCCCGCGACAGCCCTCCGGTGGGCAGCGCGTCCGAAGCGTTCCCAAGGGAGAAAACGGCAATCAAGGAGGCAAAAACTCGAGCAAAAGCCCTGTTAATGGCACTATTTAGGTTACAGCAGCCGATAGACCTCTTCCTGAGTATGAAAAGCTCCCCGAAGTAGCCGTCGTCTACCTTAAGGGTGCCCGACAACTGATAATTGCCGGTGTTGCGTTTACAATTATTAAAAGCTCCTGCCGATTCAAAACAAACTGCAATTTAGGGAGGAAAAGTCATGATTTCTGTATTACTGCTAAGGAATATTCTTTACTGAGTGAATGGTTTAATCTCTTACACGGACTGAGTGCCTCAGACTGTTTCCTCTGGGAGACTGGTCTGTGTCTATCCCATCGGACAGCATCTGCAACACACTCTTTTTCCCCAAATTAAATTAAAGAAAGCAATTACGTGCTTGAATTCACTTGTGACAATCATTAATAATCTAATATTTCAGCCTCTGTTGTATTTCATATGGATATTTTCAATTAGAAGAGATTATAAACTTTTTTTTTTTATCCAGGACATTTTCTGAATGTTAATAAGAGATATTTTTAGTAGCCTTATAATCTGCTCTGTTACTTAGATATATTACTTGACAATTACTCACTTGTTTTTTCAGAGTTTCAGCACACAAGGTACAATAGTATTATCATTTAATAAAGGTGAAAGATGTAATATGTTCCAAATCTGCATGGCTGTCATTAGTACTCCAATTTGTAATGAAGCTTCAATTATATTTGAACCTATTTTTCTGTCTTAGTCAAAGCAGGCTGAAATAATCAATGTGAAATTGCTTGAGGACTTAGCAAAGCAAGTTACAACAGGAGACCTTTGTAATTAACTTACCTTTGGGTTTTGTTGGAACAGATACGCTTTAGCAGCCCAGTTGCTCTTGCGTGTGAGAGGAAAGATACAGAAAAATATTCTGCTCCTGTCACAGGTGTAACTCTCATATTTAGTTTTTCCTTTCCCAGAATACTAAATTTCCCTTCTCAGTTAGAGCCAAGTTCAAAGTTGGCTCTGCTCTGAGTAAAGAGCTGGACCAGATAATCTCCGAAGTCTCCTTCTAACCCAAATTATTCTGTGATTCCACAGCAAAAGACACGTTTCCAGCAGACTACATGAACTCTTTCTGGGCTGCTTTATTGAAAAGCAGAGGAAAAACAAAAAAAGCCAAAACAATTCAACCTTACCCTGTGCATATTTTATTTTTTTATAAAGCACAGAAAAAGCTCAAGTATGAAACGCAGAAATGTTCTATTAAATCACTGGAAGTCAAACCTTCCCCTTTCCAAAAACTGACCCAAATGCTTCTAACCAAACATTGCCCATCAGACCACTATTTTGCAGGGAAATGTACCTTTAAGAGGCTCTGGCATGAAGCAAGCGGCACAACTGTTCATCTGTGCAGAGCAGATGTTCATGCTATGCAGTGACAATCTGTTCCAGTGCAGATCTGGAAAAAAACAGATGTTTGTCAGGTTCCTTGGCTCTCAGTGACTTCTGACCAGCACAGCGATGAGCAAATACCACATTACACAACTAGGAATCTAAATAATAAGTTCAGTAGAGGATTCCTCCTCACAACTACTGTGTTCTGCCCCTCATCTCACCTTCACACAACAGTTTTGAAAGCATGGCTGTGTCTGACAAAGCCCATCATATGTCCCTTTATTAAGTGGCATCTGGAAAGGACTTCTTTTAATATTGAGTCTAGAGGTTTTTGTTGTTGTTACTTTCTCAGAATATGTAAACTAATAAGACTAAGGACAGACTTGTTCGCTTTTCGTAAGAATTTTTTATATTGCTTGTTTTTTACCTTATAAATATCAGCATTAAATTTAATCATCCTTGTTTTTCCTGGAGAATGTTTTTCAGATTTGAAAGGGCATGTGCTTGAATGCAGCACTGGTATTTTAACAAAGTGTTTCTTTCTCTGAAGAACCACACTAGTTAAATAGTTATTTCTGAAAACAAACACCAGCGAATAGTAAACATTCTGGTTAAATATTGCTTTGGTGCTCATTTTTCTGTTTTTAGTGTCTTACCTTCTGCAACATGTAAATTCCTTAGTTTTCCACAGCATAACAGTATAGAGAAGATCTATTTTTAGTGTAATGATCAAGCAGGAAATAAATGGATAAATCCCTTTTAACACCATTTTTAAAACCTGAAAAAATCCCTAAATAATTTTCCCAGATTCTTTTACAGACAGCCTTGCCCAAACTTCTATGTTTGCATCTTTTACAACATCATAACTTTATTCCACTTATCAGTATAAAGATATGAAATCTGCCCTCACTCCTATTAAAGTCAATACTAAACGCCCACATGGCTGCATTTCCAAAAGCTATTAGTGCCATGTCTGCAATGCCAGCTCTCTTAAACATGGTGATCATAGATTTACCTTGTTTCTTTTAAGCCTCAGAAGATGCACAACATGCTTTCAAGTCTGTCTTCCTTCTACCCTGTTATGCCACTGCTACATGAAGCAAAAAATTTGCTTTTAGTAGCAATCATTCCTCACTGAGTTGTTTTTCACCCCAGCCATCTAGAAATACAGAGGCAATTTGCTAACTTTGTTCACATACAGTTCACAGCTCACTTTCCCAAGGATTTTTCTCATGTTACAGATAAATTCAGGATAAATTCTGATGTTACAGAAAATCAGGGAACATCTAAAGAAGCAATGAGAGATACCTTTAATTGAAGTGTATCAAAATGAGACCATCCACATCCATGGTCTGCTTACTTTAGAATTTTGTGGATTTTATGGATTAACAGAAGAAACCAAAAGGAGTTTGTGATCCCTGTCCTATAGTATCTTTAGAAACCACTGGGATGGGAAGATTGAGGGCGTTCACAACAGACAACACTCTCCAAGTCTTTTAATCCCACAAGGGAAATATGCAGCAGCTCATCTCAAAGAACTTCAGTTACAGGCTTAACCTCATTTCTGGCACTCAAAAGCAAGCTGGTGTTCAAAAGAGACATTCAATATTACAAAATCCTTGAGAAAGAAGTGATCTGAACCACCTGTAATGGGAGAAGAGATAGTCTGCAAAATAATTTCACTATCAATTTCCACTAGCAAAAATCTGTCATCTGCTAGCATGAATTGTTCCTGGCCTCCCCTTTTATAAGTCAAATCACAGCATCATCAAAATACATGGGGTATATGAGGAACATACCTCTGATTTAAATTTGTGTGCATGTTCTAATACATTCAGACATAAACACCAAGCTTCAAAATATATCTGAACCCTAAACACCAAAGTCATGTGGACAGTAAATAACTTGTAGTGTTGCCAACACCCTTCCATGGACACAGCTAATCAGTTCCTAAATGGAACTAATTTGTGGCCCATCTGTTTTCCACTCATTTTGAAATTCACTTGTAATCGCATGGATGAAGGTTACATGTAGTAACCAGCAGTATAACAGGGAGTACAAGAACTGCAGCTGTGTCAAGCAAGAGAGGATAAGGGAGTGATCTTCTAATATTGCCAACATTCAAGTCAAGCTCAGAGGCAGAGTTCATCCTTGAGTATTCTCCAAAGTCCACTTTTATCACATTAGCAAAAAAACTCACTGAAATCAACCATGAGATAGTTTGAATTTAACTTTCTCGCCTCCTGTTTTAATGTTATCTATTTCTTTTCCCTTCCAGGGAAAACCTGCAGGACCATTGCAAGTGAATGTATCAATGACAACAACAATGAAGGCTTCTAGAGAGGAAACCCAAAATACATATTACTTGCATAAATGTCTGTCAGCCATCAAATTCCTGATGTTAAAAAAAAGCTTGCAGAAAAATTTAGGTAAAATAGGGAAGTAACATAGGTGTTGCTTTTGTCTGCTAGAATGTATGATAAGGTGTTAAATGAGTGATACTTGGGTTTTGCTATTAGATTGCAATTGCTCGTGCCTCATTAGCAGGCTTTAAAACACAGTCAATAGTGCAGCAAGTAGATTGATAAAGAGGATCTGCACATGCACCCAGCTATGCAAAACTTTGGGAATTCTCCTGAACTACAAGGAAGGATCCGTGCAGGTCTCCGATTCTTATGACAGTCCAAGCATTCAGCCTAAGGAAATGCTGATTGATGGGACAATCAACTGGACGATTATGCAAGTGGTTGTTCTGGTCTCATCCATGGTCTGTTAAACAAATCTTAGTCTTGGCAGCAGGCTGTAGGCTCTTGACACTGAAATATTTGCCCCCAAATTCTGAGGTGGACATAACAGGGTAAAAAAGAGAGGCCAGTAAATGCAAGGGCACTCTTAGGAAGGGAGTGGATTTACAAAGGGAATATAAGAATGTCCCAGGAGACTTGCAGGTGATGTTGGAAGTGCCAGTAAAAGATAAACATGGAAATTTTCTCATCAACCCTAAAGAACTAGACCCTTAGCAAGGTTGATGGAAGAGTGGTTTGTCAGCAGCCACTACAAGACAAATATGCTCAAGGCTACCTCTTTTCCCTTCTGCTGCTACTCAGACAACAGGCCAGGCAGGCATTAGGCAGTTGTGGAAGGCCTAAGTCATTCACTACAGTTTTGGCTCTATTTTTTCTTCCGTGATCTCCTGAATGGGACTCTGGAACAATCACAAAAGAGACTCCTCCAGAGCACTCATTCAGGATTTATATTCAGCCCAATAAATGCCAAAACAGGATTTTGGAAGCTTAGCAAGTGTCTCCTAGTTGCACTGTGGACATCTGCAAGGATATATCTAACTATAACACTTCAGTGTGTATTACCTCAGTTTTATACTTTCAAGAGCTTTTCCTCCACAGTATCCTTTTGTATGGAGTTATTCCAGTCATACAGATCATCAATGCATATGCACGAATACTTCCTCATGGAGATTTCATTTACTGATCCTATATGAATAAACAGCCTAGTTGAATAAGCTAAAATTATTCAGAAATTCAGAAAAGCAAGTTGAGTGTGCAGGAAAAAAATGATAGCTTTGCAGGTCATTGCACCATCTAAATTCTCTGGGGTAACAGAAAGCCTGTTAGCCTACAACCAAAATGGTAACGAAAATTTATCTGAATATTGCTTCAGTTTTAGACTATACTCTGTATGTAGAAGTTGCCTTCTAGGGAAAGCAGAAGCTAAATTCTATGAGATCTTTAAGACAAGGTTCTCCAGGGATGCCTTATAGAAGTAAGAGAAATGTGACGGACATCTTAAAAAGATGTCTGTTAGCAAAAATTTAATCTAAAGAGAAATTCCTAAGATAGAGCTCTAATTAAGCGTAACATGGTACACTTGAAATCACATGTCTTTCATTTTGTTTCAGTTATTATTCTTTTAAAGTTTACTTCCAGCCTGTAAGATCAGTGATCATATATTAGGTAAGGTTCATCATCGGAAAGCTTTCCAAGAGGCACAGGGCTCAGTAGCAGCAGTACGGGCAATATTCTCTCAAACTCCACCTGCCCCAAAATTTTCAGCATAACTTCCCCACTATTAATATGACAGTTCTGCCTTGTGGTCTCCACAGCACACTCCTGAGACAGCAGCACATGCGGTTGCAGCAGCAGTGCTGGCAGGGTTACAAAATTGCTCTGTGCCCGTCCATATTTAATGAGGGAACAGACAAAGGTTCTTTAGAATATGCATCATCTAGAATATCCAGCATTTTGAACTACTTATATTTTGCTGGTTTGTACTTTTTATGGTTTTCTATATACAGGAGGACAGATTTGGAAGATTTGGTGAGGAAAATGCTTCAAAAAGGGGGCGGTGGGCTCACAGTTTAATTTTGTAATCTTGTCAGAAGTAAAATTAAGAAGCAACTAGACTTTGTGGTGTATGAGAACCTGAATAAGTTAAAAATAGAGGTACTAAATAATCCTTTTACACTAGCAGAAACAGAAAATAAGAATCAGCATCTGAAAATTAAAGTCAGATTCATTCAAATGAGAGTAAGGTTCATTTCTGTAGCAGAAAGTGTGAATAATTATTGGAGCAATCAGCTGAAGGACCTGATGGATTCTCCAAACCTTGGTGTTTTCTAAACATAATCAAAGGAGATGCTGTTCTCATATATATATATATTTGTCAAACAAGTTAGTACTAAAACAGGTTAAAGTATATATCCTTTGCTGTGCAGGTGATCAGACATGCAAATGGTGCCGTCTAGCTTATAAATCTATTTAGAGAGAAAATTGATGAGATGATTAATTCTTTGCTGTGGCTGATTAGTTAAGCCACACCAGCAACGAATGAGTTCCTTTCCCTGTTGCAGTGCCAATATGTAGAGCTATCTCTGAAAACTGGAGTCCCTTTGGGGCCTCACAGACAAGCATTGTGGTTCTTACAGTGTGGAACAAACACAGCAGCATATCATGTTAGCTTAAACTATTTAGCATGAATAACCAAGGACTCAGTCAGGAGAGATCTGAAAGATTTATATGCAGTGACTGAAGATGATACCAATACCAGCTGTCTGCTCCATGCCCCTCTGCTTAATGCCTAAGCAAATACATGGTCTGTGAAATAGGCTGGCTGAGGTACAGATTTCATATTATTTGGTCCTGCCTATGCCAGCAGAAAGGTGGATCAGACCTGAGTGCCAGTAATGTCTTAAACCACTGCATTTCAGATTCCAAGATCCTGTCTGTTGGTGGTCTCTAGCAATGAAGTGGCAGCACAGATCTTAGAACGGCAAGGAAGCCAAGCACAAGTGCCCCAGGAGTCTGGAACACATACTGCGTATACTGTGAACTGCAAAATAGCACCCAGGCTAATAAAGCAGACAAGCGGAGAGATTACACTGAATACAGCAATAGGCATGAACTATTTCTTTCCTAGTGTCAGATGACTTAAACAGAATGGTGAAGAGAGACGAAGTGTAACTTGAGAAAAATACTTTGTTCTTATAAAAAATGTGATAAAAACAAGAGACGTATTTTATGCATGTTTGATAAAAATCAAACAGAGACTATACACTGATATGCAGACAGGTAATCCCACGTACTCTCATCAAGAAGTCTTATTTACAGGCAGAAATTCTAGGCAACTTTTTGCCAAGAGATTCAAAAGCTATTGCTACGCACAATTACAGAATGATTCCTAACCTGCATACCAATTAGTGATACAAAATGCCACAGGTGAGTTTGTATTCACTGCACTGATTGCATTTAGGCCATGACGAACCAAAGGAAAAGAGGTTTGTTTAGCTAAATGTCCAAAGACATATTCAAACATTCCCCACTCAGAAAGACAAGTCTCAGGCTGACACTGGTCTACATAAATACCATGAGCTTTAAAGATTACTGCAAAACTGAGCAAGGTAAAATCCACAAATGACTAGAAAGCAAAATCACACTGTAATTCTACAACTTCATCCAAGCACAACCCCACAGACAACCTCACATGAAGTCCTTTTGCCACATCCATCACTTTCTAAGAGCTATGGAGCTGCCACTCTCATCAAGCAATGCTCTAGATGGGTTTTTCCACACACAAGCAGTGCAAGGAAGGCAAAGATGTCTTGTCTCTCCTTACAGGCACACCACCACTCCTAGGCAGCCAAGGCAGGAAAACCCACATGTTTTGGCAAAATTGCCTGGTAATTTTGGATGTTATATACTTAACTGTAACTGTTCAGTTTCTGGTACAAGGTAATCCATGTCTGCATAGAGAATACCATAATAGATGGCATTTCAGACTCTACAGACCCTATATCAAAACAAGCCCATACATTTCCAGTGTCTTCCTTAACTTAAGCCAGAATTTATCAATAATCACTGCTATTTTAGCATAGTGCCATCTGACGCTCTCCTTTTCACTCCTGAAGTTGGTATGTGTGATTGCTTAAGGTTTGTAAAGTCCTGTTGTTCTTTGGACAAATGTTGGTGTGAAGGTACAATGTGAACTTTGACAATGTGCTAGCAAAGCCAATATCCTTACAGCATTTCTGTCATCATTACAAGGGTACTTTTCTTTCCCTTTGATACGTTAGCTCTTAAATCTTGCAGCTGAAATGACCTGGATTATACCAACTTTTTTGCAGTTGCTTTTCTCTCAGTTGACCCAGTTTATCTTTTACTGGATGTGCCAATGCCTGCTATACGCTAAAAGACCACAGCGAGGCAGATGTGCTCAGACAGTTCTTGCCAAGCCTTTAGGATTAACAGTTTATTTAGTATTCCTCCTACACTCTGTCATGCTGACCTATGTGAGATTTCAAGTGGAAAATGGTAATTACTTAGAATGCTGCTACTGTTACTTTTGAATTTGTTTGGCTGACTTCAGAGGGTCTGAACTAGATGCTCAAGGACTTCCAGTCCTCTCAAGGCAATTATTTTAAAGTACTGAACATCATTTCTGTTCAGAACAAATCAAAGAGGATACACAAGTGAATTTTCCAAAGGACACCATTAAAATACACAAAGCTTAACATAAGCACTTGATTGTAAAACCAAATCACACAGTACTTTGACAACTAGCATAAGCATCTCAGGAAATGGAAAAGGAGTGATTTTGTGCACTTACTGTATATATTCCTCTGAGATTCCCCAACATACAAACACAGATCATCCCCAGACAGTTATTCCTGATATAAACTTGAGTAAAGGAAAAAAATCAGGTCCCACATCCCCTGTTGCTGCTTCAATATAGGCTGAGAGAATTGGCAGAGAGTTGTAAAATGAAAAAGTAAAATAGTGAGGCTCTGGATTTTCTTCCATTTATTTGAGAAACATCAAATTATGGTTGATTTCAAGCACACACGAAAAAGGCAGGGGGGATGAAACCAGCCAATTTGTGTCTTTGGATATGTTGCCAAAGTGCTTGTTCCGACAAGCTGTGCCCCTTCCCTGGCAAAGAGCCTTCTTCTTCCCTTCCCTTTTGTGTGTCCACATAATTTCCTGATTATGCAAATGCACAAAACAACAAGTAATCTGAAAATGAAAATCAAGACAAACAGAGGACTGAACTGTTTTGTTGTCTTTCTGTTCCACAAGGACGAGTTCACTAGTCTAAGCTGAGGAGGCCAATATTTAAGTATGAAGATAAGCAAAAGCTTGAGCAGTGGAATTAGGTGAGGTTCCAGCTTTCTCCTGCGCCCTTTCCAACCCAGCACATTCTTCCTGGACAGTTAACATTTCTGCGAGATTTCCTATGTGTTCGTTCTGTGAGATTTTGTTATGCTAAAATTCTGGATTAAACTGTAAACCATGTCAAATCTTTTAGAAGGAAGGGGACTACCTGCGAATCATCAGGGAAGTTGTCAATTAACTGGTTAAGGAAAAGCTTCCAGATGGCATCACCAGTTTCAGAGAGACTCTCCTCCTTTCCAACATGCTTTTGAGCCACTTCCCCTTCTTTTCCATCAGGCAGAGCCAAGGTGCTTGATCAGACACTTTGAGATTCATTAGGAAAGAAGAAAAAAAACATCTTTCTACTCTTGTATCAATCTATGAGCCACTTCTGTCCTGAGCATGCAGTTTTGGTCCTCCCATCCCAAAACAGACTTACTAGAACTAGAATGAAAATGAAAGTCAACAGGGAGAGAATAGTTTCCGTGCAAGGGAAGAATACATAAACTAAGACTTGGATGGATCTCCAACAGAGATGCGATATGACAGAGGCCCATAAAATCAGGAATGACATGGCCTCTCCTGGTACAACACCTGCTATGACAGCAGTGGGAGGACATGGGGCATTTGGAAGGTAGAAAACTGGTGATCGGGGGCGGATGCTTTTAGGCTCCCTGGGCCTGAAGCCTACCCTGTTCCCTGTTGGGGACCCCAATGTACTATAGGAAGGAGACACAACTGGGGCCACATTCCCCTTTATACCCTCATGCTCTGGGAAATTCCCGGGCTCAGGTTGAACTCTCTCCACAGGTCTGGTCAAAGGTTTTCATTTCAGTAGCTAGTGGCCAATAGGAAAGAGAGTAGCCTATGTGAGAGTGAAATGGACATACGAGCTGCTGACTGGTGAGAAACAGACCCTATTTTGCACTCTTATCCTTCAACACTGCTTTTAAAATGCACAGATCTGATTTTTTTAATAATTATTAAAAAACAGAAACTCCAATATAATAACTTGCCTAGGGGCTGGGTGCTCACTTTGGGACTCAATGGCCATAAACACAAATCTCCGTTCTGCCCCATTTTCAAGGGAATACTATCCTAAGATACTATCCCAAGATACTATCCTAACAACCCCCACTGTAGATAAATACTGGACTGAAAAGAGTGAGACCAATTTCAACACTGTGGTGAGGGCATATGACAGCAAATCTACGCCCCAGTCTCCAATCTGAGAATATTTATGAAGTATTCAACAGCTCCAAGAGGAGAAGGACTGACTCCAGAATAACCAAGTGCTTAGGACAGACATGGGGACCTGGGAGACCAAGGCCTTGATCCCAGCACCACACCAAAGATTTGAGTCTGCCGAGATGTGCTCCAGCTCTTTTTCACATCGCCTGGCAGAACCACACAAGCCCCTGCAGCCCTGCCAAGCAGCACTAGGGAGGAGGGCAGTAGGGCCTAAAGAGTAAAGGCACCTGTCAGCCTCTGCAGCCACCAAAACACTCCAATGGTTTGAGTCTCAGGGAGGTATTACCTTTCTTCCTACAGGACAGTACTCTTTCTCAGTCCAATACCCATTTCTTCAAGCAGTTGCTCTGCTATTTTGCAATTACCCTCAGAAAAGCACTCAGATTCTCAAACTACAGTGTAGGTGAATGTTGTATTTTAACTGGCACACTCAAGGAACATATGCAAAGGTTTAAACAGGGTGAGAAAAGAAGGGCTATTTCATTTCAAATGGAGAAGAAAAATCATTAAAGCAACCTGGAAGTGCCCTATTGATTTTAAAGCAAACTGTTCAAGCAGTGGGTTAGCCAGAGCCTTTGCAGAGAGTGTGGCTTCTCTGACCACATCAGGAGATGTGTCTAGAAAGGGACTCCTGTCCTTCATTATTATAGCATCTAAATGATGTAGCAATGGAAAATGAGCTGTCAAGAAAAAGATATTCCATCTATTTGGAAAGAAAGTATAGTCAATTTTCATCAGTAACAGCATTTTTAATCGCATGTTGTTTATAGTGTTTTATAGACAACTAAGAAACAGCATTCCCATACATTGCTTGAAGTAAAATCCACTTCAGAATTTGCTTACACTTTTAAAGGATCTATCAGAATAACAAAGGCAATATTTGCATTTAATGACAAGGTTCACCACTTAGGAGGAAAGGGTTAATGTGCCTATACACAATTCTTTTAGCTATCTTTTCAAATGCAGCCTCTTCATAGGAAACTCAGGGGACATCTGGTAGCAAACATATTTGGTGGCAGAGATAAATAGTTTTCCCAGACCCAGTGAAGAAGATAAAAAGTAACTAGGGAGGCACTGCATGCTGAAATGTTTCAATAATCCATTTTCTTACTAAAACTGGGTAACCTCATCTTTCTCTCTATAAGAAAGATAATGACTCTGACTGCCTCCAAGTTCTTGAGCGAATTTCTGTAAATAAGTTGAAGTGAGGTCTATTTCTATCATGTGTCTGAAAATCTGCAATGCAATACTGTGTAGGATAACTCAGATCTTAGTTTTCTTTATCGCAGTGTATGGAACTAGAGCCACTTCAGAAATCAAGTACCTAATCATAACCTAAGCCATGGGAGGCAGATTTTTTAATCCTAGCTAATCAATATAACAGTATCAATGCTACTTGCATGGCCCTTACTACTGCAGCAATATGGAATAACTCTTCTGCTAGCAGGGAAATTATTTGGATTTATAACAGTGCATCCGAGAACAAATCAGGTTCTCATATTTATTGAGCTTATTCATATCTAGTGCAGTCATTGTCACCAGACTGGCCATAAATCCTGGTGCTGTTGTTAACTGAATGAGCAAGCTTTCAAACGTAAGTATTTCTATTCAGAATAGTACAGTTGTTTCAGCTTTCCTGTTTAAAGTAGAAAAATATTTATTTAAGGATTACTGTAGCAGGATTATAACACGTCCAGAGACTTTCTTGTAGATGTAAGTTTATTTAAATATCAGATGAAATCCATAAAACCTGAAATACTTTTTCTGCCAGAAAGTTATTTGTGATCCGAATCTTGATTTAACCATTGACTCAGCAGGAATGTACTCTAGGGTAGCTTTTCCAATAGCACTTCAGTGTTTTGAGAAACAGTGCTGCATCAGCTTTTAATGAAACTTGAATTCCCTAAAATACCTACATCAGGGTTTAGGTTCCTAAGTCACTTAAGAACTGCTAAATAAGAAATTCTTCCTAAATTCCCTTCCTGCACTGAGCTTGGTGGCTCCATATCTCCAAAATACTGAAAAGTTCCTGGGGTTTGAAAGCTTTCCCAGGTCTTGCAAATATCCTTGTCTTGGGGACATTGCTTTGCAGTGAAAATAATAGGTTAAACATCATACTTCACAGTAACAACAACCAAGCTCAATGGATGAACCCATTGCCAGAAGGACACTCACAGAATTGACAAGCTCTGGGTTAGGACTGCAGGTGAGACATCCTCTTGTACCCTGCGCCTGACTTCCCAACAGTGCTCTCCAGAGTACTCCTCACCCCTGCATTCTGAAATTAAAAAAAAAAATCAGATCAAACTAGGAATAAAGAGTCCTGCAAGGCAGATCATACATTCTAAGGCTGTTTCAACCCTTAAACTACAAGGAACCTTGGCTAAAAGCCAGGGACCATATTTTCAAAATAAATCTCTACCAAATGATCATGCCCAACATGGAAGTATTGATCAACTCTTTTCTATAGAATGACAGCAAAGACACCAGGGCACAGCTGGCACTTCCCTGAGAAACATGTACTCAGTTGTTTAAAACTTTGCGCCAAAATAATTTATGGACTGTAACTCTCCTTACATGGCCTCCTTAAAGATGACATATTCAGAAACAAGTGGTAGAATTCCAGATGGTCATTTCCAAATTATCCAGATGTGACAAAATTACCCTGTTCCTGCATTGCATTTTTAGTTTCTCCTTGCACTGCAAAAATTCAAACACTATTATATTTGTCATTGTCACACTATTATAGCATTTTATACCTATCCCTCCCCTTCAGTCTCATTCGAGCTTATGTATTCGGTAAAGATGCAACAGGAGCCTTTGGGCTTGCCCTCAGCTTCAGTCTCTTGGCTCAGCTTATTCCAAGGTCATGAAGGATGCTTAGGGCCCCTGCTCAGGGATAGATATGAAGTACCAGGTGCTTTACTACTACTGGGTAGCCCTAGAGCTAAGCAAGTACCTGAGCTTCCCAAAGCTGATATAAAAGCCACAGGGCTTACACAGTAAGATTAGTGCCCTTAATGGGTTACTTTCAAAGCAGTTGCATTTGCATCTTGATCCTGCAATGTGGTCCCATGAGACTGGTCCAGTTGTATGCCATGGTACTGTTTACTTGGGAATAGGCAGCAAAACCAGGCCACTCTGTATGGATATGCATCTCACTGAACAAATTGTTTCTAACTTGCTGTAGAAAGAGGCATTTACTGTAAGAACCAATTCATCCCGTGTCTAACCCTCATCCAAGGGAGAAGAAATAGAGAAGGAGTGAATTTGCAGTGCAGAAACACAAAGAAATTCAGTCTTTCTTCGATAAGGCGGTGCTAATAAGAGAGTTTTGCTAAAAAAGGGCTGCATGGAACATGCATCCTGCTCAGGAAGTAATAATAAAAGAGCTCCTTAATTTGCATTGGCAAATCCAGCATTTATTGCCAAGTAAAGCCTACACTTTCTAACCAGTGATAGAGACAACTCTGTTCCAGCAGGCATCAGAGGGAAAAATATGAAAACTGGAATGTCAGAGGAGACCCAGGGTCCCAGGTGCCTTGATTTCACCAAGCAACTCTTTAAAAACAATATGAAAGAAAGCAAAATTGTGGCAAGGAACTAACTAAACAACTGGGTTTGTAGTGTGCATGATTCAGGGGCATGGAATATTTTTTAAGTGGCTCTCTGCCTGAATAGGTCTTGTATTTTGCTTTTGTGAACAAGTGGAAGAAAGTTTTATTAATAAGGTGTTTTGTATGTTGATCTGCTTGGCACAACCAAATGAGCAATTGAGTCCAAAATAGTCACTGCAAAATATATTTTGGAACATATTTTCCCTCTGATCCAACAGTTGCCAACAAAACAGTGAAAAATGGCTAAGGCACAAATTTTGATATTAAAAACATATTTTTTTCAGTTGTGGGGTATTTCCATAATGCCCTTCTTAGAAGTATTTTTATTTTGTAAAACCCTTCAGAGAAGTATAGAATAGCCTAAATGCACAAAACAATGCCAAATTTGCTGATATTCTTGAAATACTTTTTTTTTTCTTTAAAGGAATTGCCAAAATAAACTGCAAAAACACTAGTACTGGAACAAATAACATAGAAAATGATCCATAGATATATCTCACAAGTCATACAAATATTCCCTGTGCAGTCACTGCTTTAATGAAGGGCATTTTTAATACCTGAGAACTGTAGATCTGTGCATAAGTCTCCGTTACATCTCATGGGGGTTTGGGGGAAAAAACGGTGAAGATATTTAGATCAAGCCTTGAGATCAGACATTACTCATTTGCAGTTCTGAACCTCTTCATCTGGCTCCTGTGAAAATACGTGGATGCAAAATAATCTGAGAACAACACCAATCTTACTGGCTATAGCAGCAGTGACCCAGGAAAATGAACCTGTGTCCTCCCTTGCTTTCTGGGACAGACAGAAGGCGGCTGCTGCATTTCCTGTGGGCTAGGAAATGCTTTGCTGCACTTCCCAGTCTAGGAGATGATCCCATTTCCTAACATTTCCTTCTCTGCTGTCCCAGAAAGACGATTGCTTCATCTTCTAGGGCTGTTGTCCTTTTGCACTGGCTCCGTTTCACAAGCCACACTCCATTTCTGTCATTACATATATGTGCATGTAAAACCATTATATTAAAAAGGGACATCTTTTTTTGCAAAAATAAGAGTCAGAAAATTATGAGAAACTAGATGTACAGTTGTCCCTGCATCCTTAATCCTCTTCCTCTATATGTTTACTCTGAGAAATGACTGTATAGCAGGCAGTCATATAGTCAAAGGCCATACCGTAATGCATAGGGTGTGCAATTTGCAGGAGTGGCCTTTTTAAGTTAAAAATCATTTTTTATTCACGGTTTTAACACCCTCTTCTCCTTGTATCATGTGTTACCCATAAGACAAGAGAGGGAGAGGCAAAAATCAGTTGAAATATTTCTTTCATTAGAATTTGCCAATTTGGTGATGTCAAAACATTTTGTGGAAAGGTTGTGACTGACAAAGTTCCAGCAGAGCACACACGTGTCCCAAAGGCTGCGTGACAGTCCCTCAGCACTATTCCCTGGTAGCCTGACAGGGAGCTGTGCACCTAGTAACACAAGCTGCTCTATTTTCAATATCCTCAGGAGTCCACAATCCCAGAATTTTCAGTGTCTGAGACTTGCTGCCTTCTCCAGAGGCAGGGTTGCGGTCCCTTTCATAGACTCTGATATACTGGAGTTTTGTTGGTAACAGAAACAAAACCAAATATCAAAATCCCCAGTGATGGGGTCAGAGGAAGCACCAAGTGCATGTTTTGATCTTCCTCCTAACTCAGCAACTGCTAGGCATTTGCAAGTCAGCATGAGCAACAGCTATTGCTCAGGCAAGGGCACTGGCCATAATTGTTGTGCCACATTACAAATGCCCAAAACAGTGGAATGAAGAGAGGGAAACAGCACTGGTGGATGGATGGACAGACAGGCTGAATCTGAACATTATTTTCTTGAAATCAAAAGGCATTTATCTTGGCTTTGTGATTTTTTTTTTCTTTGGGGGGGGAGATTACAAGGAGATTACAATGCTTAAAGAGAAGTCATAGTGTCCTCAGTAATGAAAAGTATAAATCACCTAGAGATGGGGCAGCTCTAAGTCCCACTTTCTTCTGTCCCTGCAGCCCCAGTTAGAACCTCTTGGACAGACCCCAAGAACAAGAATATCAGGTCTGGAGATAGCTCAGAGTAGATCTCTTCAGCTAGCAATCAGAAGCAAAGCCAAGATTTAGTGGGACCTGGTGGTGTCTATCCTAAATGTCAATGCAACCCATCTGCCAAGCACTGCTGTTCCTAGGAATTCCTCTTCAAAGTAATCAACGCCAGAAGTCCAAGTCCCTTACTTGGGAAAATGAAACACATCTCCTATGAACCTTTACTGACAATTCCCCCATGAACGCAAGCGCAGGCTGTTTCCATCCTGTGGTCTCAGCAGTGACTGCTGCCACACTAAAGCCTGGATGCTGGTAGGAGCCTTACTGCAGCAACAGAAGCTTGGCACAAGCTTCAAAAACCCATCCAGAGAGTAGGGGAAATTACCATGTAGGGAATAAAGCCGTGTACCCACATTGTACTGTAAGCCCCAGTGTGACTGCCAACCTAGATGTGCTCTGCACATAAACCAAAGGGAGGTTTTATTAGAAGGCCAAGCCACACAGATATCTTGGGGAAACACAGCAAGAGCTGCTGCTAATGAACAAAATGACCCTTGCCACGAAATTCCTGGCCATTCTCCTCTCAGTCAGCTCCCCACATGCTTTCTCATACTCCTTCACTCTGTTTCCTCTCTTCATTGTCCTACCTCCTCTGCTCCATCTCCCCCAGACCCTCAAGCTGCTGGTGAGCACAGGCCAAGGATGGGTTAGGACCTGCCTGCAGCCCCCTCAGGAAGGTGTCCTGGGTGGGTGCAGGTGGTCCATCACCCGCTGATGGCTGTCAGTTCCATGACCTCTGCACAGGAGCTCTCTCAGTTCAACAAAAGCGTGCCCAGGCCACACAGCCACCTTAGCAGTGTTGCATATGCACCATTGCCTCTCATGGTCTTCAGCAGAGAGGAATAGATAGCCAGGGGGACCCTTGAGCAAAGGATCCCCATCCCCAGCACTGTTCTCTCACTCCATCCCTTTCACACAAAGGAGGAGCTCATTCCTGCCATCTCTGTCTCTAGCCATGCTTACACATACCTTCATCTGCCAAGGTTTGTGCATGAGTTGTGGGCCCCACACCTCTTGCTGGAGGATTTTTTGAGAGCAAGCAAGCCATGGCTACAGTTTTCCCCACTCACCAGCCAAGGACGGCAGTGAAGTCATGTGCTGGGCAGCACCTTCCCCGTCACCAGGAGCTGGGAACCTCTCCTCTCTCTCCTCCAGCCCCCACAGCTTGTCATGTTCCCATCTGAAAGCAGCAACCTGCAAACACATGTGAATCAAGGCAACTACTAGTATCTTCCTAGCTTCACGTACTCCAGCTCTGGGTTCACCAGTCACTTTGCTACAACAGACATAGCAGAAACATTATCTTTCCTGCCCTTGACATCTCACTGTGGCAGCCTGGAGGCTGCCCAGCTAGTGGGAGCCCTTCACAGCCAGGAGACCTGAGACCTGTTCCTGTGGGGATGAAGCGGCTGCTTTCTGAGGCACCGCAGCTCATGGGCACAGTTTTCGTTTCCCATTTCCAGTCACCAAGCCAGAACCGCTCCAGGCCATCAGAGTGTCATCCAATTGACCACGCAACTCCCAGGCAAATCGGGCCAGGAGTGCCACCCTTTCCTGCACATGACACCCTAAGGCAGGTGCAAACACAGCAAGAGTGAGCCAGCAATACCCTGCCAGGCTTGGGCTGCTCTAATGTGGCCAAGGAGGCTTAAGGGAGAGGAACTGCAAGGTGAGACTGCGCAAAGCAGAGCTCTGAGCCATCTTCCCCTCCCCTGGGGCAGTGCTCTCTGCAGCACCTCATGCAGGTACCTGCCAAATTCACAGTCACTTCTTTTATTTCATTATCTTCTTAAATTTTCTGGCGTTATCCTTCCAGCCACCAGTAGATGGTGATACTTTATCTCCATTCAAGACGTGTGTCTACACTGGAGAACAGGGGAGGCAGCATAAAAGCCTGTTTGAGAACAGATTGAAAAAAAAAACACCTCAAGGGTAATTCAGTCTTCAGACATCCTCATCCTTCCTTAGATGCTGATTGCAGATAGCCTTGCTACAGTCCCTGGTTTTACTCAGGGAATCCCAAATTCTGGTTAGATTTTAGCTGCAAAAAAATACAGCTTTGTCTACATCACTTGCTTCCTAGTGTAAACCTTTATATATATTTGAATTATTGCATAGGCCTGGAGGCACACCTCTTCATGGCAACTGCACAGTTAGTATGCCAGAGAGATCAAGAAAATATATTTATTGCTAAGAATGTAAACAACATGCTTGCCATCTCCAACAAAGCAAATTCCTAAAGGTATATTTGGTGATCACATTCTTTTGAAAAGCTCCCTTTATTTTACAAACTTCTCTTGTAGAAAATGGAAAACAAAATCACTTATCTATGCAGACCTCTGTGTAAAATGCACTCTGAAACTTCCAGCTCTTACAGATTGCCTTCAGAGCTGGGCTTGTGCAAGAAATGTGCATCACTTAAGGCCTACTGCAAGTTTTAAGAAGTTATCCAAACATAAGAAAAATCAGAGCAGATCTAACTAAACCCTGCCTGAAATTGCAATGCCAAAATTTCTGCCATTCCCAATTTACTGATATATCATTTTCTTTGGGACAAGACTGGTGTAGTCATGAATTATGTGGTCCTAAGTACAGGCAAACGGTGACAGATCAACAAGGCCCTGCCTAATGCTACACTACACAACCTTGCAGGCACACTAGGAGTGACCATAGAAACCTGGACCACAGCATATTTGTACTCTAGTTTTTCCCAGACTAAACTATCACTCTGATCCCAGAAGCTGTGTGGATTACATGTGTGAATATTTTATTTGTCCTGAAACCATTGCTAACATGTGCTCTCACCCATTCATCTGGGAGTTATTTTTTGCAGGTGCATTTATTAGATGTTTGCATTTCTGCTACTTGGAAAATTACTTTACAGTATCACCAGCTCATCATTTTTTTGGCTGGATCCGACTCCACTGGAGCTCCAGGTTGTGTCTTTGGTGCCACACAAATGCCCATACAAGCATTTCATGGTTGTTTCATGGCTGTTGGGGTTTGTCAAGCTCATGGCCTGCAAGAGGCACAACAGCAGATCGCAGGCCCATGGACACCTTGTGCTGCCCAGCAGGTCTCACAGGCCCTCTCTGGAATGAAAAGGAGCAAAGAGGCCTTTGGACACGGGAGGGGAAGTCTTCAAAGGCAAAGAACAGCATCATCTGGAAATCTGCTGTTTAGGTCTCACTGTTTCAGTAGGAACCTCAGCACCCTTCCTAGTGCTACTGCTGAAAAGAAAGAGAGGTTGGGCTAGGAGAAGTCTGCCAGAAGTTACCCCAGGAAGCAGAGGAATGCAGTTCAAAACACATGAAGCTCAATTCAGTAGCATGAAGCATGAATTTATAAGCATTAAGATGCTACCAAGATGAGCTCGTAACGTATTTATGAAAACACAGCTCTAAAACCAGTTCTCCCTCTAACACAAACATTTCACATAGCCCAGTGAAATGAATGTTCAAGAACAAACCAACCTTGATTAAATCTCCCAGAAGAGTACATAGCTATCGGGTTTTTTTCAGCCTTACCTATGGCACAGTTAACTGTGGTTAGCAGTATGGTTTTTCCCTCACAGTACAATTTCCAGACAACTCAAAATATATCTGTCTCTTTAGGGTTTGAAGAAAGCAGAAATCCAAATTAGAGAGGAACCGTTCAGATTTAGCAAGAGGCCATAAACATTTTACCAAATTAAGAGAAGAAGCATCGGCCAATAATTTTAGAATCCCATAAAATAAGCAAAACCCAGCCAGGCAGACCTCAGAGAAAGACCTCCAAAATATACATATAAAAATAGAAGGTAAAACAATGAGGGTGAATAGGTGAGAAAACAATGAGCAATGATCTCAGTCATTCCTCGGAAACTCCTGTCCAGAGCACTAAGGCTGACATTATCCTGGCCAGGCCCAACAAGGAGAGAAAAGAGCATTCAGGACTCTGATAACAACCTGGTGACTGAGTAATCGCAGTTAGCAGCCCCGGCCCTTGCATTTCACACCTTCTACGAACTGAAGTCCCACTTCTAGCCTCTCCTTATTAGAAATGTGTGAGGAACAGCTAGCTACAGCAGCTGGCAAACGGCTCTTGGGAGAACGGTAAGAACCATCATTAAAGTTAAAAAAAAAAAAAAAGAGAGAGAACGAGGGCAACAGATATATTTTACAGAAAAATCACATCAGAAGCATATTATGTTAAAATGCCTGCGGGGTAAGACTGCAGCTTCCTGGCTAAAAAGGGACATGCTCACAGCTTTCTGATGGGTGACAAGTCTCACCCAGGGCCTGAAGAGGAATACATCCCACGTCCTCTGTACCTGGCCCACAGAGCTGCCGCTTGCTGCAAGAGGCACCTCCGTTCATCGTGGCCTGAGTCGCAAGAGGGACTGAGCGCTGCTGCACCATGCGATGCCGCAACGGATGGAGGAGCTGCACCATCAGGGAGCCATGCCAGCATCCTTCTCCCCCTCCCAGCTCCGCGCAAGGCTGAGAGAGAGAGGCACACATTACCAGATCAGACACTGGCACGCAGTCTGGCTCTGTCTGCTTCCCTCCAGGCACACGGTGTTTCCCCTGCCAAGCCAGAGCTCCTGCCCCTCTCACTGTTCCCCCTGTCTGCAGACTTACCGGCAGGCTCGTCCCGTCCTTCTGCTGGATTAAGTCTCAGCTCTGTCCCCCAGGTATCAGGAGCCATCCCCTCTGCCTGCCCCCTTGTCCCTCCACACCCCTTATCACCTGTGAACCGCACCAGCCCCACTACATCCCCCACATATGATGTTCGCCACCCACGTCACCTCATCTGGCCACAGCTCCTGGCACTCAGTGCAGAGAAGGGCTTGGGGCGAGTTAGCCCCAGCACAGTCTGCATGGCAGCCCCCCTCTGCAGAGCAGCCAAGCACCTCTCCCTGTCCGGCATGTGGCTGGACCACTGTCGCCCCAAGCCCCATGGCCCCTCGTGTCCCACCCAGCAGCAAGAGGAGCTTTGGGGCTGCAGCCAGCGCAGGGTGGCTGGCTTGGCAGGGCCAGCCTGCAGCTGCTCTAGTACAGCCAAGGATAACCAAAGCCATGAGGACAGAGGCAAAAAGGCCAATGCCAGGGTGTTAAATGGAAAACATCAGGCTTAGACTAATTTGCTCCTTGCAGCCATTCCACCTTTTTATTAATGTTTCAGGCAAAATCTGGATGCTTTATTTTCCCTGCAGGTCTCAGCCAACTAAGGGACTATGGAGGGCAACCACACTCGGCAGATTGACAGCCCAGGGCTGAAATGATGAGCTGGCAGCAGACGACCACATGCAATGGTTTCGGGCCCTCTCCCCTGCTAACTCACTGGGGGGTTCAGCCCTGGCGTCGGCCCTGGGGCAAGCTCAGGTGGCTGCTCTGCCACGGACAGCCCATCGGACGGCTCTCCCCCAGCCCCCTTCCCCTTTTGCCAGACGCTGACATCCTGTGCTGGGCTGTGCCATGCTGTGGGCGACCCTCCAAAACACTCAGCGCAACCCTGCATCCACCCCCAGTGCCGGCAGCTGTCCCGGCCCAGCCTGGGCAGCACCTCTGGGGTGGCACCACGGGCCCCAGCGTGAGCAGCCGGGACAGCTTCCTCGTTTTCCCATGACTTCCACTCCACTCAACTGTCTTAACAGCCACTCTCTTTTATCACTTAATTTCAGCCATGAGTCTCCTTCCCCCATTTTTCAAATACTCTCAGGGAGAAAACTGCTATGAGAGCAGCTTCAGCCCCAAGCCCCCCGCATACACTGGGGATTTCAGCCTGCCCTGACTCCATGGCATTTCAGCATCAGATTTATTATTAATTATCAGTGTCATTATTACACAGCACCTACGAGCCCCGGCCATCTAGCAAAACCCCATACAGAATATTAAAATGCTAATTTCCCTCTGAGACGAGAACTTGCTGGTGTCTCTCCGCTCATTTGTTTGCAAATGCCGTTTCCCTGTCAAGGCTCTATTCCCAGCAGGCACAGCTAGGAAATGCTTGCATAAACAGCCCCTGTTTAAGAAACCATGTATCTCTCACATTTGTGCATTATAGCCCTAATTGGGATTACTGTGACACTATTAAAAAAAAAAAAACACTTCATTTTGTCCGATGCGTTTTTAAAATTTTATAGTGTCTCCAGAATGCCTTGATGGAACGACAGCTTTAGGATATATGGTTGAGGGCGTAATTTTCTTCTGCAAAGCAAGGCTTAACTGACTGTAATAAGTTATATTAAGGCGCAGCTCGTTTTTGTGCCCCTGTGTAAGTCTCCAAATGGCTCGCTGGTGTGTGACTGCTGCAGCTGTCCCGCATTGCGCCCCGGTGTCAGGTTCCCATTTGGAGAGCGCGCGGCACGGCAGCGCTTGGCAGAGACGGCCGGCCTGGGCCAGGAGCCAGCACCCGCCGGTGCCGACGGGAGTCCTCGCACTGCCTTCAAAGGACACAGGGTCCGTGCGCCTGGGGCAGAGACGCCTGCTCTCTTGTCACAGGAAAGGAAACCCTCTATTTTTAATGATAGTGATTAATATGGTATGATTTTTGATGCTAACGCCAGGTGAAGAGGGGGACTCGGAGCCTGTTGCACACCAGGCGGGGAGGTTGGAGGAGAGAGGAAAAGACCATCAGGCAGCTCGAGCTGCAGGGGGCCCCGATGCAGGGCTCGGCACACGCTGCAGAAACCCTTGGTGCTGCCGGCTCTTGGAGAAGTAGTTCCTCGCTGTGGGGCAGCCCAAGGCTCGTGGAAGCAGACCCAGAACCAGTGCTCTCGAGGGCTTAGATGAAGTGCAGCAAGAGGATGCAGCTCTGCAAGCACATAGCAGCCAAGCTAAGAAGCTGCTGTTACCTCTTTCCCCCCATGCTGTGTTTCCTTGGAGAGCTGCATTTCAGGTGCCAAAGTCCCAAGCATCTTTACACTAAGTATTTCCTGAAAGCATCTAAATTCTTTTTTTCCTCTGCTATGTGATTTTCAGCAGCGGATGAAGCACAGGAATTGCTTTGGACTGCATTTTAAAGTAAATAAACTGGCATTTGGTTATATGGAAAAGGGACCAAAATAATTTGGCACCAGCAAATGCAAATACAGCAGTTCAACTTAAAACGAACAAGAAAATGAAATCAGTATCTCTCCTCCCATGTATTTTTTGTAACAACCTGCCACTATTATCCTCCTGCCATTAAGCAAGAATAGCAGTGTTATCTGAAGCTGTGCAATGCCACTAATGCTTAAAGCTATTTCAACAGTTCTGAATCATGGGAAATACAGAAACGCAGCCAGAAACTATCTTGCAAAGAGAAATAGTCAGTTTTTATAGTTTTGTAGTGAATGTCTCACACACAGCTAGTACAGGCCATCTTATTAAACAGAGTCTTCCTTTTTTTTATAGTAACCGTACCAATCCCACTTATAAATACCTGCCTCACAAGAAGGCCCTGTGTCTAGCTCCAAATGCAGTTACAAAGCACTTGCAGTAGGGCCTGGCACTGCTGGGCAGTAATGGCAAACTCTATGCGTTGGGTAATATTGCCCTTGCCAATTCTGGCCTGCAACAGTGTTTGTGCAAAGTTCATTACAAAAGTGACATAGCTAGCACGCCTGAGTGAGACAAACGAGTCAGACTACAATAACTGGGGGATAAAAAAAAATCAAACTTGAAATTTAGTAAAAAGCATCTCAGGTACCTTTCCGCCTTGTCTTTCAGAGCTAAAGCAGTCATTCTGGTAGCAGCCAGACTTGACAGGCGGGGATATCTGTCTTCCATTTACCAGAACTACTCCTGGATATATTTCTAAGCTGTCCACATGTAGCTTTAATTCAGAGATGGCTCAAAATGTACAGAAGGGCCACAGCAAGCAAACTGGCTGTTTTTTCTTGGATGGATGCACTGGAATACCACAAACTTCCAGAAAGACTCACCAAAATCTCTGTCCCACACTACTGCCACTGATCACAGCCAAGGTCCAGTCAGTATTACAAACCACCCAGCCATAAACCTCATCCTGATTCAACCCCAATGGGGAAATAAAAGGGGAGGAACAGAGAAATAAAAATCAAAAATACCACCTTGATGGCCAATACTAGGCAGTTTACTCCAGCCTAGCTTTTACTGAATGGGGAAAAAACCCTGAGCAAAGAAAAGCAGGAATAAGCCAACCACAAGACCTGTGCTCAGTGCCCGCTGGGGCAGAGGCTGTTTCTTGCTCTCCTGTTTGAAAGCCCTTGCACCCTCCCTGAGCATTGCTGGGTGTCCACCACCACTGCCGGGGCTCTCTGCCGAGCCTTGGCAGCAGAAGTGGTGAGCATGGCATCCGCAGGAGGGAAGCACTGCCCGCCGGCAGGGAGCACAGAGCATCCCCAGTTGGCCACCCCAGCCATACAGCATGCGGCCTCAACCACTGCGGCTGGTAATGCTCAAGGAGACCGTGCTCCTCCCAGCCCAGCCAGGCTCTTGGGGTACCTTTGCTCTACTCATTAACTTCGTCTCCAGCATTATCGGACAACTCAGATATGAAGAAGCCAAAATACATGCACAGTAATCTGGAGAACAGGTTCCCGGTGCAAGTGAGAAGGCTCAGGGAAAGTGCTGACTGTCTCCATGGCAGAGACATGGGGGAGGGAGGCACTTGTTATAAATCACGGCCTTGTTCTTCCCTCACTGGGAACATGTACAGATTCCCCTTGCCTGGGTGCCCGGGCCCCAGGCCACAAAAACACTCAGGTACGTAAATAAATCCAGGCACCACTGTCCAAAAGTGCCACCTGCCAGCCTGTGCTCACCAAAATCTGCCTCATCAAATCGTCAAAGTACCCAGCTGTCTGCTTCCCCCCATCCAGAAAGGTCTCATTGCTATGTCTGCCCCTGCCATGCAGCTTGGTGGCTCCTTCCCGGCCCGTGGGAGGTTGTCATTGGCTCCAGCATCAGTCCCAGCATGGGCAGATGAGGGCCTCAGCCCCAGGGGCTGGTTCCCTTTTTGGCCTTGCCCTTGGCCTGTTGAACCCAGAGCCAAGCTGTCTGCCCCAGAAGAGGTGTGGGGTAGGTCCCAGCAGACGAGAGGTGGGCAGTGACATGGGACTTCAGTTTTGTGAGCATGGCCTCCAAATGCCAAGCTGCTCTGTAGCAGGGGCATCCTCCTCTCATCCTTCTCCACCCCCAGGGCAAAGGCACCAATGCCGCCTGCTTTGGAAAGAAAGTGCCGAGGCCTGAAATCCAGCAGAGCTCAGGGCCACAAATCTCCACAGGGGACAGGCTGACCCTGGTGTCCCTGCTCAGCACTGTAGTCACTGTCAGCCCATTTGGAGGTAAAAAGCCGTTGAACGCGGAGGCGAGATATTTGAGTCGGACCTGTGGATCCCAGGCACCGACAAGCCGGGTGTTGCAGTGCTCCACTTTCTCATGGCCACATCCCTCCACAGACCTGGCCAGGGCAATGGGGTTATGGAAACAGGTCTGACCATAACGCAGCCTCCAACGTCACCGCTGAGAGGACAACTTTGATGGGCCGTAGGCCCATGGTCCTACCAGAAAAACAGAATATCACCTCTAGTTGGAGCAGTGCCATGCTCCAAGCCAGATTCCTTCATGCCACCGGACCTGCTGCCCACACCAGCTTTCCTTTTCCAGTTTCCACTCAGGCTCTATCCATCCCGTGGGATTTACCAGCAGATGGCAGGCAATGCCTGGCAGAGGTCCTCGCTAGCCACATCTTGGCTGCTGAGCTCCTCCATCCTGTCCAAATGGAGAAAAATCTCCCTCCAGCTCTCCTGCACATTCCCCCCTTATCCCCACACCTTAACGGGCACCAGGCACAGCTGGAGCAAAAGCAGCTTAGTTTGTGGACACAGTAATGTTTTACAGGAGTTTGCAGCAGTCTAAGGAGGCGGACAAAGAGCCAGTGGTTAGTGAAGCATGCCCAGGTGTGTTTGGCTTGAATACCAGCAGTACTGGGAAGAGAGCAACGCTCTCTTATTTGATGACCATTTAGCCCAGAGAAACACTTTTATGTGAAAATTTAGAAGAAAGAGCAAGCAGGCTAGATACCACCTCCCTCATGTCCAGCACTGCATAGGGTTATCCGCTCTGATCATCCACGCTGAGCATCAAATATACAAAGCAGAAGCAGAATCAGCACCACAGACTTCCCCCGTGGGAGCTGAGCTCTGCTGTGGAGCCGTGAGGCTCCCCTATGCTGGCATTTATTCGTGCTACAAAGGTAAAACCACCCAGGAATTTACCCCTGCACTGTTTGTACCCATGCAACTCTAACTTGAAATTCAGTCTTTCCTCACTGGTGCTCACAATGTAAGTGTTCATTAGTCACTGTGAGAGCAGTTTTAATATCAGAATTTCACATTTGTTTTGAAATGCTGACATTAAATTCTCTTTCAGTCTTTAAAGGAAAAGGGGCCCATTATCAAAGATACCATGTCAACACCAAGGAACAAATGGATGCTGCACCAGAACTTCAGATTCAGGGTCCTTGTACCTAGTTACCTGAGGATGGGTATTGCTGCCTGGGTTCTTCAACCAGGACACAGGCAAACAAAGCCACATCTACAAACCCCATCACAACGTGGAGGCCTGCTGGCAGAGAGGGTTGCCAAGTAGAAAATGGCAACTGCTAGGAACAGACATTTTATTTTGAAGTCTCAAGAAGCTATTTGCAACAACAGGGTATGGAGAAACCATCAGATCTGACTGCACCACTTTGCTCTGAAGACTCCCAGTGAAACCAGTGACAAGTCTGCCCCAAAAAGCTCTGAAGCAGGAATTGGCTCAGACCGTGCTCGAACTGTTTGTGGTTTATGTGACAGAGCATTTAGCCAAACTCCTGTCAAGAAATGTGATTTTCAACATCCGTATGTAGTTGTCTATTAAGAGGGGAAAAAACCACAAAACAAAAACTCCCTAACTGAAGACCAGCACTAACTTCCTACAGAGAAATGCTCCCAGGGGCAGGCTGCAGAGCCCTGGCGCTGCCCGGTGCTCCCTGGGCTCTGCAGCAGCTGGGGCTGGGAGCAGGAGGAATTCTTCAGCCTGCCCATGCCCCAGCCAGCTGCCCAAGGGCGACACACGGAGCCAATACGTTATTTGTGCTCTGGTACCCGAGATGTGCGGAAAAACAAGCAGGAGGCTCCTCCCGGGAAGGCAGAAGGGGGAGGCTGGGTGCTGCGTGGGGTGCCCAACGTGGCCACTGGCAGTAGGCTCCCCCAAGGAGCTCTGCTGGGGGCACTGCAAAACGCCTGTGGGCCTGCCGCGAGCTCCTTTGACCGGGTTTCCTTTTAAGCTATCTTGCATGTAAGCTCATTAGCTCCTCTCACCGCAGTACAGCAAGTCAAGAAAAACTTAGCAGTGAACCGCCATGAGCCCATTCGCACTCCACCGGGTAAAGCCACTTCTGCCTTTCCGCTGCGCTTCCCCGGAGGGCCTGGGCACTCGCAGCCCAAGCTGTTTCTCCTTGCGGCTCTCCCCTTACAGGCAAACCCGTAGCGGCACAGAGGAGTTAAGCACCATCTTTCCCAGGTTAACCAGGGCAGAAAGAGGGTTTCAGCCTTCCCCTTGGCACTACCTGAGGCGATGTCCCAGGCTGGCTGGCAGGCAGGAGCACTGCTGACCCCAGTGGCCACAAGCCTGGCCTCTTCAGTCCTGACAACGGGCAGGTAAACGTGCTTTAACTGCTGGTACAGCTAAAGGCTGCCCTCTTCTCCTGGCAGGAGCTACAGCACAGCCCACTGCCAGGCTAGCTCTACCCCTATAAGGTACATGCTATGCGATACCTCTCTGCTCTGGGAGCTGCACCAGCACTTCTGGGCCAGGAAAGTAATCACACCCCTAGCAAGAATTGCTACATCACATGAAAATGTGTGCACAGGAGGGCCAAGAGCTCCAGGTACCATGCTGAATACAGTATCATTGCCCTGTAATGCACTACTGCAGCTGGAGTGCAGCAAGCAGGTATCAGCCTGCTCCTGCGAAGGAACATTTGTATGAGATGAGCATCTCTGTGTCTCAAGAAGCACAGGGCAGAGCGGTGTAGGCATTGTAGGGGTTTGGGGCAGCGATAGCTCTGTTCTCTTTATGCCTTAATTTGCTGCAGCCCAGCTCAAGGCAGCCCTAAAGCTCATCTCCACTGGAGAGTTCACACCTTTGGGCCAGCAGCAACTTGGAGAGATTTCAGCCCCTCCGCTCCCAGGCTGCAGGTTGCTTTCTCAGAGGGCAGCCACACTTGGCAACCACCAGATTCACAGAGCAACTTCTGTTGATGAGCATCCCATCTCCTGAGCTCTGAATCCTCCTCCCGAGATGCTATTCCTCTTGCCCAACATGGCCTGGGTCACATGTAGTTAGACTATATTAAACAGATCAGAACTGACTTCTCCCTTTTCACTTTGAAATACAACAGGCGAGAAATTTTCAGTCTACCTGTCTCTAGACAGTGAATGGGAACCACTGGTAGGTGGTAACTTCACCACCCCGGAGGTCCAACAGTGGTGACTGCTGCAGGGTCTCACTGCCCAGCTACGAGACAAGGAGAATAAGCAAGGCTGAGGCTCCAAAGAAGAGAGCCCAATGGAGGAGTCAAAAACAGGCTCCTGATCCCTCACTGAAGAACCCAGTGCAAAAAATGGAAATCAGGAGAAACTGTACTGCAGAATCGCCCTTGATTGCAGAGCAGCAGTTCAAGCTGAGACAAAGTCAGCAGAGCCTGTTCCCACCAGGCTCGCTGGGTCTCTCTCTCTCACACACACACACACACACACACACACACACACACGGCTGTTAAAGCGTGTTTGGGTGACAGAGAAATGTGGAGTGATTCAAAAGAAAATAATAGAGCCGCTCCCACCTGCCCATGTGAACATGAATCACGTGTGCTCAAACCCCAGCCAGGCGCAAATCAACAGCTCACAACCGACATATGAAAGGGCACCTCCTGAGGCCTGGTGCACCACCGCTCTCCCCCTCCCAGGGCATCAGTCACTCCAATGGGCTCTGGCGCAGTTTGTTTGCATTATGTCTAAATAACTCCATGCTCATTCTCCGTCAGCACCTGCAAAATGAAGTAAAAGTGCTCATTTTCAAGGGCTTTACCAGAAAGGTCCAATTATTGCCTTCTTCTCGTGGAGCGCAAAAGTAATCTGAGTCACAGTGTAGGTCTTTTGCTGTTAGCCTTCTCCCAAAGCAGCTGCCACAGGGGACTTTGGGAGTCCCAGCACAGAAGGAGGGGCCGAAATGACGGAGATGGGGCTCCCGGGGAGGAAGAGTCCTGCTCTGCGGCACGCGAGGGGCACCCAGGCCCCCTCCTTGCCCCTCGAGACAGTCATCCTGCAGCACTGCAACACAACTCTGGAGACTCCCTTATTGCTTCACCCCTTCGGTGCCCCCCCTCTGTCAGCGGCACTAGGCTGACGTCCCATCAGATGATTTATTAAGGCAGAAGTGCCAGCGCAGCTCCTCCGGCTTCCCGCCGACTGAGGGCTTGCGCAAAGCAGGCATTGCATAATCGGGGGGGGGGGGGGGGCAGGAGCCCTGAGCAAGCAAGGCATTTGCTGGCTTTCTTTTGCCCGTCACGACCAAGGAATCAAAGTTTCCATCAGCCCGTTCCGTTTGCCTTGCAGGTCAATGAGGTGCATTTCCTCAGCAAGGCTCATGTCCTCTGAGCAGAAGATCCAGCTCCATGGCAGAGTGAGACTGCTGAACTGTCTCTTAAGCCAGCTCTGCCCTCTCCCATGTAGGTCTTCCTTTTCTTTCTAGTCCCCACAGCAGTCTCCCGAGAGGCACACAGGGTGTCCATCCGCTACAGTATAACATGTAACAAAATTTGAAGATCATAATCCTGCGAGGGCTCGAGGCATGCTGAAATATGTGTCGCAGTTTTAGAGGCCCCACATAACAAACACTGAAATTGGCAGACAGCTCCCCCAAATCCCCAGGACCCGGGCAGCATCGGTGCTAGAATATCGTCCCTGGAAGCAAAAGCAAAGGGAAACAAAATACCCATGTGTTCTCTCAATACGTTCCTTTTCTATGCATCCATGGGGATACCATTAGCCATAAAAGGACCAGGCAGCTCCTGGCGCAGGCTGCCTGGGGCTCTGGGGAAGGGAGCATTTGCACTGGAATAGTGCAACTGGAGCTGGCCCCAGGACTGAGCAAAGCTGAACCGCTGGACAAGGGAGGCCCAACCATTGCACCCTGCAGCCACCAGCCAAAAGTGCACAGCTGCCCTGGCAGGTGAGAAGAAAGTAGGCAAGAAAAGATCAGAGGGGATCAGGCCTCCCCTAATGCCATCCAAATTCAACAAACTGCCAGTTATAGCACACCCCCTGTTTAAGGACAGACCTTAAACATAGCAAAATGAAGTCTGGATCTGGGACACAGAAGAGATGATGTAGGACATGCTTCAAGAAATCTTCCAAAAATCCTACTGTAACCCAAGCACAGGGCTTGTCAGACACCTTCCTAGCAACATCAGGGCCCAAAACATGTTGGAAGATGGGTATTGCTGGCCACACAACCACTTACCTACTGCAGTTTGGTATGTCACTTTTTTTTTTTTTTTTTTGTAGTTAGGAGTGAGCTGGTCCTCACGTGGCACTTTCCACCTCTGCGTTTCGTGCCCCGAGGCCCTGCAGAGCCGTGCGATTGCTCAGCGGGCGTGGCGTGCGTGGGGGGCAGAAGCAGTGCACTACATGCCCTTTGCCGCGCTGGCTGGCACGTCGCTCTGGCGCTGATCTGTATGGTTTCAGCTGCTTGTGCTCTCTTGGGCAACGGCTGGCATCTCAATCAGGCTTTAGAAGGATTTGAAGATTTTTTCTGGAGTCACTAGGTTTGCAAAGGGTCCAACAAAACAGACCTGAATACCAGTCTTTTCTGTCTTGGGTAACAAGTACAGCAGCAGAACTACCCTCTTGCCTCAGGTACTTCTGGCACCTCTCCCGAGACTCCCACTCACTGGAGCGTGTGTTGACAGCTTGCACAAGGTGGGCCCATCGCTCCGGGAGCTGAATTATCTATCTCCTCTCCATCTCCGCACGCAGGCCTCACAGTTGGAGCTGCCCCGCGACAGCACATTGCAGTCACAGGCTGCTGGAGCGACAGCCCAAGAGGGGATCTCTGCACTGCCCCACCACTTTGCAGCCCTCAGGGACAAATAACTAACACAATAGCTTGCAAATACTGCAGCGAACGTCCATGCAAAACAAATGAAACAGTCTGTGCGGGAACCTCCGATTTGTGCAGGGCACAGATCACCTCTTTTTGTAGAAAAGATGGCTTTGGCTCAGCGCCTGGCAGGTCCAGGTTAGGTATCTGGCCTATGCAGCAGCAGCTACAGGACAGGAAGCTGCTCACGCATTTGACTAGAGGAAGCAATGGTGTTACACAGCAGGGAGTGAATGGCTGTGGACATCCCAAGCACAGTACATAGTGTAAACATGAAACCTGCTCTGTGAAGGCTCGGCACTGTTACACTTAGCATGCTTAGCTATTTTGCCTATACAGGGTATCCTGTTTTCTCACCACATTTGGGGGAAACAGAGCATACCTTAACCCCACATTTGGGCATGTGAGTGAGAAGAAAGAGATGCAGGAAACTTTTTGGTCCCTTTTTTTTGATGACTGATCACTATCAATGTCATCTTATTAGTCATGCTAGCCTAATCAAATTTAGAAAATATCCTAACAATTTAAATAAGCATATTGCTGAAGTTCACCTGGCTGGCAAGATCCTGAAATCTGAAAGTAAAAGTGTATTTTGGCTCCTACATGTAGCATATCCGGAGACCATCACTGATGCCACAGAGGTAGGGATTCCTCCCTCCCTTCTCTTCCCCGCACTCTCCAGCAAGGTATAGCACATGCATTGAAATCTCAGTCTATATTAGGGCAAGACTGAATACTGCTCTAGTGCTCTTTGGATTTGATTTTGAAGGCAGTATGTAGACTACATAGAGTCATAGATCAGCGAATCGCTGCTCTCCCCACCACAGTAATAGGCAAACAATGTGACTGACTATCCTCATCGTGAAGGAGCGAGGTAGAACACAAACGGATTATCTCAACTCTGATACGCGTGAAGTTGCAGTGATAACGTGGTCTTGGAATAGCACAACCACTGTGCATTACTAGAAACATGACACACTAGGAACGATATATGAACTTAGAGTATTAGGGGGGAAAGAACATGCCTGCCTCTGATCTAGCTGGCAGGTCACTTCTTCCATCTTCCAGCACGCATGATCCGCTGATAAGTATTTTACAAGATTTATGTTAACAAGCCATGGTTGAGCATTTCTCCACACACTGAATATATGTAAATGTTATCAAGTGAGATTGAGCTCTCAGAGATGAAAGCTTGTGGCCAGTGTGCAAATAGGATGCACGTCACAACCTCAGATGATTCAAATACACTTTCAGTTCTAAGAGCACTTTGGATGATAACAGAAGTTACTCGACTCCTGCTGCCCAGAGCTCACTTTCTCAAAGTCACAGGGGACTTCCAGCTTTCATCCAGTAACAGCGTATTTAGAAGCAACTCTTCAGTCATTGGGATATATCCACCAGGGCATGTTAGTAGAAGTCCCCACTGTTTCTTAAACAGGTAGGGATTTATTTCGATGCTTGTGGGATACTCCAAGCTACAAAAACATTTAAATGTTTAAACAAAAGTCCCATTATTACGAGGGGGAGTATTTTGAAGTCATAAATTATGTAGCTATTCATGAATTTATGTGTGGGTAAGATCAAAGTCCATAAACTTTCTGAGATGACTGAGCCAGTTTGCTTGAGCCAGTTTGCTTTGACATATCATCACCTTTACAAGGCATATCTTCTAGGGTTGTGACACTCTACTTATGAGAGAAACATTTGCCTTTCAAATGCAAATGCTTCCAAAGAACTGCAGTTATTACATGATGCCATGATACGATATTGCCTGCTCGAACCTCTCCTGCTGCAGCAAAAGGAGCACCCCAGCAAGGGAGAAGCCCTGATCTCTCTTGGTCTCTCTGTGAGCAAGTTAGCATTCTGAATTTTACTGCCAAAAGCAAACTACTGAGACTGACCTCCTTTCTTCTGTATTACTGCGAGAATGATTCATTCATTCAATTAAAATAGGCTGAAAACAGAAAATAGTAATTAGAACTTAGCAAACTACTCATTCTACGTCATACTAGAAAATGGCAAGATGATGAACAACAGATGTTTTTATACTATACACCCTAACAATAGTAGTAAGATCTGACAATTTACTATCATCTCATAGCACTATCTAGCAGAGATAGAACTCCTGGAGAACTACAGGAGACTTTTGTGGTAAGACTTTGAGCCTTTAATTTTCTAGTTCTCTGGCTCACTTTTCAGCCAAGCAGCAATTTTCTTTAAAAAGCTGATTACTTTTGCATAGACCTGTTTGACCTAAGTTTACAGGTTAAAGTTCAGTGTCCACGTGTTCAACCCATCTGCAAGACTCAGAATTGATGACTGTGCCTGACCAGGTCAGGCACTCAGATTTACAGGTCATATTTCCAGTGCAGAGCTGTGCCACATTGCCTAGATAATGGTAGAATATTTTTAAGAGTATAAATGTTTTAAATACATTTAAGAACATATTTTTAAGGTCAGTATGTTCTTGAGAACTTCAGGCACCTAAACTTGATAGCATTATAGCTGCTTACAAGATCAAGAGGCTGCACACTTTTACTTCATTTTCTAGCATCCCAAAGAACTCTTATGTGTGGATGTGGGGAAAAATCTTACCAATGTAGGCTAAAATACTGCCTTTGAAAGGACTTTTGAGCCATACATTCTTCAGCAGGACCTGGTCCATAATTAAAACTTCATCTACTGAAGTTATTGAGGATAGCTATGAAGGATTCAGGCCTTCACATATTGAGTATTTCATTAAATAGGACATATATTACTAGTGTCTCGTGGGATGAAAATTACATAAAAATAAAGATCCCAAGTTCTCTACTGAAGATACTTCAAAGAACACACTACTAAATAATCACAGAAATGGCCTGTTACAGACCATACAATACACTTACCAGTACGCTGGTTCACAACACTGGGGAAACTGATCCTATAGCAGTATTCCAAGACAAATATGTTATATAAAAGCTGTTGGCATTACTTTCAGACTTTAAATAATAATTGATTCTAATTTTGAAAATATTTACTGTGGATATCTGTTACATAAAACTGTGGTACTTGCACAGCAATTTCAATAGCTTAACTATGTCTGTACATGCATCTTTCATAACTTTGTTGGTGGTTTCAATCTACCTCCAACAATTATTGCTTTAATAAATATTTCTCGCAAATGAAAAATCAATCATTGCAGTCATTATGCAACAATATTTTTATCTGTTACTATAAAAATACCAAAATAAATCAAAGGTGCTGTTTCTTCTGCAAATTTAAAGACATTCTCCATGAAGTTCTCCAGAATGCAAAAAAAAAAAAAAAAAAAAAACCCTCAGTTCCTAGCTGTTAAAAAACATTGTAATTGTAAGTAAATCATAGTTAAGTAAATCAGTTGTGATTGTCAGTAAATCATAGTCAACCTTTGTTGGCTATTGGAACAATGCTGGTTCAAATTCCAAGTTTAGCTAGATCAAAATGATAACACTTGGCACCAATACAGTGTTTTATGTGTTCAAACAGCACATGAAAATTAATTCTCTCACTACTACTGCATAGTGTCCAAGAAAACAATCACTGTCAAATAGCATTTATTCGCATTACAGCAAAGCCTGCAAGCACTAGTCAAGAAACGACTAAAGTAGACCTAAATGGCCATTCCCGTCTGAGAGAGCTTACTGCGGTTGTGCAGAGGTGACAGGTGGATGCAGACAGACTGAAGAGCACACTGAAACAGTGAGACAATATTCATTAGTACAATAACTAAGATTCACAGCACACCAGCAGCTCAAAATATTAAACTTCTGTAGATATCAAAGCTAAAGGGTTTTAATGAGAGATTCAGAGGACACCTAAGAGGGAATTTTTCAGAAATTTATGCAACAGGTCTGCCAGGAACAAGGGACAATTGGAAAGAGAACATAAAAATGCCTATTCGGAAATCTAAAAAGGGAGGCTGGGGGAGGATAGAGATTGACCTGGTGGGATGATCAGACCCAGAGGTGGTTTCTTGATCTGAGTAAGAGGGATGGAGTAAAAACAAGCTCTGGAAATGATTAAAAGGGTAGAGAGCAGCTTACACCTAATGCAAGAGAGATGGCAGAGCCAGTGCAACAACGCAAAGGGGGCAGTATCAAGTCAGAGATTAGCGAACAACCTACACTGCAATTTTCTGAATGGCTGTAAAATGCAAGTGGCCCAGCTGTCAAGGACCAAGAAAGAGATGCTGCTATAACTGAAATCAATATGATGAAAGCTTGGATTAGACTGTAAATTGCTTGACCAAGTAGGAAAAACAGTGAGAAATGCTGTAGAAGAAAGAATGTGGGCTTGGGACAGAGTCAACAACAGACATTTCAAGAGGGACATCCAAGTCAAAGCTACTGAGAGAGTGCAATCTTACCAACAAACAGCATGGTAGGCATGCTCCTGTTGAAGCAGGAAGGCAACCGTGAGGGGTATCCAGCATTCTAAAAACATATATTTTCTTGAAATCTACAAGCATTTACATTTCCCATTCAGCTGATCACTCACCATTACACTTAAATCCTTCTCAGAATCCAATGTCCTGTAAGTATGGTCTGTACTCTTGTTCTGCAAAATGCCTTTAGAGCTTTCTAGGTGAAAAGCATTACAGCCAGAAAGACAATCCTTGGACACGTGAAGTACCAATCATTCAGAATTCCTCTGCCCGGGTTAGACTTTTGCACAAGGATAATACTATTGTTACCTTTATGCAAAAGGTACGTCATAAACTGAAGTCTTGATAGTGCAACTAAATCCCAACCATTCTTATCCATGTAACTGTTATGGAGAAAACAGGTGTGTTTTTTTTAGAAGAAATGATTATCCATCTGTGAAACAAGGATTGGATGGGATTGAAATACAGAGATTAGCAAAGTACATACAAATTCACGCTGAAAAATGTCACCACATTCTAGCTCACGCTCTCCATGTTGTCACCTGGAATACCTGAAATTCTCCAAGGCTCAGTGGGAAGAAGAACACGGTAGAACAACTTTTTTCAGAAGACAAGTCTATAGGATTGACATGCTAGTAATAATGAATCTCAACAAGTGGCATCAGTGTGACTTGCTAGAATACTTTTAAACAGAGGACAAAACCTAAGAGAACCATTCCAGCTATTTTGTTTTCCATAAAGCTTCTTTCTATTTTGATAGACACACGACCATGAATATCCTCGTGGGCATTTTAAAAGCTGTAATTTCAACTCTGAGGTTTTGCAAGTTTTGTTTTGTGTGGTGTATGATATCATAAACATCCTGAATATAATTACAACAGTAATTTTGTGGGCTATATTCTCCCTCTTTGTAGCCCGAAGCCAATGTTTACAAAAACTTTTCAGCACACTTATTTGATTTGAACTTTTTATTATTATTACAAATGTATATTATTTTATTAAAAAAATTCACACTGAAGCAAAGTCAAGTCCATTTCATTACAACCAAGAATATAAAATAAATGCAATGAACTCATAGTTTAGTTTTAACAGTCATTTCAAGAGTGACATCAGGACAACTTAAAAGCAGTAAACTCTTAACTCTAGAATGAGAAACAAATATTTTGTTTTGTGGTCTTACTACCCCATTGGCATGGGCATTGCTGAATGTGGCCACCACAGATCCAAAGCGGCAAAGTTTTGTGGCAGCATGAGGCGCATACACAACAATTTCTAATGAAAACTACAAAAATGAAAGATGCGTGCATGAAATTATTAGAAAAAAAATAACTGAATAGAGACAGGCACACTTCCACAAATAGTAAACATGGGAAAATACAGCTAGAACAATTTGAAAAGTATACTACCTTACATATATAAAAAGTTCTTTAAATTGCTGTTAAAAAGGACATGTTCTGTCCACATTTTGTGTAATACTTTTTAGTGTCTACACAAGACAAATTTTTAAAAAAATTAAATAGTATTAATTTACTACTAAATATTTAGGAGATAACAGTGCATTAAGGACTTTTTTTCATATAGTAATACACATCGCTCCTGTCCAGCGACATTTTTAGAAGATTACGTATGGCCTTATGTACAATACATTTATTTACTCCTAAAACAGTTCTTTGCTTAATGGTGTTAAAGTACCATTCCTGAAGATTATGAAGGGGAACTAAGCTTATTATGTTTATATAAAATATTATACATATTTGAACCCTTCTAGCATCCCTCCACTCCTCCCTCTATGAATGTGCTTCCCCCCCTCCCTCAGATACAGTGTCACAGATACAGTGCAGGACTTGCGGCTTCCCCTAGACTTTTCCTTCATTGTGCAGTTTGTGCTACATAAACTTCACCAATGCGGACTAGGCTGCTAATCCCATTCCCCGCTCATCTGTTTCCCCCGAGTTAAATAAGAAAAGCTGTATTTCATGGCCCACTCTCCCATTGCGCCAACGGGAAGGAGAAAACAACTCTGGCAGTGGCACTTGCCTCTCTCGGTACCAGCGTGAAACACTTTGGTGAGGCTATCAAGGGCAAAGACAAAGCTATGAACACTAACAAAACTGCACAGGCAAAAATAATATAAAAATGATGTGGTCCTGGCTTCCCACGACACACTACACAATTCGCTTAGAACAGAGCGTTTTTACGTCATGAAGTTACCCCTGAAAAGCAAGGCTTCTTTCACTAGGACTGCCATCCGCCCTGAAAACACACATAAAGCTTCCAAGAAAAGGCAAATTTCACAACCAGAAGACAGAAAGCAACTAGAAGAGTGCGCAGCAGCGTATGTTTTACCACAGTCACTTTTGCTTTTATCTACTCTCCTTCCAGCTGTTAGCTTGAAGGCCATGGAGAAGTCAGCTCGGCTTCGCACGTGTGCACACAACCTAGAGAGGGCTGGAGCGTGGGACGTCTGTTGGGTCTCACAAACACAGAAATATCACTTCAGCTTAGACAAAGGTCCTGGCAGTCGCTCTAGAAGCTGGAAGCTCACTGAATTAAAGCACCTTACAACACTGTGAAATTTCACACTGTATACACAGATTAATCTCCACCGGGGATTATTTTGCCTTGTTGGCACAAGAGCCCAGCTTGATCATACAGTAACGTGTCTCCCCATCACCTCCTGCCATTATCTGAATTTTGATGATCAGCTACAGGCTCCCGTACGGGGAGGACAAATGTTAGATAATTATAAAGGAAAAGACGAGAGGATTTTGAGAGAGGGGAAGGGTGAAAAGCACAGGAGGGAACAAAAATCACTCTGCCAAAGGTTAATTTCCAGAAAAGCGAAAGTCAAATCACAAGAATATAAAAAAAATGGTATTTTATGGCATTGGCCAAGTCTCTGTTAGCTGAAAGGTGCTTTGTCCTAACATTAGCAAGAGGTGGGAAATTCCACCTATGGAAAGAATGTAACCCCAGATTCACTGAAATAAAATAAAGAAACAATTAAAAACTGTTCCTTCAAACAGGCTACCAGGGTACATACAATATGTAGCATTTCAAGGACTGCACATGAAAAGTATCCTTTGGGAGATTATTTTGCCACAGACATAATTTGTGACTTTTTTCCTTCAAATTGCTTCTTTTCATTTTCACCACCTTCTCACCCACTTGACGACAAAAGCAGGTTTTAGCCACTTCTCCAGAGAAGCTGGGTCTTGTCGAAACCACATGATGGCGAACATGGCCAAACCAAACCAACTGCTCACAAAAGGCATGAAAACACCACATTTTTGAGGAGGGCGGGGGCACTAAAGGTGTTGGGGAGATCAAACCCAGTAGAAATGTATTTATTTCTCTTGTCTAGCTGTGATAAAAAGCATTCTCCTCAGAGCAAACAGATCTGCTAATCTTGCTAGGTCTGATCATAATTTCAGTGTGAATGTGTACTGGTATATATAATTTCTTGCACGGACACTGGACAGAAGAGAACACTTGGCAGCATAAATGCCTGGCACATTTACTGTTTACATATAAACCCTTCTTTCTCACTTCACCTTTTCTCTGGACAGGCAATTTTAGAAGCCTGCTGATGTTACACTGCTAGTAGCTTTCTAAATGCATTAATGTTTTTTCCAGGTTTTCGGCAACAAGAATCAGCCTTTTTCCTAAAGGCTGAAGAAAAATGAAGCTGCCCCAAATTACATGTTGTGTCTCTCCGAATAACTGTGGTTGCAGAAGTTGGACAATGATCCTCTGATTATGCTTCTGAACTCTGCTTATTTACTGGGGATTTTCTGCCAGCTACCCATCCACTTACAGTCTTTAGGCACAATCAAAACATGTTTGCTCTAGGGAAAAAGAAACATTTCAGTGCAATCAAGCGCATCTGGTGTAACTAATCTGGGTTAATCACAGCAATGTGAGGGAAATAGAATATGCATTATAAACATGAAAAGGGAACAAATTTTCAACATGCTTTTCAAACTACACAGTAATTTTTCTTAATTATTCATTCTAACATAAAATGATTAAGTGTATTTGCTTTTGTAAATCTTAGTATTTCTATCAGCTTTGTATTTAGGAAAGTGACTCATATACATTAATCAGTTGTTTAACAGAAAAACAAGCCTATCATCCACACTCCTACTGAGACTTGAGGGCAGTAAATACATTTTCCTGACTATTTTGGTGTCCAGCCTGGGAAGACATTCCATTCTTCTGTTCCAACGGATCCTGAAAGCATTTCCTTTTGATGTGACTGTCATGGTTTCATTTAAAATAACGCTTAAGTTAAAACTAGTCAGAGCATGATCACTGTGATTTCAAGAATTCAATGTGAATGAGTTAAGAAATATCAGCAATCTTTTGTTTGGTGTTCAGTCCAGTAGCATGAAGCGTATTTGTAACTGCAGAGACTTGGGTTGCTTTTTTTTCTTTTTTTTCTTTTTACTTTTTTTTTCCTTTTCTTTTTTTCTTTTCTTTTTTATTTTTAAGACCTCGCCTGAAAACTAGACTAATAAAAACAGAATAGTAAAATACTCTGGAACAGTAAAATTTGCTGTTCTTGACATCCATGAGCAAAACAGTAATATCCTGTGAAAATAATATAGTGCTTTAAAAAGGTGCAATATACCTGTATAGCTAAACTGGTTTGCCTAGTATAAAACTAACTATATACAAGCTTGAAAGCCTGGGAGTTCAAGATTTTAAAACTTTAAAATCCCATCAAAGAGATTTGAAAAGACAGATTTATGGCAATCACTACAGCATAAGGAAGGTGCACCAGGAATCCTTCAAAATTCCAAAGGTTAAAGAAGTTAAGTGCTGGGTTCAGATCAGAAGGGTTCATTAGAGTAACCACAATGAAACACATGCAAGGGCAGGGAGGAAGGAAAACTTCACAAGAATCTCCTTTATGGCAATAAAGGGACAGAGTTGGGGTGGGGAACAAGGAGAGGAAGAAAAAAAGTCTTCAGTAAGTAAAGTTTTCCTTTTGCAATGATGAATTTGAATCCTGCATCATAGTTTGTATTTTTGGTTCTTCTCGTCATTATGAACTTCATATTGCTGGAGTCTTCTGGCTTTTAGTCCATTCCTTTGTGAGTGCAGTCTGTCAGGCCTCTCAGTACCTGTGGGACTGATGAGATTGATGGTACTGAGAGCTCTGCTGAGATGATGTGGAATAGCCCATTGTACTCTGGGACTGAGAAGATCCCTGAATGTTGCTTTGGTAACTCAGGCGTGAGCTGGAGTGCTGGAGAAAAAGAGAAGGGGGTTAGGGAAGGAAAAACAGCCTGTTAGGACTATGCAGCTCGGGAAACTTTTAATCTCTCCAAAGCTCATTAAAATTTAACTGTTGGAGAAACTAACTGAACAGTGTTACTGTTTAAGATCCCACAGAACAAGTAATCAATCTGCAATACTAACACAGCACACAAAATGTGCTAGGTGACTGGCAGACAACTAAAAGTACAGCACGTACACATCAACTTTTTGAAGGAAAAATATACAACATAAAAGAGAGATCAGATCCCTTTCTGCATTTCAACTGTTTCTGAAACTTCAGTCTACCATTATTGCACAGCACTGTTAAATTAATGCAACAACGAACAACTGTTAGAGACACACACCCTTTCAAGATGGGTAAAACTAAAAGTTACAGAGAAACAATGTATTCTATTGCTGAGAAAAAGACAACCATATGACTTACCCAACTCGAGAAAACATCTGGTAAATTAAAATAATATAATCTTAGGCAAGTCTTTCAACCTGCTGCTTTATCTACTAGAAGCAAGGTACCTGCTTAAAGGTGGGCATGTGTACGTGCAACACCCTAACATTCATTTCCCCGAATGTTCTTTTTTCCACTGTTTGAGATGTTATCTCAGTGGATCCCAATCTCAGCAAGCCAAATTCAAGGATCACTTGCCACCTCCAGCCTGCTTAAATTGCATGTTTATTACCATATCCACTCCCTATCATGCGTTAATAACAAGGTGCGTCATTAGTTCTTCTCTAAATGTTTTATACATTACAAATCAGTGTTTGCATGAACAGCACTGATCAGTGTACAGGAGGCTCTCTAGCAGGGCAAACCCCACTCCAATCCACAAGGAAAGAAAGTTCCCAAGAAACATACTATTCACAGCCAGCAAGCACTTTGTTTTCAGCCAAGTTAAGTGCAGGGGCAGATACTCATTCAGTAAGGAGTCCTGTTCACTGTCTAGGTGATGGTTCTACCCAGCTATGCCCAAGAGTCATCAGCAGGACTGTGGCCAACAACAGTCCTCCACAAAAAGTGTTAAGAACCTATATTCTGATCAAATATCAAAATTATGAGTTACAGAAAGCCTGTGAAAAAGTGTGATTCCTCAATGGAAACCCTGTGGAGAAAGTGGGTCTGTGAGAGTACAGCATTGTCCACAGACCAAGATGCTGTTCAGTGAAGGCGATACCCAAGTCAGCGATCTCATCTAATGACTGTATCCCAACTAGGAGGGCTGTGAAAGCATCCTGACAGCTTTCCAGTTGGATGATGAAGAGTAAGAACCTCAAGTGCAGGCAGTGTAAAACACTTCTGCCCTTTATGCGTAGTTTACATAGATTTATAGCTTAACAGTCCAGCCTTGTGGCCCACTGTACCTCTGTATAATATCAACACACCCCATAGGTTGCATGGAGTGACTTCACTTGGGTGCAAGGGTCAGTTTGGGAGAGAATAGCTCAGGACGTTGGCTTTGGAAGAGACGTCTCTCAGTGGCAAGCATGCTGTTAATAACCAGATTATGCTTGGCATGTGTGGTTGGATGATTCAGAGAATGCCTGAAACCTGGAATTTGTCTCAAAATTCTTAAAGTTTTTGCAACTTTTGACAGGAAAGAATTATGACCTATTAGGTAGGAACTAGTTCTGGATGAAAAGCATCAGCTTACAGTGCTAAGCAAAAAAACAAGACCACATAAGGAGTGCCTAGTAAAATTAAGGAACTGCACTGTCATTTGTAGAAGCAACAAAGACTGGTGCTGGTGAGCTACAAAATATTTGCAACAGAGATTTTAAATTACAGGCTAAATCAACCCCAAAGCAAAGGGATTCTTCTTCCTACTTCTGAATAAGAAATAATGGATTAAATTAATGCCATAAGACTACAAGAACATTTTAACTTGTCCACGCTTATTTTAGTTCCACAGAGGAGAATTTGTTTTAACAAGGTCAGACATGGACAAATTGTAGACATTCCTTTCTGGAATAGAAGACAGCCAGCTAGAATTAAAGGGCAGATAGCCAAATACAAGTGTAAAAATGGATAATCAGACCATACAATTTAGCAAGTGACGTAAAGGGAACATATAGATCATTAACAGCACAGGCATCAAAGAAGTAGTCTAGAAGGAAGGAGTCATAGGGGATAAAAAAGAATCTAATTATCTCAAAAGAAGAGATTCAGACTGCTAACAACTTGTAAAGGGGAAACTTGCCAACAATTCAGAGAGCTTTATAAGCATTCTATAACGGATATCATCAAACACAGCACACCAGTCCCCAAAATATAGACCAAAACAGGCCAGCCATAAATACTACGTAGTCAGACAGCTGCAGGGATCTGTCCAGACCTCAAGCCTGTCTGGAACTTTTCAAAAAAGAAACCTAGTTGTCTTTACCCTTAAGTTGCCCTCAATGTCTTCATGAGCATTTGTAATTAAAACAGAAATGGGAGAAAAATGTCTGGCACTGAGAAATCAATTGTCTGTGGAGGAGGTCTGGAGGGCTAAGTCAAAGCAAATCCAGAGCTGTTTTTTTTTTTTTTTTAAAGCTGCTTATTTTAAGTTAAAAGCAGCCTGAACAGACCATTTTCCAAGGTTGGAGCCTCTCAGAACACAGTAGCAGATAGAATCCTTATCATCTTATAATATCTACCTTTCTCCTCTTCTACATTTATAGCAAGTCTGGTTCATCCAATGCTTTGTATATGTAGTCTAAGTCCATTTTTCAGTGGAGAGAAATAATAATTCTAGTAAGGTATGCAAACTCAAAAATAATTCAGTGATACTGCATTTACTTACGAATTCGAATACTACCATACTGGAAAACATGAAATCTATTCAACTCAGGTCATATCAGAAATAATGTCTGTTTGTGCCCCACTTCAGCATGAATCATACTGATGCACCAGTATATCATTCCCGTGCTAAAATGCAGTTTTTCTTTAAGATTAAAAGTAAAGTTAGCAAGAAATTAGAATAAGCTATAGAACTGCTCCACACATGTGATGAGATGAGCTAGAGTAAGTTAAAAATCTAATGAAAGAGCCTGGTACTAGCTTGGCTCCTGCTTCTCACATAGGACTTAATCTTGCCAAGAGCTGTGTATTCTGAACTTGATCTAACACAGCATCTAAGCGCATGCAATGGTTCTACTGACTTCAGTAAGATTATTCTCAAACATAAAGCTAAGCACATGGTTAAGTGCTTTACTGGAGTGGGACAGTCCTCAACACTTCACAGGGCATAGCTGATGAGACTTGTACTGGTACTCTATTGAAAATTACTGACTACAGAATAAAACCTTTTTACTGCTGTAATAGGATTTAAACCCACATTTTTAATCTAATATATCAGAGCATGCCTGCTCAGCTTACAAGAAAAAGTCATTAAAAGATGATCTGTTCTTGAGGTGGGGAAGGGGGAAAGTGACACTTCGGCCCTTCCGTATCAAAAGCAGTAAAAATTCAAGAGGGTACCTGATAATCTGAAGGCATGACAGGCCCACCCGAGTTAGTGCCTGAAGGCCCTATGCGTGGTTTCTTGGTTGGAGGCACCTGGTTGAGGCTGGAGTCCTGGCTGTGCTGGAGTCCCGTGCCAGCGCCCCCTCCTCCCGCGCCGGCGCCGCCGGCCGTGCCATTGGTCTGGGTGCTGTTCTGCTGCTGCGCTTGTGCCTGCTGCGGCGCTGCCTGCGCCTGCTGCTGTGGGGCTGCTTGCGGCTGATGCTGATTCTGCTGCTGCTGGTTCTAGGAGAGAGGGCAACAAGGCATCGTCACGCCACCGCTTCGTGACCCACCAGCACCGGGAAGAATCACAGCAGGGCTGCATGAAGGGTGAAATGCAGCCCCTCTGTGTTGCTGTGTACTGCCTGGGGTAGCCCTGCGCTGATCAGGGAAGGACAGGCTTCCTAATCAGAAGTTTAATCACTTGAGGTTCATTTTTGGTTTTGCTGCGGTGGTTTTGGTTTTTAATAAAGCAAGCAAGACTAGAACTGGAACGGGTGTCCAGGGACTTTGACAGCTAGCCAAGCACTCAGGCCTGAATATCAAGAGGAGGATGGAAGGAACTATTTATAAGTCAGTGATCACCTAATGAACTGAATCAAAAAACCCAAAATTTCTCTAGTGCTCAGCAGCAGACGTCGTGAACCAGAGTAAATCATTCTAAGTGCTTCAGTGGCATTGTTCACTCAGAATTAAAGCCACTTTTCAAACTTTCACAAATGACACATTACAATAATCTGAGGAGGTTGCCAGCATTAACATCAGAAAGGTAAGCAAAGTGAGACCAGAGAAATTATATAATTTCTTCCAGGTTACAAGGAAATTTGGTGTCAGAACCAGAACAGCTTTCATTACTTTTTTACTCTCTTGTGCTTTCAGCACCTTGTAAAGAGGTATACTGGGAATACAGTCAAGCATGGTGTGCTAGGTATGGGGTCAGAAAATCTAACTGAAATAACAGAAAAATGAAAATTGCTCAGAGATAAGTAGTTGAAGGAAAAAGGAGGAGGAAACAGCTGAAGGAAGAATCTGGCAAGGGAAAGAAAAGAGTAGTTATGGAAGAGAAGTCAGACAACTGAGATGACACTGGGGCCTAGCAGCAAGAGAGACAAAGAGAAAGGTGCCACAAAAGGGAGAAAAAAGTTAAGAAAGGGAACACAAGAGCAAAAGACATTGTACTGTTCTGGCTCTAGACGGTTACAGACTGGAAGGATGGTTAGGAGACTTGAGGAAAGGTTGGAAAACCAGCAGAGTGCAACCATGACCTCCTTGGTGAGACACTTAACAGGAAATACCATCCATTTGTCTGCTTTCAAGCACTAGGCAGGGCTCCTCCAACAGAGCACTGAAGCAAATAAGAGAATTGCAAAGGAAAGCAATTTCACTCCAAATGTGAGATATGTAACTTGCTCATCATGAAAAAACCCTACAAATATTCATGGCTTGAGTTAAAAAGCCCTGCACTTAATAAAACCCCTAAAATACCATATGGGGGTATGGAACATTTCAGCACAGCCTTTTTTTCCTAGCACATCTGCTTATGTAATTATCAAAGCTTTGGTATGACAGACTTTTATAAAAATCTCACATTATTAATTTCTCGGAAAGCACAGCAACCCATTGCCACTAGCAGAAATTTCTTGACACCCCCAATAATCAAAAGCCATTTAGATACCTCAGATAAATGACATGAAAATCTTCTGTGATGCTGTTCATCACAACAGTTTCCCAAGACACATTCAGATGAAATTTGCAATGACATATTCATTTAAGATCACAAAGAAACATTGCATCTTCAAGGACTTAGGGGTGGCTTGTATTTCCATCTAATGTTTAGCAAAACCACTATTATATCCTCCTGCCTGTAGTCCTCAAATCCCATCCCAGTCAGATTCTATTTCCAGGGAGATTTTGACAAACTGGCTTGATTAACTTTTAAAATTAAAGTTCACCTTCTTTTAAGAAGCAATTTATCTTTTTTAATAATGTTTTGAGCTTCACTTATACAAACAAGCTCCAGTAACTAAGCCCATATTTGTGCTAGAATTCCGAGATTTCTATTTTCTTAGGTGTGTTTGGATGCAAGAGAGGGTGTTGATACTGTGAGAGCTGAAAAATAGCAATTTTGTTACATGCAAACAAACATGGCAGGAACTAACATAATTAAGAACAACAGTTTGTCATAGGTCCTCTGTTTTCTAACTCTGGACATTACCACAAAATTTACCTGACTAGGCCAAGATTGCTCTTCTGTGCAGCTACTACTCTTATGGCCTTGGTAGAGACCAAGATCTACTCTGTGTTAGATTCTTGTTGGGACCCAGCTGTACTGGGAAACCATCTTAGTGCAGGAAACAGCTTATGCCAGCAAAAACGTGCTCTAGTCAGCCTAGTTCATGGTGGTTCCTAAATTAAATAAACTTGTCTGAAGTTTAGCTAGCAACGTATTACCACACGTCACCTCTCAGCGAAGCCCAAGTTACTAGAATGAAAATTCAGTCCTATCTAGCAGAAATGAATCTAACAGAACCTACTTAACAGACTTGTAATGAGAAAAGAATCTTTTCATTTTGCTTTATGAGCATGCATTTAGCTTTCCTGACTGATGATTGAACATTCTGAACTTGTTCATGTGAAAGGTTGTTCAAAGAAGATGCAAGTTCCACACAAATAAACACAGAGAACCCCTGTAGGTTTCCAAGAGCTAAACAGATATTTATGGTTTTAAAACAAATCAGAAAGTAACACTATTAAAAAAAAATCCTTTCACTTGGAACACCAGCATAAAGAAACAAAACATGGCACAGGTCCAATTTTTAGAACACGCTTTGCCTTCATATATTCTGCACTGTGAGAACAGATTCAATGAGTAATGCGTGACTTAAATAAAACTTTTTTCAGACCATTTAGTTAATTTACAGTGTGCATAAATACGTGACTGTCCCCAACAATCTCAAAGACCATTTACACAATGGCTGTTTTGAACATAAACATTCTATTGTTTTTTTCCTCCAAAGGTCCCATGAAAAAAAAAGATATTTACTTTTAAATACACTAACTTAACAAAAGCCAGAGTCATTTTAATTCATAAGGCTTGTTCTTGTTTTTAAAGCTGTGAGAGTTAGAGCAAAGCTAGTATCTAAATTACAATCAAAGCAGTATCATGACTTTCGTTGTATTTTTGCTTAGGTTTTTCAGTTTCCTCTTTTTGAAAAACTATCTGGACAAAAAAAAAATCCCACTTGACATTACCATTTGTCCTCAGTACAAAAGAATCTACAATATCTGTCCAGAAAATAAATTTTACTGTCTGAAATGTATTAAGGCATACTTTTAAACACAGCTAGGTTATCACCTTACACAGAGTATCTGAACCAGAAGATACGCAGAGTCAAAAGGGTCCCCCAAAACAGTCTCTCTCATGTAGCCCTCAGCTAATTAACAGTCCTTCTCATGTAGCCCTCAGCTAATTACAAATTAAGGCCGCTTTCTTCATCTTTTTCTAGCTATACATTACTATTGGTGCCTCACTGTACACTTTTAAGCAAAAATAACAAGCTGTCTTATGCACTAGAGCAGTACTATCCAGCCTTCACACCATGATGGGACATTCACTGTGGTTGTGTAGCACAGCTGAGCTATGCACACAAAGCAAATCAAGTATGTCCCAAATACACCAAAATTTACTATGAACGTAGACAAGTTCTTGCCCCTCGTCTGAGGGGCCATGGGAAAGAGGGTATTCAGAGTAGATTGCCACTATCAGAACAGCTCATGTTCCTTATTACTCCTTTGTTTGAGGGCCCTTAAAACACAATCAGGAAACTGCATGTAGATGGATGAAATGTTCTGATGTAGTGTCAGAAGCAGGCTACCACTATTTTTTTGAGACCTTGACAACCATCTCCCTTCCCTCCAAATGGTTGGATGTATGCCAATCATACAATGGAAATACCATTCTTTTCATGTGATCATGATGCATTTTCATCATCCGATGAAGGAGGAGGCAGAGGCCAGGTCCCCCTTAGGTCCTCTTGGAATGATGGCAGCTGAAAGCAGGCTATTGCTGACAGAACAACACATCCAGCTCATTCCCCATAGGTCGGGACTAACTGTGCTGGCGACACAGACTGATACACCCCAAAGTCATGTGATACTTTTAATCTTGCTGTGAGACCGTTTTGAGACAGTCTTGCCTGGAAAAACATATTTTTGGTTAACCATTCACATTTTATCAGTTTTCATTTGGGAGCACCATGACTTTCCTTGTTGCATACTTGAAAGAAAAAAAAATATGCTTATTATACCTTATCTCCTTTCTCTTCAGGTTCATCTTCATTGAGGAATTCTCGTTTAGGATATGGAATCTGGCAGCCAGCAAATACACTGAAATACAGCAAACAGTAAACACTCAGCAAATATGTATATGAAATACAGTTGCTTAATGTTCTATTAAAAACATCTGAAATACAACACAATTTAATTTCTGGTATTTGGTGAGTCCTGTTTCCATAAGTGAATGGCACTGTAAACACCCAAGATAGCAGCAGATACAAGCAACTAGATGCTGACCATAATGTCAGATCTTTTCTGTGCTGGCAAGATGCCATCATTTAGAAATCATAGCATGGCTGAATGCCTGAATGCCAGAAAGACCACTTGTTGATTCAGATGGCAAAATGAATAAATACAATGTCTTAGCAGCCAGAAGTTCCACAACATCTAGCTATAGCATGCATGGCTCACTGAATAAAGGGCTTGAGCCAAAGAAAATTCGTGTCTTATGAGCCCCTCTGACTTACAGTGGGCTTTAAATGTATTTGTCAATCACAGCTACAGAGTTACTATCAATTAGTAACAAGACCTGACTCTCTCAGTCTTGTTTAGAGAAAAAAAGATAGCTTTTAAACTGAGTTAGCTAATAGGATTTGGAACATCCCTTGATGTTTACGGCAGATACTTTATCATAATGTTATCCTGTAATCCAGGGGGAGCTACAGCACTACATAGGATAGTATCAGATAAATACTAGATAGAAAATCACTGGTGGATATTCGACCACTATCAACTTCAGCAATTCTGGACATTGGCAGAAATCTCAGATGTCATTTACAGTACAATCAACACAGTATGATTTTTAAAGTGCCTAACCTAGGCGCTGAGTAGTGTTTTGGCTTGTTCAATTAAAAAAAGCTTCCTAGACTCAACCAGACTCATCCTTCTGCACTCTGGTGAATGTGTTCCCTCCTTCTGTGTGGCCTGCTGGCAGAGGAAGCAGTGAAAGCAAAAGAGGAAGTCTCCCTGCATCCAGCTCCTGTGCCCTAACCCACTGCAATTCTACAAGCTGGGAAGAGAAACCGGAAGAGGAAAGTCTGCCAGTAACACTTGACTATACCACTAGAATCTTTCACGACAGTAAAATACACAGGTAGATATGTAAAATCTGTATTCTCAAGCTTCTGAACAAGGGGACCTGTGGGATTTCAGGGAGACAATGATCCTTCTCTTTTCTCTCCTTGTTGTGATATGTCCCCTCAGAAGAGGGCATGGGAATGTGCTGTAGGTCAGAGAAGCGTCCTAGTCCTAGGGAGAAGCACCATGAAACTGGGCAGTGGAGAGCAGGGCTGTGCGAGGCTGTGCAAGCAGAGCAGAACAGGCCCAGAGTTATACTCTGAACACTGCAATAGTATGGTCACTTCATCTGATAACAGGTTCAGAACTACAGTACTACTGACACTGGTATATTGTCTCTGACCACTCAGCTCCAGCACCAGTAGCTACAGACACTTCAAAGCCGCACTAATAGTTTCTACTTAGCGTGCCTGAACTACGGCTACAGGTAGCTATCTCAATTTTTCAGCTGTCGCCTCACTATCAGAGATAAGCATTTAGCAGACAGAAGATATTCCTGAAGAGCACAGTAGAGGGAATACATACTCTGATGTAGGCAGAGGATCCTCTTGAAAGTAGGGGTCCTGCAAAGCCTGCTCTGAGGTAATTCTCTTCGTAGGGTCCATAGTAAGAAGTTTCTGAAGCTGCAAAGTGTAACATTAGAAATAGCAAAAAGCTTACCAAATTATCATTTTTCAAACTTATGACTTGTACATCTCAGATCATGGACTGTTAAATCATCTGTGGCTTGCCCAGATAAGCATAAGTTAGCATTTCGTGCTCAGTAAAGAGACAGAACGCACATTCATCAAAGCACTAAGACTATGAAGTACTTCTCACATAAGAAATACTGTTAAGTATCTGGCAGTATTAATTGTTAGGGCTGAATCTCTGTGCTACAATGGTGCTAAATTCAGCTATTAAGGTTCATAAAGCATCACTTCTAAATAATGGTGTTTTGTTGTAGCGCTTTTATAGCTTTTATACTGCTCCCTACTGCTGACATAACAGGAAAAGAGCATCAGAGGAGAACGCTCTGAATATGAGCAGGACTCCCCATATTGCATTAGAGATGAAAACAATAAATCTTCATCTCTCCCACTGGCAACATTTCAGAGTCAGTGCACTCTGCCACTCACACAGGTCAAAATCACACTCTAATTGGTATTGACATGAGAAAGAGGAGAAGCAGAACCTTCCTAGTAACCTTTTTTCCTTGCTAGAAGGAAAGCAATAATGAATTTGTTAGCTGGAAGGCTGTTGACTGCACCAGACTTAAAAAGATGATAATATGTCAGTAGTACAAAATAGGAATTATAGTGATAACAGGCTGTTTCTCATCCTTTTTTTTTTTAAATCACATTCTGATAAACTTGCTATACAAACTTTGGTGCTCAGATTACATTGTACAGTATCATGCCCTCACACAATACTCTTGTCTAATTCAAGTCAACAGTGAAAATAAAATTCCTTCTGCAGAGGACATCTTAGCTCAAACTCCTATCTTCCAGACCTCAAACAAAATTTCCCTGGATATCCAGCAAAAGAACGGGTTTTTGGCATAAGTATGTTTGGGTTTTGTTTTAATAAATCAAGGTTCTGGTAAACATTTCTATACTTCAGATAGCCAGTATAGTAAACAGCAGCAGAAAGCACTCATCCTCCTGAAGAAGAGATCATTCCCTGCACTTCATCTCTCAACAGCTGCAATTAACCCTACTTCTAGATCGGGTCTCATCAAATTCTCTATACTTTCACCACTTCCCGTCCATCTCTCCTTGTTCCCTTTACTTTACGAGCTGTGGACACCAACAGACTGGCCAGACAAGAAAAAGTCCTCTGGGCTGGTTCTCCACCTATCAGACCACTTGCAACCAGCTCTTGAATTGATTCCTGCCACTTATTCAGAAGTGTACCTCAAGATGCCCACACTTGTCCTGCATCATACACACCCAGAGAGTTTGCATGGCACACTTTATTTATTGTGTTTTGTAGTGTCAGATACTGCATAGCCCTATGCAGTTTTAAAGATAACAGTAAATTTAATGGGACAAAGGCACCATTACAGGTGATTCAACATACTCCTCCCTAATTCTTCCACAGTGACTGCAGGGACAAGTGCTCATGTTCCTATATGGCCACTCCTGCTCTTCGGTACTGCATGTGGTCATGGGCAGAAGAGGAGGAATACAGGGCATCAGCTCTGCACTACCACACTCCTTCCTCAGAACTGGTTGCTGCTGTACTACTCAAGAGAAACCTCCTCCAAGTTTTTGCCCAATACCACCTTCATCACAGGGAATCTCCAAATATAATCTGTTTTCTGTGTCATTCAAAGACAAGGCTATTCCACCACTGCAGAAGATCTGAAGACCTCTTAATGGACCTCTTAATGAGCTTCTCACTCTCTTAATAATCGCTCTCCACCCCAAAGAATATAATAAGTTTGCTCATTCCAGGTGATGCCACATACAATATCACTCTAAGTGAGATATTCTGCCTATCAGGGATGCTACTGGGGGCCAACTTTCTTCGACAGTCTGGTGTTCTGTAGCTTCTGCTGCTTCCAGGAAAGTGAACAACAACAACAAAAAATCTGGACACAATTTGCTTTCAGGGTAACAGTTGCTATTACAATGTAGAAAGCCTGTGAGACTGGACTCTATCAACAGACTCTCATACTTCTCAGCAGCTCTCCAATTCAAGATTACTGACTGTCAGGCTCTACTGGCCTGACATGATGGCTATAAATACAATGTTTGTAACTATTCCAGGGCAGCAAGAGCAGATGCCTCTCTTCCTGGATGGAAATACTTTCTGGCTTTCATGTAGACATTAACGTTCTGTGTCAGTCGGCAGAGTGCCATGATAGCCTCCTCTTTGTCAAGAGTCGCGTGCTATCCTACTTGGTACTGTACTCACCTATTCTCTATCACAAAATCTCAATCAACAAAGATTACAAAGTAGATATCCTCAGAGGTCATCTTACAAGACAGAGGTTACCTCAAAAAACAACCTAACTGCCTCAGATATGAACAAGGAGTTTCAGGAAGTCTGCTTCAGAATCAGTGTACTCCCAGCCTCCTAGGCAGGTGCAATTTTAATTTCTTGAAATGGGAGAGCAATGTACACCTTTCCTTCAAGTTCTGATGTTTTTGAGGGTCTGTCTCAAGATAAGGCAGGTACTGATCCTCTTTGCAGTACCACGGCTGTGGCAATCCTGGTGCCTGGACCTCCTCAGTGCAGCAATGACCTACCTAGAAAGTTGTCTGTGTTCCTGCATGTTCTTTCACAGAGCTCTGGGAGACTGATATATGGGAGACTGAGCAATCTCCATCTCTGTGGTCTATCACCAAATCATTCCTATTCATCCCTGATTATTAACAGTGCAAAAAAATTGACTAAGAAAATCTACCTGGCTAAGCAAACTAGGTCTTCCTCATGATGTTCAGACAGAGCCCTTAGACCTTTGAAAATCTCAGTTCCCATCCTCATGATTACACAGTGGAATTTATAGGGAGACACCTATCTATTTGTTCAGTCAAGGGCGTACCCTGCATTAACTTTAGTTCACTACTTCTCCATCATTTGCTTCTTTACCTTACCACAAAAGCAGGCTTTCTGGTGCCTTTCACCTTTAGGCGAAAGGAGGGGAAATTCAGGTGTTAACTAATGACATATCTTACAATTGTGGTCTTTTCAGTTAGTGTCTTCCTCCAGATCATTCCAATTTCTGCCCAGTAAAGTAGGTTTATGAAATTTTAATTATTTTAATAAAGTTTCACATTTCTCACATGAATGCTTCCCTTCATATGCTGGATATCAGCAAGTCCCATCATCCCACCCACTTAGGACCAACCTATTCTGTTTCTACAGCTATTTTTGTCATTATCCAGAAGATACTAATAAGGCAAAGAACAAAATTTTCAAGGAGACTGCCAAGCTGAATCTATCTCTAATGATGAAAACAGACTACCAGAACTCAAGACGCACTAAAAACCTCATTACAGTGACTCCCTATTCACAGCATTAGCAAAGTCACTTCGAACTTCATTCATAACTTTAGAAAGGACTAAGTCATCACAGACGTATCCAGAAATGATGCTGTAATAGGCAAAGCAACCTGCAGTCAGCTACAGTGGATGACTCAACCAGGTAACCAACAAATACAGAGTACAAATACACAGAGTAGAGGTAGACTATCATCAGAGGGAAGAAAAAAACAAAACCAAAGTTTACTACAGGAAATAATTAAATTTCTTGAAGATGTTTTGCCCACATGCACATCTATTATCCTTTCTTCCCTTTTTTCCCCACAGAACTCTCCAGCTCTTGGGATTCTGAAGCCAAGCAGAACCAGGGGATACATAATACTATTTTATTTGTACAGCAAGTCTAGGAGTAAGGCTGGGTACACAAATGCCCTGCAGATTTAGTTAGGTAAATGCTTCAGATCTTGAGTAGCAGCAGTTTAAGCGCACCCTCAACATGAACGTATACAAAGAGTAAACATCTCAAAAATGGCTAGTTAGTGATAAACAGATTTCTTTTATACCAGTGTTCATTAGAATAAAATAGAGGAATAGGCACAGATATTACTACTGTCAGAAACACATTTCACTTCTATCATCACAATGATTTTCAAATTGTACCTACCAAAAGAAAAACTTTGCTGTCAGGCTTGACTTTGTGTTTCTCCATGTATTTTATGAGGCTACTGTTGGCATATCTGAAAAATATTGTTAAAAAAGACATTTCAGAAACAAAGCAGCATCAAAATACAGAACTGTACCAAGTGATCACAAAAATGCTTACCAGCCTTTAATAAGTAAAACATGAAAAGAACTGCTATCAGAAATCATGTCAGACATATCTAGCAGTTCACATTCCAAGCATGTCTTTCACTAGTAGTAGTAGCAGTACTAGCAGTCAAATCAACTGTGTATAGATTGTTTCAACGGAACATGCAACTTTTATAGTGTATGGATAAGCTGTTGACATTGGCGTATGACAGAGAAACTCAAGCTGAAGAAGTTTATGTGCTACTTTCCTAAAGCAACTCTACCACAGAAAGCGCAGAGCAGCTCTTAACAGTGCAACAACTAAGCTACTGTTTCTTCCACTTGCAATCTGGCAGAGAAATTAGTTCACCACTCTATCTCCCCACTCCCACCTGCAGCAAACCGCACAGTCCTTATAGCTCCTGAGCTTGAAAACACCCAAAATATGTACGACCTGTACTGTGCCTTGCCTTTAATCTATAAATCCAGAGGTTAACTACAGCTATTTTAAAGAGAAAGAAACTTCAGGCACAGAGAAGCTTCATAGCTTGTTTAAAGTCAGCTTAATGAATCCATGAGAGAGCCAGACACAGAAACCAAAACTCCCAAATCCCATTCCTCTGCCTTAAAACATAATCTGTGTTGCTCCTTATGCCTTCTGATCTATCAACATCACCTGACTAATTTAATCAAAGCACTTGGCAACACTAAAAGCAGGAAATTCTCAGATCCCAGATGGACTTTACATCACTACCTGTTGTGCACATTACCTTCCACAGCAACTTATGACCACCACATTATTGGCTCAGATCTCTGCTGGTCAAAGGGACCAAGGAAGTACTTCCCTAATCCTTCCGACACAAAATGAATGAAGTTATCTTGAACAGCTAATATAAGTGGTTTAAGCAACCCCATTCAATTTTGCCTGCCATAGATTAAATGGTACTTATAATGATTCCTTCCAGAAGGCCATCCAGCTGATGCTTTTAAGCACCTAGGGGAAAGAACACCCTTCAAGCAAAACACCTAATTTGAAACAGGAGAGCTGTCACAGTCTTAGAACCCAAATGCTCCAAAATAAAAAATAAAATAAAATGAAAAAATAAAAAAGAGTTCAAAGACAGTAGGAGCTAATTTCTTCATATGTGCTACATTCACTGAACTTTTGTTATCATCCACTTACGTTGTTCTTCTAAAATCTTTTTGAAGAGTTGGATATTCTGGCATCTTTCTTATGTCTTCCCAATCTTTATCTTTGTGGGGGAAAAAAAAAGGAGAAGCATTTAAAATACTTAAAGGATAGGTCAAGTAACACATGAGAAGAAACAGCTACAGGAGTTGTTTGACTTTTTATGTTTGTTGGTATTATTGTTCCATAATTGTCAGCACTTCCAAATCCATCACACTGACAGCTTCTATGTACCTGTACAAACAACTAGGCATTTCTTTTAGAACAAAATTCAGCTCAGTAGCATTATGTCTGACCCTTTAATGAAAATAAATTACCTGCAGGGAATCCCATTACACTGAAAATGCGATCTAGCTGATCATGATGAAAAGGATTACTTGTTTTGATGTCCTCCTGACGACAGTGAAATATAGGTTCCGAAGTCAATAGTTCAGCAAATATACAGCCAATTGCCCAAATATCTAGGAGAGAAGGAGGATCATTCATGCGAATTCACTGTATTTCATCACTTTGATTTTTGTTTCTGTACAATTCCTGAACAATCTATATAACTACTGTAAGACAAGTCTCACAGTACAATTACGTACAGTATTTAAAAAAAAAATGCATTAACATAATAAATAAAAAAGGGAAAAAACTCTATCTCCAGATTTTACAAGCAAAATCACAGTTTCCAAATTCTGTTTCAAGTTGTACACTGGCAGTCCAGCATTTAATTTATTCACAGTTATGGCAGAAACCCACACAGTTTTTGCTGACAACACAGCCTAAAGGGCATTCACCTGACTATAAAAACCAGAACATTAATCCCCTCAAAGGATATATTCAAATAAAAATTCTATCACGTACTTTAGAACAATTCCAAATAGAAAATTGATAAGCAAATACATACTAACAAGGAAGAGACTAATGACTCGTATGTCTAGACAAATAGTGCAAAATGGAGAAATAGGATCCTAATTTTAATTGAGAGTAGAGACTGATTACCAAATTAAGGAGAAAAAAAAAAATCATACTTGACAACTAACTCCCACTGGAACAATACTAGACCCGTCTCATCTACAGCTTGCACACATGCACAAAACAACAGTGTGATATACTGCTGTTTTAATGTTACGAAATAGCAACCTCCATTTCATAAACTTTTCATTAATATGCTTTTCAAAACTAAATATATCATATACAAGAACAATAGTTTCATTTACTGTAAAAGAAATTTCTAGATTACATGTAATCATTCTACCTACTACTATTACCATCAATCCTAGTGTTCTGTAAGACCCTAATGCTTCATTATGTATCTTAAAACAAAAGTATGAATTTGTCAGTGAGGAAAAGGTTACTGGCAGAAAAAAAAAAAAAGATCTGTTACATTGACAAATACAATATGTCTAGAATATAATTCCGGAAAAAGGTGTCAAGATGAGACAAATAATGAACATAGATTACTGAATACAAGAACGTAGAAGCCTTGTCTGATAGCTGAGGATAGGCTAGATGACCCTGGGAGACCTTTTGAACTTCATCAAATTTAATAGTATATACACAGAAAGCAGTTTACCCTTATTTTAAAGATAACAGACAGAGGTACTAACTAACATAGATAGAGAACTAACTAACTCGGAGTTTGGTTTATTAGATTCAAACTGAACAGAACATCACCACCACAAAAAAAAAAAAAAAAAAAGACCACTTGCTTTTATTATCTGTATGCAACTTATCTAAAAGACTCAAAAACCCACCACCTCTCACTGGTGCTGTCTGTGCCACGCTGCCTAGGAGACACGTAGTTTACTGAAAAAAGAAAAAAAAGCACTGCTTCTCCTCTGGAATCACAAAAGGTGGAGACGAAAAAAGAGCCATCATACAGGCCCTCTCTTTGTCAAATCAGGTCTATTCCATTTTCAATATGTTACAGATATAGGGTTTGGGTTTTTTAGGGGTGTCCCGATTTATAAGCCTTTCCCCCAACCTCCTTTAGAGGAAAGTCTGATAACATCTCATCAGACTTTACAATTTCAACAGGGTATAACTTGCTATATGAATTACATCACTTTCCCAAGTTTTTATCTTGCTTTGATTTTCTCATTAGTGTTATCTGTATGAAAACAAGATCTTTAGCTCTAGAGATTTTATCTGCTCAAGCAGCTAAGGCAGCGTATTAATCACAGTTCCTACGTGGGTAGTAGCCACAAATTATCTACTATAGTATAGAAATTATCTATTACTTGAAGAACAGCATCTTCATTTAAAACTACTTATTCATTAATTTTCATATCAAATGGAAAATCTTCTGGGGCATGGTTTATCTAGAGGCCAAGGGGGTTGTAGCCCCCCGTTACCATGGCCTTCAGCAGCACTTACTGCCTATGACACAGTGAGAGAACGGCTGGGCCACTGCACGTTCTTCTGTTCATTACTGCTGTGTCCTGACTGATCTTTTCCATCTGAAGAAAAAAAAATGTAGTAATCTTGTTGACAGTAAAGTTGAATTGGAAAATCTTCCTGATGTGACACTGCAAACTTTGAACCTCTGATGTTTCATGAGCTGAATGGTGCGAGAGAAGGACCATTGGGGCGATGAATTCCCATTTCCTGGCTCTATGATTAATACAGACAGCACATTTAAAACCCTTTGAGAATTCAAAAAGACAGACATTATTGCAACTGAAAGTTACATCTGAATAAGCACTGATAACTTCAAGTTTGTGTCTGATATACTTCTGGACTGCATTTCTGGACAAGTCAAACATGACAATACTTTAACACTAATCAGTCATTATGTTCTCGAGTAATTCACAGTGCTGGGGTTCAATCCTTTAGGTTTCTTCCTACATATCCTTCAGCTTCAAAGAATTAATGTAAACTACCCCAAAATACTTACTATAGAAAGCCTGAAGCTTTAATTTCCATACATGAAGATTAAACAGCTGGAAAACTGCAGTTCAAACAGGTCAGGGCCTTTTCTTCATGAATCTAACTTTTGTGTAACTTGATCTTAAACACATCCTTGATACATATTGAAACCATTCTCACTGTTAATGATTTTCTGTCAAGTTTGTCTATCCCATTTTTTTGTAGTATTTATAATTTACAGTAATTATTTACAAATGTGTAGCATTTTTCTAGCAGGAATAACTTGTTAAATTCTGTAAAACGTAACTTCATCAATATAAGCATCCCTAATAAGCATTTATTCCTTACATTGTTCATATTAGTCAAACAAATACGAATTTAAGATCTGACTATGGAAAAAATGTGACAATTAGTAATTCCCTATGCAACCTCATTTCAAATGTTTTCAGAATATGGGCCATAAAAAAGATTAATGATGATTATATCCTGTTAGAATCAAAGAGTCTATTCCAAATAAGTATTGTCCCTTATAAGTGGGCATTTACAAAGCAAGGCTTAAAACATGCAAACAGTATTTTTCAAATACAGTACATGTTATTCATCTAGTGCATATCTACCTTTAATGCAATGGGAGCTTCTTATAATACTTATAACCAAAACTGTATAACAGTTTTATTATAAATAAGACTAAAATGTATTTAAAAAAAGAGGCAAAATTTTCCATCTCTTCCTGAGCCAAAGCTAAACCAGAGACAGCATCCATTTTAACTTGTATGTCCCAGAACCACTGAAAACTGGGCCACATACATCCCATAAGGTTGTGCTGAAGACAAAACGTTTTCTGATCTGATGTACCAGAAGGAACCTAATAAATATACTAGAGTGACACAACCATTCCTATAAGGATGGTTCTGTCTTCCATCCTTTCCTCCACTATCATGAAGTTTGCAAAATGATCCATGGTAAAAGTTGTTCTTCATCAGGGAAACAGCACAGTAGGATAAGCATACAGGACGTGCTTCACAGAAGCGTCAATAAAAAGATTCTTGCGTAGGGCACAAACTTCTGAAGGTCCAGAGACTTGACTGCATAGGTATTCATAAATTCAGATGCTAACATGATCCCCAATATTTCAAACACTTTGCCCTCCAATACCTCCAGACTGCCCACTTTCCCCCGGTTTACACTTAACCTAAACACAAGCCAATTTTGCTCTCTGGTTCTGGAAGTAAATTCATTTTCTCTGAACGAGGGGTGGTAGGGAAGGCCTTCGCAGCAAAGTCCTTTCCCTAGATTCTCCAGTGAACAGCTTGCTCAGGTCCCCCTCACAGCTCTTCACCAGTGCAATATCCTTCCACTGTAACAATTTTTCTCAGGTATAACATAATGACTTCGTAAAGGGAAAAAATACCAGCCTTTTAAAGATGGCCCCTTGCTGCTGATAAACAGATTCCTCCTACAGACGCCCAGGTGTCCCGATCACCAGGATGTTTGTACAGCTGCCCACGTCCCAGTTTTGAAACCTGTGACGCTAATAGCTTTGTAGGTCAGCTACTCAATCTGAGAAGATCCTGCATGACCCGCTCTACTCCAGTGCCAAAGCCCAGGAGCGAGTACAAAAGGATGCCAAGGTAGGTGTTCTAATGATAGGGCTGATTAAGTAGGCAAACGCTCATGTATTCCTTCCTTTCTATGACAGCACAATCTCATTTCTGCATTTGTGCCAACATTTTGGAAACATTCTTTAAGACTATTAAGACAATAAGACAATTTATTGAGACAACAGCCTTGATTCTCAAAAGGAAACATCTTTCCCCATGCATATTAACTACAATGTTTCACTGAAGACAGAACAGAGACAAAGATGAAATACTTTATATTTGTTAACTAGATCCAAGGAAAGAAATACAAAAACAAGTCATTAATCTTAAACAGCTCTTTAATAAAATTCTGTTCAAGAAAAGAAATTAAGAATTCAGGATTAATTTTGGAAAACACATTTATTTATTGGCAACTGACTGTTAGCGAGGCTTAGTTTAGTAGCACCAGTATCTCAACCAACCTGGATTTTTTTCTTTTGAGTACAAAGTCTAGAGTCTAGAAGTAGTCAAAACACTGATAAAGAAAGTGAACAGCCTAGTAACAGAGGGACACCAGAGTACAGCTTCCCTACCTCCACCAAGGGCAAAAGCGATGACCCGAGTAACCACAAGCTAGTTAGCGAGGCCCTGAGCCAAGCCAGGCAATCCAGGACTGGAAGAGCCACAATGTCCACAAAAGATTCACCTAAACTTTCAAATCAGATCAAGGACAATATATGCTCCAAGAAACAGGAAACCTAGAAGAGGGTTGTGCATGCAAAGTGCATCTATTTTTCTCAAATAAGTACCAATTGGTCTAATGAAAAGCTACAACCCCTTCATAAGAAAAATCTTGCATTTCTTATGCTGAACACAGCAGCATACTCTAAACTTATCTTGATACACAGTGACCTGGGAGCATAGAAACACTACAAAAAAGAGTTTATTAATTTTTGCAGGTTTTAAATACCTAGAAATTAGATTAAAAAGAAATAATACACCTTTAAACAGGGAATTTCTTGTTTCTCTTGTCTGATAAGGTAAACAGAATATACATGTCATTACCACCCAAAAAAGAGTCTTCCTTTTTGTAAGTTAAGGTCTCAATTTTTATATGTTTCATTAAAAAAATACTTTAGTCAACAAAACAGAGGTGGGTGACAGAGTACTTACCAGCCTTTTAAATTTGACACCTTTCGTGCAAAACTGATAACAGGGTCAAACATTTACATGTGACAGGCTTTTCATGGGGAAGCAAAAAATGATCTCAAGAGGCTAAAGATCAGAAATTTGATATTACTCATTGATAAGTTAGCAAATATTCACTGAGCTTTAACAGGATCTCAACAGAACTTGACTGAAGAACAGGAGTTTCTACTGTAAAAACACAAAGAATAAATGTTCTGCAGACACCGAATACCTCCCAGAAACCTGAAGGGATGATCTCAGTCAGCCAAACGCGTATTTAGGTGCAGCACTTCATTTCAAGAATGCATACCTCCTGGGTCATGATGTAGAGAGCCAAGATAATTCAAAACTTTCAAAGGCAAAACTATTTCAATTAAAATTAGCCATAAAAGCTCCTATCCTTATACTCATCACACACACCCTTTTTTTTTTTTTTTTTTTTTTTTTACCATATGCTTCCATTCTAGCCTTTTAAAGTAAGCTGCCCTTTTCTCACAATTGTCCTAAGAATTTCATGAATTTCAGTTACTCCATCTTAAAACTTTTGGAACGTCTTGAATGAAATTCTGAGTTCATCAAAATCAACTGCGAATTTCTACAGCGCTTTAGCAGGCCAGTATTTCTTCGTTCTCGTTAAGCAGAATTATTTTAGGTTGTCAAAATATTTATTCTCCCACTTAAATTTATACTCCTTAGTATATTTACATTAAATGAACATCTTGGGATCATATGATTTCACACTGCTGCTGTGCATTAGACACATTATCTACCTTGCAGTGCTACATTTAAATTACTGTGGTAAGCTTGATGACACAGGTGTCTAAAATAAATGACTTAATATGTGGAGTGACAGTAGAATCAGATGGCCCTAATATGTCCTCTCATGCAGCAAAAATATAATCATAAACCACAAATCCACATTAAAGGACTTAAATATTTAATTTACAGAACTTCACATCCAAAAACTTGGAAATTCCTGGTTTATGGTTGTATACACCACTTGGTATTTTCTTTGTGCAGCCTATGTACTACAGGAAACGTCAGGTGGGAAAACGTGATCTTATTAACAATTGTACCATAAAGCACAAGATTTAAAGTTTTAGGGACATTAGTAGATCTGGCATTTTCTAAGTTTCCAATATTTGCCTTTGTAAAAAAGTAGCATTCTTTAAATATGCCGCTTTTGTAAGGATTTGCAGTGCCTGTCTCTCCAAATTTTTCCCAGGAAAAAAATCCTATACACCACATTTTCATCACCACTTCTTCAACTCTTCAGTCTTTGGTGACATCTCCAAGACTACTACTGCTTAAGCTACAGATTAACTACACTGGCTAGCAGTGGAGCAGGCTAAAATCCTTGAGAGAAAGAACAGAGGAATGGTTGCACGAAAGCTGGCCCATCTCCTTCTTCTCTTTCCTCATTTCTGCTTCCACAGAAGGAGGGGAGCTCCAGCCTTAGGTGATGTCGCTTCAGGGCAGGGAATTAGGCCACTGGGACAAGCACTGAGCTCTGGTGAGGAATGTGGGTTATAGCCTTGTTTTCTCCCTACCCTTAAGCCTTCAGATAAGTCAGGGAAGGCAGAGGGCTATCATTTTTATGCCACCTACAGTACCTCCAAGATGTAGCAGAGCGCGTACTCCTACTTCTGTTCTGGCAACAGCAGTGCTTAGACCCCAAAGGGGCCAAGAGTTATGTAGGCAGGCTGCCAAAGTTTTTCAGTGAAACAACAGTAAAAGAAAATATGGTCTTTAAGTGACATCTCATCAAAAGCACAAGAAATCTAACGGGTGACAGGAAAAGCAGCTTTGTAGCCTGAGGGCTACTTCCCCCTACCAAATATCAAACAACTATTGTAAGTAAAGGAGGTATGAAAGCTTCTCATTGCAAAGGTCACAAGAATCTTTCATATTGCAACGCATTAGGCATGTCAAATATAGAAGTTGTTATCACTTCCTCCTATAACCACAAAAGAATTAAGATATGCAGCCGTTTCTTGAAAGAATATTTACAAAGTTTTTCAGGGAACATCCACAGCTTTGCACAGTCACTTTGTCCTGTGAAAACAAGGACTGACAGTATCACCTGAGCATAGGACTGGAAGGCCAGGATTCTTAATCAAGGTGCTTTATCATTAATTCCCTCCCTGCCATCTTCTTCCATTTTTTTCCATCACTGCAAGCAACAGGTATCTAATATTGTACAATATATTGTACAAATAGCATAGCATATTAGAAAATTGTTGCCATTATCTGTGCTTTTCTGAAATGTAGCAAATGAGAAGAGAGCAGTAAATCTTCTTTGAAAAGAAAATATACTTATTTCTCATGCCTAATCAAACACAGATTTTTCTACTACAATATTTTAACAAAACACAGCTTTTCTGTACACAGTGGAGATCTTTGGAGGTTAACTCCATGCTGAATGAAAAGGGACAATGAATTTATAATATGTTGTGTACTCTCACTTGGCTTGTGTCATCTGCTATTACAACTTTTTACTAGGTCCAACATGTCAACACCTTCTAGAGCTAACATAAGGTGAGCAAAAGGCCTGCTATCTGGCAGAACATGTATGAAAAGTACTTTCATAGCTTGTTCCAGTTCACAAGTTCATGCCAGTCTTCTCCGGGAGTTATTAAAGCTTTTGATGCTTAACTTATTTCAGTCAATAGAGAAGAATGCACACAAAGAAATCGTGCCTCCAAGATAGCACAGGCAGAGAGGCTTAATCTTCCTTCTAAGCAGAGTGCTTCACTTTACAGTTTCTTAACATTTCTGTTACAAAGGGATTCAACCTTACAGCTATTTCTAACAAGGTACTGAGGATATCTCCTACATTCTTATATGCAACTCTGTTATGCAACGAAATGAACTGCCATGAACTGTAACCCTGCTGCCAGTCAGAACTGTTTCCAAGAAGTCTATTTGTGAAGCAATCCCAACTCTGTCCTGAGAACAAGTCATTCTACTGAAGTACTAACCAGTACTGTAGCGTTGAAAGGTTCAGCTCATATTGCTGAAATAATTGTGCTTGAAGATCAAACTGATGAATCAGCTAAAAAATTCCTCTGCACCAGAAGTATGCATCTTAAGATGGTTATGAAGTTAGGTGCTTGATTTTCAACCAAGTTCTAAAACTAACTTTTGCTGGAGAACCTTTTTAGACAAGGGAGTGAATAGAGCACGTTAAAAGCTTTCATTGCTGCACTAGTTAGCTAAAGAAAAGTGTTCATGGAACCAGGTTTTACTAGAGACAAGCTTTTGGATCTTTATATGGCAACCTCACCTTTCATTTAAGAAAACAAGATCAGCCTTTAGTTCGTTGCTTTGTAAAGGACGCCTTAAAATACAAAACAGTATCAAACATTCCTGAGGTGCAAGTTCAGTTCTGCAGCAAACCATTTACCTGTTCATATATAAAAGGAACTAAGTATTTGCAGAATATCCCAAAGAATCACAATATATCACAACTGACATGTACAGAAAGGAGTTGAGGATAAAGAGAAGTGGGCAAGATTTATCTCCTAATCTTCTCCAAATGCTGACTCTTGCTTTCTCATGTCACCATTTGTGTCCCATTTCCACATTAGCACCCGTTATTTGCTCTTGGCTATGGCAGACATTGCAAGGAGAACTCCTGTCTTACCTCCCTAAATCCTTCTTTTTAACTGAACTTAAAGAGTAGGCTGTTCAGGGAGGGTAGAGGATAAATCCTGCTGCTGCTGCATCATCTGCCCGGTAAAAGGCAAAGTCAGCGAGTTACTAGGGAGGCACAAGCTTGCTCACATTAAGAGGCACCATGATTGCTCACAGCTGGGAAGAACTTGAAACTGTCTGATATTCTGAGGAAAAAAGGAATTAGAAGGAAAAAGAAACGGTACAGACCATTATGCGCAGGGAGGTTTTTTTGGTCCACAGATCACAGTCAATTTTTGAAGTACAAGGGCCTAAGCATAGAGGGATTTTTGAAGGCACCTCTTGCTCAAAGTGTTTTTTCATCACAGTGCTTTTGCTGTGGAAGACATTCTGCCTTCCGAGTATTTTTATGCTATTTTGATTTTCCTTCTCTAAAATAATCCACATACAGTTAAGTCACAGTAATCATGTAATAGCAAATCTGGAAAAATATTGAATAAAAAGGCAAAAGCCCTTGGTTCCTTCTCTCATATGTTTTGCAGGAGCAGGAGAGAATAGTGAACATACGGAAGAGTGCAGGGTGATCAGCAGTAGAAGTTAACCTGTAAACTTATACAGCAATCTAAATTGTAAAAAATGTTTGGGATTTTCATTTGTTATACAGCAATCTTCACACAATTTATGTGTTCCCTCAGCTAAAAACTGAGGGAACTGCTATAAGTCAGTAAAATTGGTAGATTGTAATCGTGACTGAAAACTGAGTGGTTTTGTTGTTCCCCCCACCCCCAGCCCCCTTTTTTTTAAAGGTTCAGAATGAGATGTATTTCTCAAGCTAACTGCAGATGCTAAGTGACATCCCTGGGTTCTCAGATGAATTAATCTATTCACGGAAGTAATGAAAATAATCCATAACACACTTGTCCTGAAGCTCCCTATTATCTGTAATTGATTTTATCTTCAAGACAATACTATTAAGTAGCATCCCCATTTTACAGAGTGAAACAACACATGGGATGGATTAAATGACATGCTGTAAGCTACATACAAAGCTTGGGACTGAGTCAGTATTTAAATTCAAGTCTCCTGAGACCCATCTTATTGTCCTAAAAGATAAGATTTTACTGTCTGCCTCACATTAGAGCAACTCAATTGGTTTTACAACATCAGAGACAGGTCTGGCCTACTGCACTGCGAGTCACTGCCACTGCTCTCGTCCTCCCAGCTGTGAATCTAGTACACAAACTCAGACACACCTTTCAGGCTCTCCATAACTGTCACTGGCCACAGGCTTTACTAGCTTTTTTACAGACACTGACAAATTTGACAAGAGAGAGCAATACAGCAGTTAGAAGAAGACAGGAACCAGTATGCTAGATCCTGAAATAGTTAATATATTAAACTGCACAACAGTCCTGCAGGCAATATACCCTGAGTTGCTGTCAGCATCTGAAGTTTCACAAAATACTAGTTAATGTATCTATAAAATGTTCTATTTTAAATGACCTAATAATCTGTTAAAAAACTTACATTTTTTAGGTGATTGGAGTGATAAGATTGTGCAGTGTAGTAAATGCATTTTTTTTTTTGAAAACAAGAAACATAAAGTATTTCAGAGCTCACTGTCAAATAAGAGGAAAAAATCAGCAGTAAATCATTTAGCACCTGCAATAATTAGATAAGAGCACAACAATTAATCTTTGATATTTAAATATTTTGCCTCTCAGAAAAAGAAGAACAATTGTGATAATCAAAATGAAGAAAATTTACCACATGCCAGAATAAGTTTACCACAAAATATCATCTGAATCCAATTGCTTCCCGTGTCATATAACATTGCCCAAGGCACGAACAAGGCTCCCTTCCTAGTGTATCCCGAGTTACTCTTTTTGGAGCACATAAATGAATATTTTCCAAACTTTTCTACATTTCTTTTCTACTCTCCTCCCCCTCCCCAATCTCTAGCAACCAAGAACGTGGATCCCTATGCAGCAAATTGAAGCTAACTGACTCTAGAGTTGCTTTTCTTAATTACCTTTCATGGATGTCTAAAAGCAGTCCCCACATTCCCACAGGTCCACAGACCACAGGTAGAGAACCTTGGGTTTAAATTTTTCCTAAGGACTATTCAACCTGCTGAGCAGCCCCATTTGGAATTTCTGATTTACCAGCTTTTCCAGATATGTCTTATTTTCTCCCCTTCGCCCCACCCTCCTGGAATAAGAGAATCAAAGAACTTGAGGCACTTGTCCAAGCTTGCGAGCAGCCTCGCAGCCTGGTCAGTATGCCAGTGGTCCACGCGCACGTAGAGCATCTCACATATTCAGAGTGGGGGGGGACTCGCTGCACATACAATATGGAGTGCACATGCACATATTTCCATCCTAAATCCCACATAATGCACCCCAGATATTTCCCTCTTTTTTTCCCTGGATAAAGTTGAAGCGAGTTGTTGAAACTCTGACAGATCCCAGCATTCATTATAAATTCATTCCCTTTGATACACCCAATATTTTCCTGTGACATTTGCTTTCAAAGGCATTTTGATATCTGCTTATACCTTTCACACATTTCCAGCTTTCATAACCATATGTTACTCTGGAAATAGAATGAGGTGACAGTGCACTGCCCAAGCTTTAAATTACAGTTTTTCTATTACTAAATCTTGCTTAGGCTGGTAAATGCAGCTGCCACATGACCATTACTGACATTCCTGCTGACTTATAATCTAGGTAGAGAAATTACCTTTCCTCACTTTTCTTTGTGTTATAACTCAGCAGCGGAGATTTCTTGGGTGCTCCAATTTATTTTTTATAATTATTAATTCCATTCTTTTTTGGTTCAAGACAGTCTTTTAGCCTACCTTAAAGGGTGGGTTGACAATCAGGCTGAAGAACTGTTTTGTCAGCAAAATCCAAACTATCTAGAATGCTGTAAGGCATTACATGTCATTATCATGTATTTCTTTAATTAAGGCAAGTGGTAAGGAGAGGTAAGATAACATGTTCTTGTTTGATAGCACTGATAACTACACAAGTTGCAACTTGATTAAAAAGAAAAAAAAATTTAATCATGCTATTTCCTTGATATTATGCTTCAAGATGTCCCAGAATGAATCATAGCAGAGACTGCCACATGCTTTCTTAAAAGCCTATGAACTTTCATCTATGATGAAAAAGCTCTTACTACTGTAATATTCTCTTTTCTATTTTAATGTTTCCAGAAGGAAAAAAGTCAGATTAATGTGACATTTCAAGCTGAAAGCTAGCTTACTTTTTCCTTAATCTTGCCTCAATCGTTTCCTTTATTCCCCTTAAAATTACAGTGCAGAAATCTTTGCCCATCAAGGAATGGAGTATGGTACCTCATCACTTGCTTCAAAATTGTTTCTTTAGTATTTTGACTATAATGACATCTTCTGTTCCTCTGGAGACTTTTTAAAAGTTCAGTAAGTTTATTAATGTTTCCCTGATCACAAGCATTTTATATTTTTCTGGTAACTTGGTTTCACCTAAAGCTTGTTCAAGTTACTTTTCTCTGTATGTTTTACTGCTTTGTTAAAATATTAGGATATGAATTCAGGAGAGCAGAGTTTGATTTTAGGTTATGGAGTTGAAAATCCAGTCCAACTTCCACAGGCTGCAATAATGTTAGTACAGATTTATATTGCAGCAACAGAATAGAAAGTGGTCTTCAGGTTCTATGCAACATTTTTCCAGTTTATATTCATCTGTTAAATTAGTTGTTTGTAACTATAGTAACATGTTATGCAGGAAACTTTACTAACAAGTAGGACTTAGAATACAAATGTTCTCAGTTCAGGAAACTGAATATTATTCCCCGTGAAACTCTAACAGGGTTTTTTTACTATTCTTTTAACATGCAGAAAACAAAAGCTATTTCTTTTTGTTTTTCCAGCAACAGTGTTTTCCTGACTCCTGTACCTCCTCAAAACATGGTGTTAGATATGTGATAAACAACAACCTCTTCTGCAAGCTCATAAATGAGAAGTATTTCATGAGGATGAAGGGACAAATCAAATAAGGGGAAAATGTCAATGTAAACCTACCTCTAAAATATTGAAATATGCTTATACAGTAAGTGTTCTGCGTTTAGACAGAACACAGTTCTATCTGAACAGATTGCACTGAGTGAAGTTTTTCCCTGCAGTTCAAATCTTTAAAATGTAATGAACATCAGGCCCAGAAAACCAAGATAAAGTAACATGTAAAGTAACACAAGTCAAATTCTAGTTTCAACAACTGATCATGTACAAGAACTATTTGCATGCAAGCAAACATATCTAAAGGCCTTATTAGAAGAACAAAGTGGACACCATGGTAGACAGTATCCAAGACCTTATGAATACACTGCTAATAATTTCAGAAGTAGACTTGCTGATATGCATGTTATATGTGCAGCTAAACAAGTACCGACTATCCAGAGTTGACTAAAAAAAAAAAGTTAAATTTGTATAGTAACATAAACAAATTAAAAAATGATACTCTAGGTTATAGGGTAGTAAAGTAGCATCAATACATGCAAAGAACAGGAACTGAGAGGAAGAAACAGAAAGAAGAATTCCTCATAAAAAAGCTTAGAGAAAAAACATTTCAAAAGTGAATTACTGTCCAAATTGACAACAGGAACTTAATTTTTAAGATATATTGAGTCACAACCCTCTCCGAAATTCTTCTAACATTGTTCATGTCGAGCAGCCTAAAACTGGAAGCTACCAAATCAACTAGTACCTTTGAAGGCTTTGATCATGAACAGTTATTTTAGAAAAAGAGTTGGATATCACAGGTCAAGCAAGAGAGTCACATTTTTGAGCTACGATTGGCAAAGGGCAGGCAAAAGGAATTGTTCCTTTTTCACACGGGGATAATTTTCTATCAAGTATTGTGGAAATACGGCACAAGGCAACAGGAAATTGAGTCTTGAGAATAAGATAAGGAAGAGTGTGAAATACAGAGAATATATAAAAAATAGATATATAAAAACTAAAAGCCAGTAAAAACTTGAGCAAAAATCTGAATTATGCAGCAACTGTTTCAGACAATGTTTAATGTATTGCAATAAAGAATTGATGACTGAAAAAATTCCTAGTAAATTCAAATAAAAATATTTCTCACAATGGTGAAACTCAAAGAGAATTGACCAAAGCTGGTGTGATATAGCTTTTAGCCTCATTTTATTGAGGATTGCTGATTATATGTTATATAGAAAGCATAAGAAAATATCTGTGGAAAATGAGAGGCTATATCCCAAATAGCCTGTTATTTACTTTTTCATAAACTGCCATATCTAATCACTCTTCTTCTAAATGAGCATGTTCAACTGAATAGCAGTTAAGTTAGAATCTTAAATAATTTATGAGTTATTACTAAAAGCAGTACATTAGTGCTCCTGAGGATTGTGTAATTTTAACAGATGTTAGAATTATATTTGTTGCATAGAGATTTAAGAGATAGCTTAAGAGTTGCATTCTTTGCCAAAAAAAACATACATGTTCAAGTTGAATGGCAACTCTCTCTAGTGTGATTAGCTCATTAAGACTGTCTTTTTAAGTGCACATAATGCTAGAAGCAAAACACAAGTCTGGACTCATAAAGTGCATGAATATCATTGCTGTCATTTTGTTACCAACTTCTTCCCTTTGCCTTACAGCTGCATACAGATCACCTCCATGATCTTTGTCCTTTTCTCTTTAATCGCATCCTCCTCTAATCCTTCACTCAGCCTACAAATATTACCTTGCAACTTTCCTTGTTTTCATTTCCGTATTTTTTACTTTGCTGCCCAAAGCATTTTGAATGCCCTTGCTACCCACAGTGTGCTGTGTATCATGCTATCCATTCAGAACCCCCCAAGGAATTCACTGGTGTGGGTCTAATATAAGAAAGAAAAGCCTCAAAAATAATAAACTGCTAACAAAAACAAATCTCTCTGAGGCAGCATCCTCCTCTAAAATTTCATAGGGACTCCTTGTCTTTGTTTTAGTATAGACTACAGATCCCTCAGGGCAAGAATTAAGTAACTTATGACATAATTAAAAAACAACGGCATTATACTAATTCATTTGTCAAAGAGATATCCTGAGATAATGGTACATATGGCACACCTAAATCTGCAAACAAGTGTGCTATCTATCACAAATAGGTAACTGTCAGTTAAGGTAGCTTCTCACTGCTATGAGTACAGGTCACTCAGTAATCTGGTCCACCCACGCTGCGGCTTCACATAAGCAACTTCATCAAGGCAGTTTAAGCATCACAGTCATTCACAAGCATTTAAAGTGACCCTGGTGGCATTTCTTTAAATACTTATAGTAACCATTTTCACCAAATACAGGGTGCAGCAAACGGAGACTTTAGAAGTTAGCAGGGCAGTTTGCACAGTGGGGGATGCAAAGCAGGCCCTGGAAGTCTGCTCCAGACAGCACGGGGCTGTGCAACAACCATGGGGACACGCTGCAGCGCTCCATCCCCAACATCTGCTGGAGGAGGCACCCTGGGAAATCAGAGGCCTCAACCAAGACAGAGCTCCAGAGGGGGAGTGCTGCCACCCTGGATGCGGGCTGCAGGGGGGCAGCAGCCTCACCTGCAGAAGGTGCGCTCTGGTTGAGGCAGAGTCACCAGGGGAAGGAGCTGTAGGAGGAGGAGAACAGACTGTGTAGCCTCAGGGAGAATAAACAGAGATGGATGGGGTTGTCTCAGGGACCTTGCAAACATTTCTGGAGCGTGTTGGCAGCAACTGCTTAACACAGATGCTATATGGGTCTTCTCTTGGATCTGCTGCTCATGAACAAGGAAGAAATGGCTGGGGATGTGATAATCAGTGTAGCCTTGGCTGGAAAAAACATGAAATAGTGGAGTAATGAAGGCACGTAGTAGAATACAGGTGCTGGACTTCAGAAAAAACTGGCTGAATCACCGGGGTCCAGGGACACTGATTAATGGTTCATACTCTGTCTGGAGGCTGATTAGCAAAAGTACCACAGAGGCCTATGCTGGGACCTATGCATCTTTATATTGTTACCAATGACCAGAAGAAAGAGATTGGACACATCATCAGCATGTTTGTGGACGAGGCAAAACTGAAAAAACAGCTGATACACTTGAGGGCAGAGCTGCCATTCAGAGGGAACTGAACGCAGGCCGGAGGAATGGGCCACAGTGAAATTTAGCAAGGACAAAGTCAGGCACCTGGGATGGACTGACTCCCTGCAATTGTACAGGCTGGGCACTGACTGGCTGGGAACCGTCTCTGCAAAGAACGAACCTGGGGATCCTTTAGGCAAATGGTAGTGATGAAGACTAACAGCACCCTAGGCTGTATCAATAGGAAGAGAGCCAGTAGACTGAGGGGAGCGATTACTCCCCTTTACTCAGCACTCATTAGGCTACACTGAGAATACCATGTCCAGTTCGGGGGCCTGAATACAAGGCAGACTTTGATGAACTCACACTAGTTCAGCAGAGGGCCACCAAGTTGGTCGGGGACTGGAGCACTTGCCCTGTGAGATGGCTTTGGGGCAGGGGTCTAACAGCAGCCTCACAGTACCTACAGGGTGGTGGTGATCGAGCAGATGGAGCCAGGCTCTTCACAGTGGCACAGGGCAGGAGAAAGGGAGACAACGAGCACAAATTGAAACAGGGGAGGTTCCGACTGGATATAAGGAAAAAATTCTTCACTATGAGGATGACTAAGTACTGGAACAGGGCACCCAGAGAAGTTGTGCAATCTTTGTTCTTAGAGGTTTTCAACATGTGACTGGACAAAGCCCTAAAAAACCTGGTCTGAATTCAGAGCGGACCCTACTTTGAACAGGAGGTTGGACTAAAGACCTCCTGAGCTCCCTTCCAAACTGAATGCTTCTGTTGTTAGTATTTTACCTTGAATCAGGAGTTTACTTTGGAAACGGATCAGATTGTCCCCACTTCAGTTCACACTGCAAAGTCGTCTCAGAGTGCATAAAATTAATCCCTTTGGGATGAAATTAAACCAAAAGATGTGCTTTCACCACTAATGAGCATTTGTCCATTGAAACAAGCCAGAGATGGCCCAACGTACTCCCCTTTCTCTGAAACGCGTAATGTGGATGCTATGTCCTCAACATCATTTTGCTTTACATTTACACTTCTGTTGTGCCACACTACTTGCTAAGGGAAACAGTCATTTTAATAGTTTATGTTTGTCCATTTCAACAGATGAAAAGCAACACTGAGGTTTAAGACCTTACTTTTCAGCTTTTTCATGCTGATAAATTTTGTCCGAGGATAGAAATGCACATTACCTGCCTGTAAGCAGAATTCTTCAAGACTGAGTCTACATATTCTTACAAATGGGAACACACAGCTCTGATTATAGAAAATTTTATAGCTATGCTCACTCACTAGACCTGTGCAGAAGTCTTTTTGCGCTTCTTCACAGTTCCTGCATATTCTGAAGGCCAGAACAACATATAAAGCAGTGTTTTGCCCACCTCAGGTCCTCCCACATTCGAGGGCTCTAAATGGGAGAGGAGACTGGTAAAGAAATGTGAAGTGCAAGCAGACATTGAAGAAGTTAGATGACAAACATATAACCTCTCATTTTGTAAACTTTTTTTTTGTACACTCACACATAATGGGATAGTTTGATAAACAGTAATTACTTGAGAAAATCAGACTGTGAGATCTTAATTAAAAGTATTGATCTACCCAACTGAATTCTCAACTGAGATGCCAGTATAAGAGTGTCTTCTAACTGTCTGAACAAGGGATCAATAGCATCAGCAAAAATCTCTGTAATAAGAAAATCCCTGTAACTGCCAAGAAAGCCACCTCTGTACATGTGAGGAATGATTTAACCCCTTTCAACACAGGGACACTTCTTCCTTTGCAGTTCTCTTCAACATACAACCTAGGCATGCAGACAGGATACCTCCTGTGCATCAAGTGTTTTTATTGTCTAAACTGTTAGGCACTCAGGCTGATTGTGCTTATGGAACTTATTAAGTCGTAATAAAGACTAGGATCTGGCCACCAGCCCTCAGGAGTGAATGATCTGCAGACTGCAAGCAGTGCAGGAGACTGCCCTTCACCTTACCAAGCCAGATGCTTTATAGAAGCACAAAGCATCTGGATATGGAACACAGTAGAAGAACACCACTTCACCAGCCACAGCTTTTTTCCCTTTGAAGCTATTACAAGATTTCTGAGCCCACATCAGAAAACCATATAAGCCAATGCAAAGAATATTTCTATTAAAAAAAAAAAAAAAGCAAGCGCATTTAAAATTTCTAACATTAAGATTAACTTGTATCTAAAAATAAAGGCACCAAGCCCTCAAAAAGGTTCCATCTGGATTTACTGTGGATTGGATCAGACTCTATCTGCTGTTACTCCAGGAAAAAACCTAGCTGGTCAGTTGATCATTACATCTGTTATATGGTTCCCCTCCTTTAAGAAAGTTAAAGATAAACCTCTCTCTTACTCAGCAACTTACCAATAGCCTTTGTGTAATGCCTGGCTCCAAGTAACAGCTCCGGAGCTCTGTACCAGAATGTCACCACAACCGGATCCAAGTCTGCCAGTGGCTTCAAAGGCGAGTTGAACAATCTGGCAAAGCCCATATCAGCTGGGAAAAGAAAAAGAAAGAACATTTTAAAAATTTAGCATAAACTACAAGTCATAATTTAACAGCTTTGCCAAAAAGCTATAGAACAAAAGCTCAGAAACACTAAAACTTACAAATCAGTGTCTCTAAGTAACTGACAAGTTACTCATAACAATACTTATCCTTATATAAGCCTAAATTCCATGCACTTCATTTGACATGACTATGAAGGATGATGTTTGAATAAGTGTTTTCATCAGAGAATTGTAAAACAATATGTAAATACAAGTGCCACAGTATTCAAAATGAGCTGCAAAAGATACCTGGGTAACCAAATTCAATAGTAGTAGGTCTCTACTCTTTTTGCGTAGCAAATTTTCGGACCTCTAAAAACATGTGCATTGATATTGCTTATAAAAATATAGTTAAGAATTAATACAACGTGTAAGTAACAACATTACAATACTTAATCATAGAAGAAGTCAAAAGAACCCTGGCCTTTGCTCAACACTAAGGTAGCCATACAGAAATTTTAACCTGGTCCTGGCCACCGCAGCTGCTCTATGGGCTTATTCATTTTTTGTTTCTTGCAGATATTTTTATCCCACCAAATATCCTTGGCAAGCTCTATAAATGTCTAATAAATTATTCTGAATCTCTTAAAGTTTGTAAACTTGGGGACTGAGATTTAAAATTGAACTAGATGTTGCACATACATTTCTCCAAAAATAATTCAGAGTTTTTTCTATCTTACACTGAAGATGCAATGTTTTTAATTACTCCTTAGTTGTACAATGAAGTTTTCTTAAAAGGTTTACCTATTTTGACTCTTCCTCTTTCTGGACCCTCACCCATTACCAGAATGTTTGCTGGTTTCTGGAAAACAAAAAGCATAATATTTAGTCGACCAACCTTTGATGATTATCTTCAAGAATAATAAAAATACATACATTTATTTTATAATAATGAACATTTCTATAAATATTCTTAGAAGTCTAAAACTAGTATACATTTATGCTTTGTTGGCATTTGGGTTTTAATTCTAGTCACGGACTCGCAATTAGAAGAACTGCAAAGTATTTTACACTCCTTTTTTTTTTTTTTTTTTTAACCAGTATGGTAATGTTGTTCATTGGTGAGATTTGCCTCTAAAAAAAAAAAAGGCATTTTATATCAGGCTAAGGTTTATTGCGCAGATCAATACTCTGGCAAGAAGCACTTTTGCCAGTGTAGCTCATTTAAAATGATGCCAAATACTGGTATGCAAACACAGAGCTGAGAGTTGCTGTTGCTACCATCATATAAAGTGAGATTTTTAGTGTATGAATGGTAAAAATTACACTGGCAAAAGCACTTTTTCCACAAAGTAAGTTGATTTCATGCTATGAGAATTTACCTTAAAATGGGAATATATACAGCTACATCCACAAACTTTTTACCGTGTAGACAGAACCTTTATAGATAGAGCAAAATTTTTATAGGCGCTTTATGCAACCTGCAGTTGTTCACAAAAAGCTGTTTGTGAACGCCGTACAAAATCGGCACATGACAGCACAGCAATTATTCTACAATTAGGATTTAGATTCCCTCAGACACCAAGAGTCATTCCTTAGAAGCTTTTACCCTACTGTGTTAACAGCTGTAAAAAAAGTAAACAAGATTGAAAACATTAGATGATTTGAATGAAGATATCCATAAGGAACTTTCAAAGCAGCATTTTGGAAGTTTTTCATCCAAGCATTAGTTATATTTAAATATGTATTTTAAAATCTCTAACTCCACAAGAGCTCTGGTCAAGCAGGATTTGTTCAATCATCAGAAAGGGACATGCAGAAAGCTGACACTGGAATCTCAACTAACTTCTCAGTTCCTAAAACTTGCCATTACTTACCTGAAATGAGACTTAAGAAACTAGAGTTATTAATTTGGTTCAAACTGCAGCCAGTGATTATATATATATATATATATATATATATATATATATATATATAATAAAAAAATATATATATATGTATATTTTTTTAAGCAAAAACTAAAATAAATACTATTTTAGCTATTCCTTCCCATCTGGCTCCAGGAGGTACTTCTCCCTCCCAACCAGTGCCAGACAGAGCTTCTTCCCTTGCTCCAGCCATCGCTCCTCTTTCCCCTCTGCTTCCTACTCTGCTCCAGTTGCTGTTGCTTCTTTCACGTCTCCCCTTCTTAGAAAGGAAAACCAGCTGCTGCCTCAGGGTTTCTTCCTCTCACACTACTTCTCAACCCTGTCCCAGATTTCTCATTCCCGGCACACTTTTGGATCCCTTCAAGAGGGAAAACGCACTCCACTTGGAGAATGCAGTAGCTATTTTAATCAATAGTAAGTTATGGGTCATAGTTAATAGTTTAATAGTTAATACGTTTTAACTATTAAAAAAACCTGTTGTTTAGCAGCACCATTCTCTAAGTCAATGAACACTGATAAAGCAACGATCACCGAGAAATCAGTTAATGCTGGTAAATCAATACCAGCGTCAATTTTAAAACGTAAGCACTTTTGTTACTTGATCTAGAGTAAAATCTCACCAGCAAATCTAGGAGAGATAAAGATGATGCTTATATTTAATGATAATGAAATTAACATTCAAAGGCAACTGGCCAAACACTGGTTTTAAATTTCTAACAGTGGCTTGTATTTGCATAAATTGAATATTGTGGAGAACAGAACAATCCCATTCTGCGTGTTTAGAAACTTAAGCCAGGCAGCAAGGAAAGTAAGCAAGCTGCTATTGCATTTGATCTCTGCTAGGTATCACACAGCTAAAATAGCCCCAACCAGGATTCCAGCTACGAGCATTACTCAGGCCTAGAAACCTCCATCGAGAGTTGAGCACAAATTAAAAACACCTCAGTAGACCTTTAGATTCAGGACTGAATTTTAGGCGGTAGAAAACGTATTTGTCAAGTGAACAGAGCTGATAAAAGTATAATCAGTGCACTGATTTCTATGTTAGATATAGAAGAATTACACTGTAAGAGAGAAGTTTTGTGTAATACCAGGAGATGGGCTAAGACAAAATTTAAAAGCTAAGCAGATTCAACAGGATTCTAAAAACAGGAAACATCTCATAAGGCTCATATTTTAACCTGTAATATTAAAAGATTCTTCAAGCAGCAGTTTCTTCATAGACAGAACTACTATTTTATCTGCTGGCAGAAACTGCAATATTCATACGACAGCTTCACTAGACTAGAGTCTATGAAAGCAAATGCCTAATCTGCTTATTTATTTTTCGGCCAGAGATTTTTGACGAGCTCTTGCTCCTTTTGAAACTTAAACCTGTGCTAATATTTAATTGCCAGAGGATGAGAAGCCCGCTGGGGCAGCCAGCGGAGAAGCCCGCTGACTGATAAACTTAGCCGGTTACGCCACGCATTAGCTTTTGTGAATCTATCTCAGGGAGCAGGGGGGAAAGAGCAGGAAAACAGAGCAAGAAGAAAGCATGCTGCGTTTGAAAAACCTCATCTTATTTCCGAAAGAGCATGCACTTATTCCGACTGGCACCAAAGGGAGGAGACGACAGGCACCACGCGGCCGGTGCCCTGGGGGTCTCTGCCGACCCGCGGGCCCCTCTGGGAAGGGCAGCTTGCTCCACAGCAGCTTCCTGAGGGCTGAACTGTCTTGGCTCCAACCTCTGCCTGAAGCCAGATGGGGAACAGAGCTGAACTCGTTTCCTATTTCCCCCGTGAGCAAGTCAACTGCTTGGGCACAGGTTATGAAAAGATGAGGGGCGCAAGACAGCCAGTTCCTGGGCCCACGAGTCTTTAGTCAAAATAAACAGCTTCAAAAGGAGCTTAAAACGCAGGGCGGGTATTTAGTGGTTGTTTTATGCAGTTGAGGCCCGAGAAGCAAAGCTCCTGACTCCCTGGGCCTCGACGGCAGGGAGGGGAGGCGTGCTGGGAGCACCCCAATGGGACGGGACCGGCTCCCTCCTGACGCTTCATTCGGGCCGGGGGGAAAGCAGCAGTGCCGACGCAGAGGCTCGTTTGCTATCAAAGCCCTTCAGAAAGTTCACTAATGAAGGTTTCCATCGTGACCTGAGAGAGAAGGCTGCTAAAGGAAACGCAAGCAACTTTGGCTTTTTGGAGAAGAGGGAACGTGTTAATCCAATCTCTGGATATGCAGGGCTGTAAGTGTCAAAACATGAAAAATTTTTTTTAGGTGGAAGAAAACACGAAGGCGCAAGCAGCTAGGAGATCAAAACCTGACACATACTTTGAGTAAACCATAGCTCTTCCCTGAGAGAGCAGAATTTTGTTCAAAAAAGTTTGAGAAGTGCTACTTAAAAAAAAAACATTAACCACCTCCTTGGGAAAGAGTGAGGTAATTCCCACCAAGACAGCCCTTCCACACCAGTTACATCCCAATTAACACACTTGCTGTTTTTCTAAAACTCTGCCCTTGCTGCGAACACGAAACCCCAGCTGCGAAGCAGAGCAATACGGATACTGCTGCCTCGCCGCACAGCCCGTTGCCATGGAAACCACAGAAACAGTCAGCGCTCGAAGCCTCATGCTTAAGATCAGCTATAAAAATGAGCAGACAAATCCCCGCTGAGAAATGCGGCCGAGATTTGACTGTCTAAAGAACAACTGCAAAAAGAACAAGGTCAACAGCAACAAACAAACGGAGCAAAAATCCAAAACAGCTACAAAAAGGGATGTAGACGACAAGGTCATTTAGTGGGTTCTTTAGCAGTAATAAGGATATAGTGGGACAGTGGGAATAAAGCAATTAAGAGATCTTGGTGGGAGAGAAATGAAAATGCTGGGCTAACAAGTATGTTTTCATAAATAAGAGGAATATAATGAATGGGACTCGTACGGCCATCCATGTTATCTCAATCAATATGCCTTCTATTTAATATTTAGACAGAAGATTTGAAGAAAAGCTGCAGGAAAAGAGGCCATCTACGGTCTTGAAAGAACCTGCCAGGTCAAAACAGGAACAACAGTCTAACAATAGATGGCAATACTTTAGTTTTAGTAGTTATTGTTGTTACCTCCTTAAGTGCAGTGGTGACATAATTCTTAAGAGATTTGGTGCCGAATTACATTCCTCTGAGAAAACCTCCATAGGGACATGCTGCTTTCCCTACACCATTCTTTATTGTTTTTACCCAAACCAATGTGTTTCCCCTTTGGAATGCATCCCTGGACAAAGAACAACCCGAAGGCAGGAGGTTTCTATTGCGAGACAAAGAACAAGGCTTTTTCCAAATAAGAGCTCTCCCCACAAATAAAGAAACTGGTGTGTGATAAGATCTTTTCAATTTCAATTATTAAAAAAAAAAAAAGAAAGAAAGAAAAAAAGCAATGGTAAACAGCACAATGTTGACACTTCCTTTATCCTTCATCTGTGGAAGCCTAAATAGGTGTACTTTTAATTCACAAGCACGCCTGCCCCCCCCCCCAAAAAGTGGTTTCACCTCAGCTTTTAGTACACTGCTCCCCAAATCACAAAGTCCCTAAATAACAAAACACCATTCCACACCCAGGCACGCTAGTCAAGAGACCACTGAGCCCTAAAGTTCAAGATTAAGAGGGAGTAGCAGATTTTTCAGACATTTGCAAACAAAGCTTTTGGTTTTCCTCCTCTACATATGCACTTTTCTGCTGTAAGTCAGTGCTACTGAAGCCTAGCCATTCTCCTCAGATAAATATGGCGTACTGTCACCAGCGCTTTCGAAAGCAATTCACCTCATTAGTGCAGGAATTAAAAAACCTGTCCTTTAAAGACTTCAATATGCACTGCAAACCTCCAGTCACTATCACTTCCATTTGAACTACTTCTATATATTCAAGTAGATGCAGAAAACTTGGTATCATCACTTCCCTCTCCTTTTTTAGAAAACCATTTGGTCAACATTTTTCTCATATTGAAGCAGTAGACAAAAGTATGCCATACAGAGTAAAATATCTTCACATCTGCTTCTCTTTATAAGCCATACTGTGGACTGATGTAAGCCTCGCTGCTCTGCTTACACAGCATCACTACCAACTTGGGGTTTTTTTCAGCTGAATTATCCTTAACTTTACTTGCAAATTCATTGCATTTTTGTCTATATTTGTAATCCATACAGTTTTCTTGGACTATACCTCTACTCTGTTGAAATGACTGACCTTGCAAAGCAATATCATTAACAAGCTCCATCAAGATATTTCTCATTTCATTCAAATCAATAAGGTCTCTACAGACATTATCATGTTGAGCAAGGGCAGATATAAAATTGACCACTACAGCTCATGAGCTAAAAAGGCAGCAGAATTACAAAGAATGTCAAATGTTTTGAAGTAGTAGAGCATTCAAATGAAATTGAAACGTGTTTAATCTAAACAGAAAGAAAAAATAGAAATAAACATACTAAGCATGACAACAAAGGA